>NC_134713.1:80235753-80538784 GCF_049634645.1 Pelodiscus sinensis | reverse complement strand
GCTTTTAGGTAGGAGTTTGAGGGAGTGGTGGAGTTTCATGAGGGGGAGGCAGAGGATGCAGCTTGCTTTTCTTCCCATTCCCCTGACTGTCAGTGAGGGAGGGGAAAGTACTTGCATGCCTCTCACACCTGCATGGTGAAAGGAGCAGGCAGAGGAATAAATCACAGCCTGCAAATACTTCTCTCCCCCTCCTCCCTGATAATCCAGGGAATGGATGAAAAACAAGCTGTGTCCCGGTGTTTATAGCTACTGCTCCCCTACCCTCCCAAAATGGCATTGTTGGTTTGAGGCCTGTGCAAACACCTATTGTAGACAATATTATTATTCCCATTAACTACATTGGACTTTAGAGAGCAAGTACTAACTACATTCTTTTGGATGAAGATTATGATTAGTTTTAATAATAAAATACAAATGGTATATTCAAACAACACTTAAAAATACAAACACCAGGTAATACTCCGATGTAGCCTTTGAGGAGTTGCTCCTTTCAGTTTAACACAGTTTCTGTATCATTTCTTCCTATTCCTCTTGTTATAGCTTTTGCCAACAGAAATTTCAGATCTCATTTGACTTTATAGCTATTTAGGCCTTTTGTTGCAAAATAAAGTGGCTCAAATAAGCACACTTGCATGTATCATCCTTACTATGCAATTTGTGCTAATAGTAAAATCCTGCCCACTGTACCATGGTAACCCAAGTAAGGCTAGGCTGGAGCCGATGAAGCTGGGAACAACTTCTTTCCACCACAAAGAAAGGGAGAGAAGGTAAAATGTCCACTATGTGCTCAAAAGAGTCCTAAGAGTTAGGCCCTCTTTCTGTGACACTTGACAGCCTGCAAACATTTCCTCAAGGGCTGGTTGTGGGTCAGAAGCAAAACCTGTCATGCACCTTGCACTCTATGTTTGCACTTATGCCTGAATTTATAATATTCTCAACTTTGGAAAAGTTCACATTCAGATCAGAATGTTAAGTCCTCGCTTGTGGGATCATGGAGTCTGCATTACTTGCATCAGGGGTATACAACTTTTGTATCTGGAGTTTGTTTGGAATGGTCTGTTGGTTTAGGGACAAATGTAGCATTCCTGCTGGCTAATGCACATACTGTCAGCAGCAGCTTGCATCAGAGAACAATAGCAGCATTAGGCAAACTAACAAATTATTAAGGTAATAAATATTGCCCATTAACACATTTGTGGTGCCCCACTTTTAGCAAGCTTGAGTTACAAAGGCAGATGTGTGGCCTCCTACTAGCTTCATTCCCTGCACAGCTGTCAGAGATAAAGGCAAAATTTTGCTCTTTGAGGTTCAATTAGTGCTATCAGTTAAACCTGTGCAACACCACTAGAGCCAATCAGGCTTCATGAGTGTAACTGACAGCAAAATTGACCCTGCTATTTATGGACAGTAATGCAGTCTAACATGGCTATAGGATCACCAAGTTAAAACAAACAACCTAAGCAAACGCAAAATTTTGAGTGTGGCTGTTTTCTAACAGGTTTGGGTCTAACACACTACAAGCATAGGTCTTTTGCTGGTTTCTGCCAAGGATGAATTCTAAGAGTTGAGTTCTCATGGGCTACAGGGAGGAGAAGGCCTTGCAGCAAAGCCTATTGAGAAAAGGGCTAGGGATATGTGATCTCCATTTTAGCTAGTGCAAGAAAAGCTAGGGTCAGATAAGTAAACGAGTGGATGCTCTGGTTGAGAGTCTGGAAAGCGTTTTTTTTTTTTGTTTTGTTTGTTTTTTAAATAGCCAGATAATTGGCTGATACTTTGAGGATGTAGTGTTACTCTAGCTAAAATGGTCAGATGGAGCAATGTCCCAGTAGGGGAGATCAGGAACTGTGTCAGAGCTGTTCTTCTCTCCCACAGAGGAACAGTGGGAGAGAAGAACAGTAGGATGGCTTAATGGTTATCACTTCATTGTCTAGGCTCCCAAAGCTAGAATTTGCAGAAGAGGGAGGGTGCAAATTCCAGAACAGTAAATGCACTTGTATTGCAATAACTGGCACAAAGTTAAAGGCAGTGTTTAACCTTTCCTATTTTATGTGGTTTTAAATCAGTCTTTAATCTAGCAGTTTAGGATTAATCCTTCAAGCTACTCAAAACATCAGGGCTACGTCTACACTGGCATGAATTTCTGAAAATGCTTTTAATGGAAAAGTTTTCAGTTTAAAGCATTTTCGGAAAAGCGCGTCTAGATTGGCTGGATGCTTTTCCACAAAAGCACTTTTTGCGGAAAAGCGTCTGTGACTTTTACATGAGATCGTCAATGCTTTTCCAGAAATTCAAGCGGCCAATGTAGACAGCTGGCAAGTTTTTCCGCAAAAGCAGATGATTTTGCGGAAAAACTTGCAGTCTAGACACAGCCCAGATATCCACCCACAACATTAGTATGTCAGACAAAATGGGAATGATGACAGCCTTATATAGCCATATTCGTTTGAACCTGGGTGTGTTTTTGCCAGCAGAGGTTTTCAGTGTTGCATAGAGGCTGGAGTCTAATTGAAGTTCATGACAGGACTGGAAATGAATACTAAGGCCATGTAAATTCACATGTGGTGAATTGTAATAATAAAATCAGCAGGGAATGGTAATAGAGCTCACATTTCTTGTTTGCTGGGGGGTTGTGTGAGGATAATGGGCAGAAGGAAACACTTCAGTACATCCAAAATATAGCAAGAGGTTGCATGACTACTTTTACTCTGTTAGGAGGCCTGGCTTGTGTTTCCCAGCAGTTAACATAATTCAGCCAATATGATATTCTGTGATAGAGACTGGACTGAAATTATACTTCAGTGATTTAAAAAAAAATCTCTGATCTAATAAATTTGTCTGTGATTCAGGGGGATATGAAGACTATGGGCTAAATGCTGGAATCAGATTCTCATAAAATAATCTTCAAAATAATGGCCACCATTCACCATTTGTTCTTTTGATAATTCTACCATAGGCATGTTTCAATATTATTAGGCCTTCTCCACACGATGCACTAGCACAACTTCCATGCAACATCCTGACAGCTGAAATCTGCTCTCTGGGGTCATAATGAAAGAATAAACTTTTGTATCTGTGTGTTCTTTGATCTAGTGCCTCCACTTGAGCACATTCCAACACCTGGTCCTGGTAGGGGACTGGAGCAGTAATGATCAAAGCAGCCATGTATGACTAGTGCTGAGAACAAACAGCTTGATGATGGATACACATGCTCTTATTTTCCTTTACAGGCTTAGGATGTGAATTGCAGAAGACAGGATAAATCATCCAAGCCACAACATATGCGGGGGAGGGGAAGGACCAGGACCTAAAGATGACAAATTCTCTCTCTCTATCTCATTTTGTGTAGTGAAAGTATAAATAGAAGGCAGATCTATGAGGCTGTCACTCCGCTGTGCTCATTGGTTCTTATTAGATATTGTATTGAGGTATATACAATGGTATAGCTATCATTTAGCCTTAATGTAATGAAAAATACACTCTTGCTGTTTTCAGAGGATGTCAGAATCCCTTTGGATGAGCCCTCTAAGGAACAATTCTTTGGTTTACCCTTTACCCAGGTCTTGACTCCTCAATTGTTCGTGTGGATGCTATTGCTCACTATCACATAAATACACTTCTTCCAAAACTTCTGTTTTTCTGCCCATTGACCTCCAACTGATTTAGTTACCAGGCCAAGCGTGCATACGTTCCCTCTTGTAAGTCCCTGTATGGTATTTCTGAATGATGAATTGTCTTTATAGGTTTCATTTTTGCTCCTAGACTCTTAGGCTACGTCTAGACGGGCATGATTTTCCGCAAATGCTTTTAACGGAAAAGTTTTTCCATTAAAAGCATTTGCAGAAAAGAGCATCTAGATTGGCATGGATGCTTTTGTGCAAAAGCACTTTTTGCACAAAAGCAACCATGCCAATCTAGACGCTCTTTTGCGTAAATACTTTTAATGGAAAAACTTTTCCGTTAAAAGTATTTCTGGAAAATCATGGCAGTCTAGACGCAGCCCCAGTCTTGGTGCAATAAAGATGCTTCTTGTTGCTTCTTGATTCTGGAGGATGAGCAGCAAATGGCAGTGGGTAGGTATGTAATTACTGAATTGGGAGTTGGTGGTGAATTTTTTACTGGACCCACTGTGCAAATTATAAATTAAGTATTATGCACTCTCTGCACTCCATGCACAGAATCCCTATTCCTCTTCAGAAATGGTTAGGCTCAGCTACAACAGCAAGACAATGTAATAACACATCAAAACCTTCTTAGGGTTGCCCCACCTGATTGTCTAGAATACTTTCAGGTTAAACACACATACACACAAACACACACACACAAAACAACCATGTGTACTTTACCAGGAAAGGGCAGAGGAGGGGGAAGGAGGTGATCTAAATGTTGCTCATTTCTCTAAGCCATTAGACAGTTCTTCAAATGTGTCCTGACACTGAGGTAAACTTTCAGCATACACGGATAGACAAAGGGGCAGACCTCCCATTAACAATGATTTAAGTTCCTTGATTCTCCTGCAAGCTGCGCTGAAAATGAACCTTATTGTGTCATTCCACATCAGTTATGATGATACAGTGCATGACCTGAAGCAATATAGTTCTAATGCAAGAATTCGTTGTGAAGCTGTTGCACTTTGTAGTACACTGAGGGACCGGAACATTATTTTAAAGCAGCTGTATTTAAAGGGACACCGTCACATTTCCTTCTTAAAATTGTACATCTGCTATTCTAAAGGTTACTCCTAGGGTTATTACAATAGAACTATTTAAGGAAACTCTATTTCTATTATACTTCTCTTTGCTTACTTTTTGTATTTGATAATGTTTTGTGCCTCATTAGTTTTACCGTTTTACCATCTGCTATCAGACCCAGCAGAAAAGGTGGAAACTGAAATGGCAGGAAGGTGTAAAATGAGAGGGGAGGACTGGGTCTGTTGCTGTTTGGCATGATTGCTTCCACAGCCAGCCACAAAAGCCTGTTACAGAAACAACAACAACAACAAAAGCTGTTGTTGTCTGTTTTTTAAATTCAGCACACATTCTTTGAAGAATGGTCTTAAAGAAAACTGATTCGTTAAAAAAAATGCAAGGTACTTCAGATTGACAGTATCACTATAACTTTTTCTAAAGAATTTGCAGCCTTTCCCTTTCTCTCCTTCCCCAAAAGACAACCCTCTTGCACAACCAAAGGCACCACACACAAAATGTCACAGGAGCAATATAGCTCTCAATTTCCAAATGTCCATTACTTTCTTCTGTTCCCTCTGCCTCCCCATAAGAGTGTATTTCAGGTGCTCTGTTAACAAGATAGTGGAAAACCAACATTTCACACTCAGCTTCATCTTTTTATCTGTCTTTTCTTCCATTCCGGGAAAGGCCAAAAGGTTGAAGTAGTTTATGGGTTCAATTGAGTTTCTTCATTGTGGAAACTAAAGTATAATAGATTTGACTGCATTATCATTTTCTACATGACATGCTTAGGAAAGTTGTCTGAGGGTATATATCAAAGCAATTTTTCCAACTATGTGTTTGATAACTACCAAATTAAAGGAATGCACCTTTTTGCCCAGCCATTTGGGATTTTGATAGCATTAATGTGAAGTGATAATAAAGACAGAAACACCTAAGTACCATAAGCTTTTAGACAGAACTTTGTATTAGCATTGCATACTTCCCTGCAGGAAACCTACTAATGAGAAACATTTATATTCTACCCTAACACAGACAATTGAAATCTTAAAGGTTTTATTCTATGGGTCATTTTTGTTAGTTTGTAGATGCATGTTGAATGATCCATCAATTAGCTTTGCATACTTGCTTATACCAGTGTCCAGTCCAAATCCACACATTTCAGAAAAGTTTGATTATTGATGATATCCTTCTTTTTTATTGGCCTTTTCTACTTGCTGGCTGATTTATCAAATTCCTCTCTATCTTCATGTAAAACTAATTCTTCCAAGAAATCTAATTTGTTAGAAAAATGGCATGCTGGAAGCAATAAACTACATCTTTTGTCTCAATTTAAATATTAGTTAAAAAACTAACAAATCCAGATACTCAAAGACCTTGTATCCAAAAATATCAAATTATTCTTTTCAAAACAACTAGATGAGACAAGGAAAGCAGAACAGTCCATGAAATAAACTAAGGCCATTCAGGAAAGGAAAAATACAGCAACCTAAGAAGCAATATAACTAACAGCTCTAAACCAACCAAATGGTCATACATTAACCAGAGAGGTTACAAAGTAAATGCAGTCAAGTAATAAAACAAGCAAGGAATAAAATTATTATTGCCTTCTTTCTATTTTCCCCTTTGATTATCTAATAATAGATAATAATCACTAATTAGTGGGGCTCCTTTAGTATTCAAGTAGACATATTGTAGATTTTCATCGGTGTTGCACTGTAATTTATGAAGTCTTGAGTGATCATTGGGAATAAAGCGCTATCTATCAGCTTCTGGATGATAGGTGTCATATCATGGCAAAAACTCTCATGGGAGGATATTTTGATAATCATGTTCCTGTTCCTATCCCCATGGCAGTAAAAATAGAAATGCAAGAAACAAATCAAAGCCCAAATCTTCTAAATCAGACATTAATACTATCCCATTAAAACAGCAAATCATTATGGATGTTAGTTGTAAAGAACGATACTATTGTAATTGCTGACATTTTTAACTTACGACCATTTGCATTTACGACCGAAGCTGTCGTAAATGGCGGACCCCGAGTTACGAACGCGATCCGTGCTTACGAACAGTGAGGTCACGTGTAACTCTTTGGGGTCTGACTTATGAACAAACTGAGTTATGACCAATTGCTTGGTCCGTAACCGGTTCGTAAGTCGAGGAGAGGCTGTAATGATGAAATACTGTCAAGCTGGAGGACTTTTAACTCTGATTCCTGTAACCTTCATTGTACGAGGAGTAAGGGAAGTTGGAGGAAGAGTGCTCTATTTTAAAATAAATGCTGCATAGCTGCAGGGGGGATCATTGCCTGCTGTATAGACATGGACTATGTTATTTTGAAATAATATTGCTGTGTAGAGATACCCCAGCTCCAAGCAGCAACAAGCTACAGCTCTGCTCTGCCCCTTCTTTTTACATGGACCTCCTATGCTCTAATTGGCTGCATCCTCTGTCACCACTCTACCTAGAGGACCTCTATTGCTTCTTTTCTGGGAAGGCTGTGGCAAAACCCTGGGGCTTCCAGCAGAAGAGAACCTTTGGGCCTAAACTGCCCCATCACTGATAGCAGTGGATGTTCTGAGATAAGGGCAAAATAAAAATGGAAACTTCTGAAAGCACTTGGAATGTTTTTTATGAATCACTTGATCCTTGTTATGAATTAGTCCAATTATTTTCAGAATGCAAGTATCCTCTTATCTGTTAATTTGAAAATGCTTTAGATCACAATATTGCTATGGTGTTTTAACTGCTGTGTCCTCATATCACTCAGGTATTTTTAAGTAGTCCATTTACTTAATTTACTGCCATGGTGTCCATAAGTAGATCTGAAATCATATCTTTTAAGTAAATAAGGTTCTTGAATGCTTATGGACTGCAAAATTTTTCTTGGTGTTTCTCATAAGGAAACAACTAATAGTTTTGTGGTATTGACAGGGCAAGTGATACAAGAGAGGACACTTTCTTACTAAGTAATTTACAACTGAGTGAAAACAGTTTATACCTGGAAGTGATGTTAGTCACAGCCTAGTGTCCCACTGTGCTGTACCCTGCCTGAACAAGAAATCCACTGGTTACTGTCTCAAACTTTCTGTATCCTAGTGCCACTGGTAACAAATTTTGTTACACTGTGGGATAAGAAAATTGGTCCTGCTAAAGCAATTCTCAGAAGAAATAGTTATTTTAGACTTAGTGAAGATAGCAGTATATTGTTTAAAAAACTAAAGAACCAGATTTCCTGAGAGAAGAAAGTAGGGTTCTAAAGTGGGCACACTTAAAAAGTTCATTATGATTCTAAATGGGCTTATTTGGGCCGCAGAAGAGAAGAGTAAGAGAAGATTTGATAGCAGCCTTCAACTTCCTGAAGGGAGATTCCAAAGGGGATGGAGAAAGACTGTTCTCAGTAGTGACAGAGGGCATAATAAGAAGCAATGGTCTTAAATTACAGTGTGGGAGATCTAGGTCGGATATTAGGAAAAACTATTTCACGAGGAGGGCAGTGAAGTACTGGAACAGGTTACCAAGAGAGGTGGTGGAGTCTCCATCCCTAGAGGTTTTTAAGTCTTGGCTTGACAAAGTCCTGGCTGGGATGGTTTAGTTAGGTTGGCTCTGCTCTGGGATACTCCTGAGCTATCTTCCAGCCATAGGTACTCCCGAGGTATCTTCCCACCCTATGTCTCTATGGTTCTAGGACTATTGCAAAGGTTTAGAAATATTCCTAGAAAACACTGCTAGCCTAAATAATTTTTCTATAATTATAATTAACTTTTTAGATGCACCCAACTGTACATGAAAAAAGTCTGACTATAGTCTGTCTAGGAAAAAGGAGAGACAACATTGGAAGATTAAGAAGTCAGAGTGGGGTAGCCGTGTTAGTCTGTAATTCTAAAAACAACAAGCAGTCCTATGGCACCTTAGCCCTGGTCTATACTAGGATTTTATTTCCAAATAATTCTGCATAGGTCAAATTTATAAGTGGAGAGTCCGCACTACCAAACTCATTATTTTGAAATAATGGGCAGGTTATTTCAAAATCTGTATTCCTCGGAAAATAACACTAATTTCAAAATAGTGATAGTGTGGATGCTCCAGTGCCACTATTTTGAAATAACTACTCTCCATAGTAATTAGACCTAATTATTCCCCATTGTTTCCTGTGGCTCTAAGTCAAGGTAGCACGCCCACATTAACGGAGCCTTCCTCGGACTAATTTTGAGGCTTCCCTGTAATGAGGATACGCTATTTCAATTTTGTAAAATCAGGAGTTATTAATTTGGATTTAATTATTTTGAAATAGTTTCTTAGTATAGACATGCCTTTAGAGACTAATAAATATATCATGAACTTTTGTGGGTAAAACCCACTTGAACAGGTAAGTTGGAGTGGAAATTACAGAATCCAGAATAAATATAACAGCCAAAGCAGTTACCTATCAAACGTAGGACCAGTGTTAATGGCACTAATTATCCAGCCTGACTCAATTAGAGTAATTAACACTGGTCCTAACAATTGTCAGGAAACTGCTTTTACAGTGATATATTCCCTAGATTCTATAATTTGCACTGCAAAACATCTGATGAAGTGGGTTTACCTACAAAAGATCATGATATAATATATTTACTAGTCTCTAAGGAGCCACAGGACTGCTCATTATTTTTAGAAGATTAAAGTATTTAGTATATTTCAATTTACAATTTACTTGAGTTTCTTCCCAAAACCTCCATCTTCTTTTTAGATGTCTGGATTTGATTTAGGTTTTCTGGGTATGGTTGTAGTTCATCGATGTGTGTGTGGAATGGGAGGGTACATAAGAGCATAGCAGTTATCATAAAGTACAGTTTACACAATCATTATGTAGTGGGTATAGATTTTCTATTTCATACATCATTCACAAATTGCTGCTCACATCCCACAAAGAAAGAACATAAAATAAGTCCTTTATACTATATCATTGTTTTGAAAGAGATACATTGGAAACAGCTGCAATTATTTACATTTTCTTTCCATAACCTCACAAGCCTCATTGAGAACAAAGCTGCATATTTACAAAAGAAAAGATAAATGAAATCATATTATCCCAGTAATAAGCTAAGAGCCATTTTATTTTCAATTGATTTCACCTTGATTTATTTTTTGTTTTGTTCAAAAAAATATCTGTGGTAGTTAATCTTTGACCATAAACTACAAATCTGTAACAAATCTAGGTCTCCATTGCAAACAGTGTGAGAGATGGAAATTTGTTGAAGTGGAAGTCAGTGACCACAGCGATACCCCTGGGTCCCACTCTGACTGGAATTTCATGTTCTTCTGGTTCAGTAAGCCAACAGATTACTGGAGCATACTATCACTCTGGCTGCTACCATGTTAGGGTTCTGTATGTTTAAAAGGTTAACCAGTCCCCCATCCCCATGGCTGCAAACTTAGAGAAAGTCAAATATCAAATCATATAGTTTAAAAATCGGAAGGATTTCATTTTACAGAGCTTTTCTTCACCCCCACTGAACAAATGCCCTGAATCTACAATTAGCTTCCCATAGGAAAACCTTTGCCCACAGGCAGAGCTCTGACTTCAAACATACCCTTTCTAGTAAATGGGGCTCCACACAGTTGCAAGGGTCCACTGGAATAGCTCTGACTGCAAGAATGCAGCCATAGGGTTTAAGTCTCATTTACATTAAGACCACTTTCCACAACTCTGTCATTTTAAGGGCCATTAAATGGACATAAATTATACTTACACTCATTTTAAAGCCACTTTTACATTCTCAGAGTAGTATAAAATGGTGGTAGTGTAAGTTAAAATTAAGCTCAAAGTTATAATAGAGTGCAATGGTTCTATAAGTATAATCAGATGTAATAACTACACTTTTATGCTAAGGTGAAGAAAAGGATATATTATCAATTATTATATTTCTCAGTCTTACAATCTTACAATCTTATTTCATAAGTACAGATCACGGCTGAAACATGTATGTACTGTTATTGTACAATTTAAATGCACATTATAGCCTTGCAGTCCTGAGTAGGGCTTTAAAAACTCAAAAGAGGTTTTGTGTGGCTCGTGTGTGTCAGACAAGGAGGTAAATCATTTTGGTGACAATTCGAACAATCTAGTGTACAAGTAACAGAGCAAAAGAACATGTGTGTCTGCCGTAAGAAAGATTCTGAAGATGAGAGGTCCTGAAAGGCTTCTAAATATATCACATCTCCATTACTATTTAACATTATGATACCATCTCTGAATTGTGAAATTTTTTATCTTCCCAGCCTGGACAATGAAGTCCTCCATAAAATAGAAGCAGAATGGGATGAAACTGTAACCAGTCGGACACACACCTCTCCGTCCTCTCTACTGGCATCTAGCTAACTGGACATACTCCTCTGCTTTTCCCTTCTTCCCTGACCTTGGTTTTCTAAGGCTACATCTACACTACATGCCTCTGACGAGGCTACCAGGCATAGGAAAATGAAGCGGCGATTTAAATAATCGCTGCTTCATTTAAATTTATATGGCTGCCGCGCTGAGCCGATCAGCTGTTTGTCGGCTCAGCGCGGTAGACTGGACGCACGGGTGTCGACATCAAAGGCATTTGTCAACCACCCAGGTAAACCTCATTCCAGGAGGCATACCTGGGTGGTCGACAAATGCCTTTGATGTTGACACCCGCGCGTCCAGACTACCGCGCTGTCGCCAGAGGCATGTAGATGAGGCTACCAGGCATAGGAAAATGAAGTGGCAATTTAAATAATCGCCAGAGGCATGTAGTCTAGACGTAGCCTTAGTTAGAATTTGTTAAGCTTTTTATCATGCCTCAAGTATGTTATCTTTAGTACAATGCAATTTCTTGTACTCAAGGCCCAATTTTGCCTAGAAATCATGTTGCTTATGAATATGTTTGTAACCTATGGAATGTGTGTAAGGTGTGACTGAAGAATACCCAATCAAAGGCAGTTTAGGATCTGAGACCTTTTAAGGCATACAAAGACCCCTGATAAATCAAGCAGATAAATTAACTGAAAAGTGGCCACAAAATCTCTCTCTCTCTCTTTCTCTCAGACAAAATGTAACATCACAGCAGAAGCCTGGGACTAGCCCAGAGAAAGTGAAGACTCCTGCAAATCCGAAGGGATCTCCAAAGGAACATCATGGTTGAGTCTCTGGGAAACTGACATCTGGCCAGCACTCCAGCCACCTGCAAAATCAGAAGTAATCTACACCACAGTTTGCCTCCAAACTGCCAGCATGAATGGGATGTATGTGTGTGAATATCGCTTTATTCTTAAGAAGCTGTACCAATAAACAACCCCAAAAGTAATACTGCTCCAGCCCATCCTTTGTCCAGGTTTGTTCCTCAGCAAGTCTGAGGAAGTGCAACAGTAACTGGGAAGCTTCAACACACTGCTGTGTCAGTGTATAGTTCCCCCTTTCTGGAGAAATCACTTCTTGGGAGGCAGAGACTTGTTCATTCTCCAAGTCCATTCAATCATAACCTCTCATATTGAGCTTGTCAATAAATATCCAATTAATTTTGGCTGTGGTGATCATCCCTGTGATAGGGAACACATTTAATGGGCCATCTGTTCATTTCACATAAGTTGTCGTTTATAACTTGATCATAACTTTCAGTGATTGGTAACCTGCTTTTGAGCCGAAACAAGTGACCACAGATGAAATGACTCTGTAAATCATGACCAATCCTCCCTAGGTATCCAGTCCTTTAAAAATTGCATTGATATGGGCATTGGTCTATTGACCAGTCTTATTTATTCAAAATTTAGATAGAAAGTTCAAGGCGAATGATATACCCAGCACCATGAGTTGAAAAGACTGTCTCATTATTTTACTATTCCCATTTTGCTGAATTTCCTCGTTCAGATAGATACATTTATGCCTTTGGGTGGGGGGCCAGGATGAGGCAGGGTTAAATCAAAATGGACTCAGCCTCCCATAATAAAACCAACTGGGAGTTTTTTAATCCCACCATCGACAACAGAAAAGTACAATGAGTAGTCTGTGGCACCTTAGAGACTAATAAAGATATATAAATAAAGTCAAAACCCACTTCTTCAGATGAGGTTGAATACAGAAGTGTATAGCTAGATTACAGAAAAGAAGGTTGTAGTAGTTGGATTACTTCTCTGCTATTCCATTTATGGAATCAGCTTGCAAATAATTTAGATACAGTACATCTCCAGATAAAGCATGAGATCTTGGCCAATGTCAATGTTATTTCTTATGGTCAATGTCAGACAGATGTAATCCTTAAAGGGCATAATGCAAAATCTTTGAATAAACATAACCCATGACAGAAAGTGACAATTTCTTCTTTATCACCTGCACCAAAAAAGACAGTGTATGTCAGTATCACCTAATAATTCTATTTATTAAAAGTGCCAAGATAATGCTGCTTTTTTTCATCTTGCATCAAATCAAGAGTGCATTTTGCCTTTTGCACAACCTAGTCTATAAATAAAATGTAAAGATATTTATATCGATTTGTTTCCATAGCAATGTGAAAGCCTCTCTTGGGTTTCCAAGGCAATGTGCAGCAGAGGAGCAAATCAGAAAAGTGAAGGAGATGTTAAGCAAGTAATAGGTTTAGGAAATACCATGGTTATCCAAACAGAAATATACTGTTTATATACGGCAACCTGAAACATTGCAGGTAGTATATTGAAATAATAATTCTCCCCTGAATTGTAATTCCCTTTGTCATTAAACATATTTATGAGGAATAGCACCAGAAATATATTTCTGTTCATTACCCTGAATTAACAATTCTCATTTGAGCAGAACAGTAGCGAGAGAGGTTCAAGTTTAGATTTTTAAAAATGTGTCAGTTCCCTAGAGCGATTTGTGTAGGTGATGCAAAGCCCCTAGAAGTCAATAGGACACAAGAAACTTCCCATCAATTCCTCTGGGTGTCACACAATGACAACCATTATGTTATGATGTAATATCATTTGCAACCATGCAAGACCATATGGAGTGATTTCAAAGAATCAGACAGAACTTTCATCTATACCAGACCACACCTTTTTTGGAGTGTTTTGAGGTGTCTGTCTCACCTACCTAGGTAGTGGAGAGATCTATTCTGAGGGAACTCCCTCTGACATATAGAAAGACAGGGAAAGAGAATGTCATCACCATTATTGCACCATGCTTCTTGCATATGGGTTACAGCAGCCCCTTCTGAAGCCTTCTAGAGTGAAGAAGATGGTGGAGAAGATGACCACCAAATCCCTATGGAGCTATCCCCTACTGAGTCTGGGTTTCCAGAGACTAATAGCTTAGATTCTGGTCTGCAGAACCCTGAGTGAGAAAAAGATCTAAATGGTAGGGCTGGTCAAGAATTGGTTCAGTATCCAGCACAAAATCATGTAACCCTTCAAAAGACCCAAACATGGAACTAAGCCTTAGGTTGGCCCTGAGGAGCATCAAAAATTTGGATACAAACTTAAGTGCATCAATTTGTTGTCACTATTTTGCTGAAATTCTCACCGAAACTGATTTTCTTCTGAGAGTCCAGATTTCGGTAGGGCCAAAAATACTGCAGTAAGAGTCTCTGTGTTATTTAAGAGGAAAATGGTTTGGGGTTTTCTTCAGTCTAAAAAAAGATTTGGTTCACCTTGAAATGTGTGTGAACCTGCTAGATCAAGCTTCACGTGGATTGCTCCCCAGCCATATCTCTTCTGCCTCTGTGCTAGGGAAGCAGCTGCTGCCTCTGGCTTCAGGTAAACCATCATTTATTTATGAATACCCAAAGGAGAGAGCCAGTGCACACTCCTAGGAATTAGATATCCGGGGTTATGTTCATTTTCTTGTCTCGTGTCTTCCTTCTCATGCAATCTCTACTTGGGGTAGATGTTTACATGTCTTCCTCCTTTGAAGTATGCAGGTTATAGTATGCGTTAGACCGCCTGATACTTCTCATCTCTTTGCAAATATTCTAAAATCCACAATTGGAAAAAATTACTTGATCAAATTCTTGAGAGTTGCATTTGCAATTCCTATGCAAAGGCATTTAAGCATGCACCTAAACGCTTGTACAATGTGTGTGTAAAGAAATAAATTTTTGAGTGCAAAAGAATATCACATATCAGTAACCTGGGATGTCTGACTTATTCTGAAAATGTGCACTCTTTATTTATACACAAAATGTGCTTGTAATTTGAAGAATACTTTATCACCTTGGGAAGATACATACCTGTTTGTCAATTAATAAAACAGAAACTCATCTAGTGGTTTACTCTATAACCTGATTGAGAATCCATTCTAAGTTGCAGTTGTTATCTGCTTAAGCGAAGCACACGAGATCTTTTATAGGGGAAAAGGCAGTACGCTGCATTTATTGAGAATACAACACTTTCCAATCACTCACACATACAAACACCGTGCATACACAGTCCCGCCAGAGGATGTCATAGTTACCAGTCCAGAGTCAGTATCAATCTAGTGGCCAGCCAGATTGATCACAGAGGGGGAGACGGGCTCTGTCGGTCGATCGATCTGATGCTCCTAGTGGCAAGACAAACCCAAAGTTCAATAGCAAAGCACCCCACTTTTATATCCTTTTCTCTGTTTAAATCAATGGATTCCGCTCTGTCAGCCTATGACGGGAATGTTATCTTGTTGATGTCAATCGTTCCCAAACATCTCTTGAAGGCTCATCCTGTAATCAATCATCTTTTGAGGGTGCCAACTTCGCTTCAAGGCTCGTCAATTTGCAAATCTGCCAATAGTCCAATCACTCCTTATTATGGCTATGCATCCTTGATGCCGGGTAGTCTGGTTTTCGCCCACACTCAACCTCCTTCTTTGGCCATCTGGTTCTGAGCAATAACTTTTGCACCTTATCTCGACACATTCAAACTCCTTTCACACACATAAGCAATGTTACAAGGGCTCTCAAGGTTATTCGGCACAACATCAACATCTGCATTGGCAAAGCAAAAAAAAGCATTGTAAATCAAGGCCATAGAACATTCCTCTAGTCTCATTAACATAGACATAATACCAAAACTATCTTTACTTAGGCCCATTTACTAAAACCTCCGAAACTTTAGGACAAAGAAATAGACATTTAACTAAAAGGACTTAATTTAATACAATATTAAATGTAGGTTAATATATACCTTATATTGCCATATTATTGCTACATTATTAAACTGCATTACTCTGGCTATGTCTAGACTGCACACCTTTTTCAATAGAGGCTTTCTCAACAGTATCTGATGACAAAGCCTCTGTCGAAAAAGAGGGTCTAGATTACATTATGTGGATCAAAAAATCAATCTGCTTTTTTGAAAAAGAGCGTCCAGACTGCCGGATGCTCTGTCGACAAAAGAAGGCACCCAGAAGTGCTTCTGGCAGGGAATGGGGGCAGCCTTTATTTCCAGGTTCTGCTTCCTGCCCTTTGCAGAGACGCGTGCTTAAAGGGATCCCCCTGGACAGCCGTTGGTCTGCTCCTGCTTCTGGCTTGCCTATCTCCTAGAGGGAAAGCAAAGCTGCTGCAGTGCTTGCTTTGGTTGCCCTGCTTCCTTGGACACCACAGTTTATTTTCTGGGGTGTTTTCTGTTTTTCACCTTTTATTTGGCTATGGAGATGCTTCTGCTGCATCTGCATGACTCTGTCATGAGTCTCCTGCCCCATATGGACCTGGACCACACCGAGGAGACCCTCTTCTGGGATGCAGTAGCTCTCCCCTTGCCCCCAAACTTAGGGACAGGCAGATTTGGAGGCACGAGATGAGATTGGACTGGTAGGACTGGCTCGTCATGCAGCTCTGGGATGATGACCACAGGCTCTGCAACTTCCAGATGTGGAAGGCCACATTCCTGGAGCTGTGTGCCTGGCTTGTCCCTGCTCTAGAATACCAGGAAACCCACCTGCAGTCTGCCATCCCCCTACAGAAGCGGGTCGCAATCGCCCTGTGGAAGCTGGCCACCTCCGACAGTTACCGCTCCATGGGACACCAGTTTGGCTTGTGGAGGTCTACTGTCGGGGCCGTCTTAATGGAGGTAAGTCACTGTTGGGGGACAAGCCCTGCTGAGTGAGGTGGTTGAGAAAGGGGGACTGCCAGGGAAGAGCAAGAGGGAGTGGGGGATGGATTGGCACTCGGAGGCCGCTCCTTGGCCACCCCTGAACTGATGCGGGGGAGGGAGGCGTCCTGACAAGGGGGAGTTAAGTTGGAGGCTAGGGCAATGGAAGCAATGGGGGTGCGAAGCTAGGTAAGCATCCCCCCTCCTGCCCAGATCTCCACACCCCTGTCCTTCTCACTCATCCTTTCCCCTGCCAAAACCCAGCACCCCCAGCTTGCTCTTGCATCCTCTCTTGCTCCTGCACCTCCCTCAGGGCCAGACACACTATGCCAAGCCCCCTCCTGAATTCTCCTTTGCTCTTGTACCTCCCCCCTAGCCAGACACCCTACCCCCAGTCTGCTCTTGTGGCCTTCTTCCTTGCCAGACTCTGCACTCTCCCTTGCTCCTCTACCCTCCCTCCTGGCCAGATATCCTACCCCAAGTCCATTCCTGCATCCTCTCTTGCTCCTGCACCTCCTCCATGGCCAGACATCTCTCCCTTCCCTCCTCCCCCCCTCCGCCTCCTGGCCACACACTATACCCTCCCTTGCTCTTGCTTCCTTTGTGCTGGCTCCCAAGCCTGCTTTTGCACCAAGACCTCATACCTCACTCCTTCTTCTGCACCCCATCTCCCACCCAGATCCTGCAACTCCATCCCTATCCCACTCACTGGCAGCCTTGTCCCATACAGTGAATCCCCAATTTTTGTCCCCATCCCAGAGCCTGGGAGGAGGGGAGCACAAAATCAACAAACTCTAAAACCCCAGAAAAGTAAATCTGGCCTATGGGAACAAAATACAGGACTATGTAACACTTTAAAGACTAACAAGCTGGTTTATTAGGTGATGAGCTTTCGTGGGCCAGACCCACTTCCTCTGATCAATATGTGGAAGAAATATCTGAGGAAGTGGGTCTGGCCCATGAAAGCTCATTACCTAATAAACCATCTTATTAGTCTTTAAAGTGCTACATAGTTCTGTCTTTTGTTTCAGCAAGACCAGGTTACCATGGCTGCATCTTTATCACTGGCGTATGGGAAGCCCTGAACTTCAGTCCTCCCTATCCCTTCCCCTCACCCTGTGGGGCTGGAACACCAGAGGAGTAAGGTGTCTCTATTGAGGAACACATACATGATGGTAGGGGTGTTTGGAGGAATTTTTTTGCTTCTCACTTTTGCAGTCCCCAACTGATTTTTCTGTGGGTCAGTGGCTTGCCCCGACCCAAAAAGGCTCCCCACCTCTGCCATAAATAAAGAAAACATTGAAACCTTTTTGTTGGACATAACTTAATATTTTACTTTATTTAAAATGAAGTTTGATAAATTAATATGAGGAAGTTAAAATGCTTAAAATCTGTTTAATAATTTAAATTAAACCATTCTGAAGTAAATAGGATGAAGTTTAATAAGGACAAATGCAAAGAACTGCATTTAGGAAGGAACAGTCAGTCTCACACAGAGAGAACAGGAAGTGACCTCTCTAGGGGGAAGTACTGCAAAAAAGGATCTAGGGGTCATAGTGGCGCACAAGCTAAATATGTGTCATCAGTGTGACACTGTTGCAAAAAAAGCAAAAATGATTCTGGGATGCATTAACAGGTGTGTTGTGAGCATGACACAAGAAGTCATTCTTCCACTCTACTCTGTGCTGATTAGGCCTCAGTTAGAGCATTGTGTCCAGTTCTGGGCACCACATTTCAAGAAAGATGTGGAGAAATTGGAGATGGTCCAGAGAAGAGCATCAAGAATGATTAAAGGTCTAAAGAACATGACCTATGAAGGAAGACTGAAAGAACTGGACTTGTTTAGTTTGGAAAGGAGAAGACTGAGAGGGGACATGATAGCAATTTTCAGGTATTTAAAAGGGTATCACAAGGAGGAGGGAGAAAAATTGTTCTCCTTGGCCTCTGAGGATAGGATAAGAAGCAATGGGCTTAAACTGCAGCAAGGAAGGTTTAGATTAGTGTCCCGGTGGGAAGATTGGTACAGTGGACAAGACGAGGCCATACTCGTGAAGGATCCCCCAGATATCGTCTTGTTGTGCCGATGTAATATCCATCCCCATCATCACCTTGGTGGGCTCATGGACATCTCCAGCCCAGAGCCCCCCCTTCACAGGACCCGGGCAGGCGCTATCTTCAGGGCATCCCGGGGTTTCTACTTCTTTAATAAGTTGACATGGTAGACCTGGGACCCTCACCTTTACCCCACTAACATCACTTCATAGTCCACCTTTCCCACCCTTTGAATTATTTCAAAGGAACCCTACCACTTTGCCAGTAGCTTTGGGTATGTCTACACTACCCTGCTAGTTCGAACTAGCGGGGTAATGTAGGCATCCCACAATTGCTAATGAAGCCTGGGATTTGAATTTTCCGGGCTTCATTTGCATAAGCAGGGTGCCGCCATTTTTAAATCCCCGCTCGTTCGAACCCCGTGCCGCGCGGCTACATGCGGCATGAACTAGGTAGTTCGAACTAGGCTTCCTAGTTCGAACTACCGTTACTCCTCATTCCACGAGGAGTAACGGTAGTTCGAACTAGGAAACCTAGTTCAAACTACCTAGTTCGTGCCACGTGTAGCCGCGCGGCATGGGGTTCGAACGAGCGGGGATTTAAAAATGGCGGCGCCCCGCTTATGCAAATGAAGCCCGGGAAATTCAAATCCCGGGCTTCATTTGCAATTGCGGTATGCCTACATTACCCTCCTATTTCGAAATAGGAGGGTAGTGTAGACATACCCTTTGACTCCTTTGTGGAAGGAGGAGAAGTACTCCTGGCTGGAACTCCCTCAATTTGGCTTCTCTTTTATAATAATAAGCCTGCTGATTCTGGGCTCGTAACAGGCTCGCTTTAGCGAATTCCCCTAGCCGCTGCGGTTTTTCTCACAGCCAGAGAACATAGGGCACCGACCCTTGTACCCTGGTCTCCTGATCCTCCCAGGTTTCCTTAATCAAATTTAATATACCTCAGGGTTGTCATCCATATAAGAGTTCAAATGGGGAAAACCGTGTGGACGCCTGCGGTACCTCCCTTACTGCAAAGAGTAAGGCAGGCAATAACTTGTCCCACTCCCAGGGATTCTCCTCTGTAAAATGCCAGAGCATGCTTTTAAGAATCCAATTAAATCACTTCTCTAGACCATCCATTTGCAGGTGGTACACGGACATTCTTAGCGTTTTAATATTTAATAATCTACACAATTCTGTCATTAGCTTGGAAACCATATTAGTCCCCTGATCGGTGAGTATTTCTCTGGGGATTACTACCCAAACCAATATCTTTACCAATTCAGCGGTGATCGTAGGCGCCGTGGTATTTCTTAAAGGCACAGCCTCTGGGTACCTGGTGGTATAGACCAGTATATCTTGGTCTTGGGCTTCCTACCCTTCACAGAGCTCTGGGACTCTAACTCCCTTTCCAAGGATCGGTCCTCTCTCCACCCTGACCTTCTCCCCCTCTCCCGGTAGCCAGAGCCGCCTTTTAAACTTGGCACCCAGCATTTCCGGACGCCCGCACCAGTGCAGACCATCCAGGCCGCCGGCCAGCACTGGGCCATTCCATGCATGCACCAATAGTGGCGTGCAAACAACCCCAACAGCGCCGCAGAGGCACCGTTCCCCAGACACAGAGCACCTTCGCTTCTGCCCAGTCAGTGTGGGGCATGGAGGGCTCCAGCGCCGGGGAGCCCAACACCCCATCACAATTGGACAGTAGGAAAAAATTCCTAAATGTCAGGGTGGTCAAACACCGGAATAAATTGCCTAGGGAAGTTGTGGAATCTCCATCTTTGGACATATTTAAGAGCAGGTTAGATAGACATCTATCAGGAATGGTCTAGATGGTTCTGGGTCCTGGCATGAAAGCAAGGGACTGTACTTGATGACCTCTCTAGGTCCCTTCCAGCTGAACCGGGAAAACAAAATGGCAGCTGGCCCGGTGCTGTGACCCATGCCCAGAACACAGCCGCAACCCTCTTGAGTTGCACATCTCTGGTGTGAGGGAAGGTTTTCATTGAGCCTGGTGGTCCACAGGCCAAAAAATTTTAGACCCACTGGTCTAGAGTTTCTTTGTTTACTAATTCTGTTTGATTTAAGAATATTTACAGTTATTCTGATTACCGTTGCAAAATGGTACAAACACTTGATATTACTTACCACTTGTGTAAGAACCTTTGTTAAGTAATATGCAGGTAGGCTGTGTCTAGACTGGCAAGTTTTTCCAGTATCATTTGATTTTGCGGAAAAACTTGCCAGCTGTCTACACTGGCCGCGTGAATTTCCAGAAAAGCACCGACGATCTCATGTAAGATCGTCAGTGCTTTTCCAGAAATACTATGCTGCTCCCGTTTGGGCAAAAGTCTTTTTCCGAAAGACTTTTGCGCAAAAGGGCCAGTGTAAACAGCACAGTAGTGTTTTCCGCAAAAAAGCTCTGATCACGAAAATGGCGATCGGGGCTTTTTTGCGTAAAACCGCGTCTAGATTAGCCACGGACGCTTTTCCACAAAAAGTGCTTTTGCGGAAAAGCATCCTGCCAATCTAGACGTGCTTTTCCGTAAATGCTTTTAATGGAAAACTTTTCCATTAAAAGCATTTTCAGAAAATCATGTCAGTGTAGACGTAGCCTTAGAGTATATCTACACTACAGAGGAACATAGAAGCTGCTACTGTTGATCTTCCAGGGTTCAAATTAACAGTCAAGTTAAGACAGCTAATTCAAAGTAAGAAGGGCACTCCAATCAATCCCACTAATCCCACTTTCATGAGAAGTAAGGGAAGTCAAAGGAAGAGTGTTCTTCCTTGGACTTCCTGAAGTATGGACAGCATCAAAAGCCAAGTTAAACTACTTCGACTTCACTATGCAATTAACGTAGCTGAAGTTGCAAAGCTTAATTCAACTCAATGTCCCATAGTGTAGACATATCCTTATATGCTGTCATCAGATTGTCACAAAGAAACTGAAAAAATCAATCTTTCTTTTAAGATTAAAGGCTCCATTGTGGCTTTTTAATTACTGGTGCACTTCCCAAGATGCACTCTGGAAAGGACAGTGTCTTAGGATGGTGCAGCAAGCTTCTTCTCCACATAGGACTGACTGGTTCAAAACTGGATTGGGACTATTGCACTAGCTCCTTTCTATCTCGTTTTGAGTGGCTTGGCTCTGCAGCTGCTTGGTCATTGCAGAGGGGAGGCAAAGGAAGGTGTCTTCTTCCTTACCATCTCCATCTATGCCTGGACTTGCAGACATTAACACTTACTTCGGTATAACTCAAGTCTCTCTGGAATATGTAAAAGCCTCCTCCTGAGTAACAAAATTTCCATGGACCTAGCTGCCACCACTCAGGAAGATGTAGTAATTATGCCAATAGGGGAGCTCTCTCCCATTGACACAGGGAGTCTGCACTAACAGCATTACAGTGGTGTAGCTAAATCAGTGCAACTCCACTGCTGTAGCAATTATGGCATAGATTAGCCTTATGAAACTAAGAGCCTTTGGTCCCAGTTCAGCAATATACTTAAGTACACTCTTAACTTCGAGTATAAGATTAAGTCCCACTGACTGCTCAAGTACTTAAAGTCATTTCTAAAGTGCTTTGTGGAATTAAACTGGAATTAAAACACATGCTGAGAGCCGCACATGTACTGAGTGTTTTGTTGGCTTCAAGCTATTAAATAGTTAAAATAGTAAAGGCAACCAGCTGTAATTCTCCACGGAACAATAGCTGAGCAACACATAAGACAAAAGGGTTAAGTCTCTACAGTTAACATACTGTGTCAGCTGGAAGCTTTTACCCTTGGGAGAGACTTATGTCTGGACTGGCCAGTTTTGTGTGTTTTATGAGCTGAGTCTATTTCAAACTGATGAAAATATTCCATGTTTACAAAGGTTTTGCTCTGAATGATCCTTTCCATCTAGTCACAATATCCTTCCACCTACTAAGTTTATTTTTATTTCACTAATCAGGGTAACTAAAAGGAGCTTTGAAGATAATCATTAAAAAAATGAAACAGGATAAGACTCAGGTAATTATAATCTCTTAAACACTGACAATACATTCTAATGGATCAGCAGACTCTTAAAAATTAACTCAATGTTTTACTTATTTGGGGAAGCCTGGAAAGTGTTCAGGAAAATTCCATTTTCTTACTGTATAAACTTGATACAGAAAAATAGGCCATTTCCATTTCAAATTGGTGAAGTGGCAAGGCACTGAAGTAGGAGTCAGACAAGCTGTGTTTTAATTCCAGTTCTTTCCCTAACTAGCTGTTGACATTGGGCAACCTCTTTGCCTCTGTTTTTCCTTTCTCCCTTTGTCTCTCCTGTCTATTTGTATTGTACATTCTTTGGGCAGGGACTGTTATTTACCCCGTCTCTATAAAATGCCTTATACACTCCTAATACAGTCTTTAACCTCTTGATCACCCTGCACAGGCACATTAAAACCAAATGTTGTCATTTGCTCTCTGCTCACGCTGATGTGGTTTCTTTGGCACATTTGGATCTTACTGATCATCCAAAGGGTCTCAAAAGTGCCACATTCTCTGAATAAAGACTGAGCATCTGTAAGAAATGGAAATGATGACATCGATATAAAATTTTATGGCCCTTCATCTCTCCTATGAAAAGCTGAAGGATCAGCTAAAACTGAATCTGTTCTGTTTAATAGGATTGAACATCTCTTCCAAAACAAAACTTCAGTGTAGGAAGTTGGTATTTTAACTGCAGTGTCTGCACCTGGTCTGAACCTGAAAAGTGGTTGGCAAATCAACTGCATATAAGACACTTTTGAATTCATGACATCACCTTTAAAAGAATAATACACATAAGATTTGGGTTATTTGGATGATTTAGGATAATCAGTAAACTTGGTATATAGTCAAGAGATACCATTATGGTAAGCATTTCAGATATTGCCAATATATTTGAAACTGTCTAAAAGTATTCTGTAGTTTAGTGATATACGCACACATACAGCACAATACCCACACATAATTAATTGTTCCAAAATTATGTCAGACAGTCATTTATTTCAAGTCAGAAAATGCAGTGTCTGAGCTCTGGACAAATGTAGAACTTGCTTCAATCTAATATCTACAAGATGGGAGGTGAAGAGGGGAATATTCAAGAATCTTGTAAATCCATACTTGGTAAAACCTAGCTAAAGTGCAGAATGTATTAATTCACATGAATTATCATTTGGACACAGCAAAATAGTAATCTCTTCCCTTACCAGTAAAGATTTTCAAGCAGAGTTCTGTACTAAGGTACCATTGTTCCTATAAAATGTATTTTACATTTACTGGTAAGTTCTTCAGTGTTCTCATAAACCATTCCTGTCAAAACAAATATAAAAAGTATATTTTCTAAAATATTATTCTTGTTGTTTTAATTGTTTGTTTTCTTACTCATTTGCAAAATTCAATAATTGACAGTTGATGCCTGAAACATTAGTGGTAATTAGCAAAGTATTAGTACTACTTTTTCAGCTGATATGGTTACTGGAAAAAATTGGAGCAAAGTTTCATTTTAATTCTCCAGAATATTAAGTGTATATCAATATTTGGATATACTTAAAACATTTGTACTCTAACCAGCATAAAGCTATCCATTGAACTTTGGTTTATTGCTGTAATGAAGTCCTATTATATCTTTGATGCATAAAAAAGTATTTTGGCCTGTGGAAATGGGTGTACATTAGCTCTTTAAGGATATCCATATATCAGACATGGATCCAAAACCAGTCCAGCCAAGAACATATGTATAGAGAGCTAGATGGGTGATTGTAATTGGTCTGCACTCACCTCTCACAAGTGAGCCTCCTTCCCCTCCCTGGCTGAGTGCTTGTGCCTGCATTCCCTGCTATGGCAGCCTTCCTCTGACCCAGTCAAATCTGTACCTCTTAAGCCCCATAGAGGCTTTAGGTTTATATTGGTTTGCTGTGCCCTAATTGGCTGCAGTGGAAATAGCCACTCTAGCCTGCCCGGATGACTTCTCTATCGCTTTCTGGGGTGGGTTGTGGTGAGGTCACAAGCCTCCAATAGGTGATTACAGGGCCTCACAGTGATATAGTGCAGGTAACATATTTTGAATGAGATCTGAGGACTGCAGAATTATATAATGCACATTCTTTGATCTGTTTAGGAGAGACTAAAGACACACTAAAACTGATCTGTATAAACATGGGCAGTTAGGGAGTTCAATACAATGGAAGGAAAAAGAACCCTTGAAGACACCAGGCAGGAAACATAGAGATAGGCAGAAAAGGACAGAGGGGAATTCTTGGGAGGGATGAAGAAAAAGTTCTAAGGCATCACAGCAATGGTGCATATATATATTGTTGGTCAAAATTTTTCTGAATCCTTTTTTTCTGTTTAAAGGAGGTATTAATATCTTTCTTTGTCTCTCCTCATTATAACTATGACTGAAAACAGTCTCCAGATTGAAAGGCCTTCTGGAAAGAAGTTACATTTTTCAGTCACCTTATATATATTGTCTCATATTTTTGTTTTGGTAGAAAGTTCCCAGAAATATTCCATTTGTATTATTCTCAGTTGAGTCAGGATGCTTGCTCTAGTGTATGCAATTTATTTAATTAAAAATGCAAATCTAATAAACCACATTCTTAAAATGGAAGCAACAACTGAATAGCGTTGAAACAATGGGGAGTTCTGTGTCATCTTAAAGACTAACACATTTATTTGCGTATAAGCTTCCGTGGACTGCAGCCCATTTTGTAATATGCAATAGAGCTAGTGTGACATAATTAATTTGTTCATATCTCTGAAGCAGCTACTGATAAAGCATTTTCTCTGTTGACAACAGTAATGCAGAAAAATGTATTCATTTTCTTTTCTAAAAAATGAAATGTTAAATTTAATTTATTCAGATAATTAGATGAAGGAATCCCTTCTTATGGACTAAAATCTAAATTGGTATCTCTAAATTTGCAGAACCCTTAGAAGCAAAAAAAAAAAAAAAAACCCCACTATTTAATGAGAACATTAGCATAAGTATTATAAAAGCAGGTCCATTTTCATGCTTTCCCCAAAATCTTCCGGCAAGTAACTATATCACTAATGAGATTCAATTAGCACTTGTACCAGTGCTAAGGGCATAATAATTTTAATCAGCTGTTAACTAAAGGCCTGCCTTATTGCTCTGTGACCCCAAGTAACTCAGTTTTGTTTCCACACAGAGATATAAGTATTTTTAAGTTTCTGAAAGGTTTCCAGGCTCATGGAGAATATTCTCTCTAGTTACGCTATGAAGCGTATGTTTGTCAGTGTGTATAATAGAACAGCCAGAGAAATGAATACGGAAATCACGCATCAGAAGGGATTTCAGCAGATTAACAGCATAAAGTACAGGATAAAACTCCCAAATCTGAGGCTCTCTGGTCCTCCAACATCCATGGTCTAGCAGTGACATGCATGTTACTGGACCAATGAGCCCAGGAGGCCAGGAGTGGGAGCCAGCCAGGAGAACATAGGGCTGGGCAGCCCTTGTTGGGCTATCAGCAGCTGCACTGGTGGGGGCTGTGAAGCCCCGGTGAGGCTAGGGAATCCCTGGCATCAGTGGGGGTTGGGAAGGTGGACAGCTCCAAACCAGCTGGGGAACCCCCCCCGTATCAGTAGGGCCAGGAGCCAGCTGGGTGGTCCCAAGACACTGGTGTGAGCAGGCCTGGCCCCAGCAGTGGGACCAGCATCAGATAGGCAGCCCCAGAGCAGGAAACCTGAGGAATCCCCAGTGGTAGTGGGGCCGGATAGCCGAACAGTCCCAGCAAGGTAACCTCCAGTAGGAACAGGCTGGTGGCAGCTGTGCAGCCCCAGCAAGGGAACCCTGGGGAACCCCAAGTGGCAGCTGTCAAAACTAGGTAATATGAGATGCTGAGAAGAGGGGCAGGTCCTAAGTCCTGTCCCCCCCATGAAGACATATGCCAAAGTCTAGGCTGCAGAGGCACATATCTCTGTTTAGTGCTCCACAACCAAGAAGCTGTCTCCTGGAGTCAGCCAGCTTAGGAGCCTTAACAGTTTCTTGTTGAAATGAGTTAGGCACCTGCCTTGCTGAACACAAAATGGGAGGAGAAGAAGGTGGTGCCTAATTTTAAACTTGAAACCCAAAGATTAGAGCATTTACCTGGGACATGGGAGACCCAGCTTCAACTCTCACCACTGCCTGAGGGAAAGGAAAGTTCTGAATGCAGGTTTGCCATCTGTGACTGAATTCTCCCATGTATTTAACCCTCCACACCTCTGTCATAAGCTTTGTACAAAATAGGCCTTGTGGAGCATCATTTGAAAACGAGTAACTCGCTGGTCAATAATTATCAAAGAGACTTAAAAATGTAAGCTGAAATTCTGAGTGAAATGTGTATACCAGATAAATATAGGGAGTGGATAAACTGGACAAAGGATAAGCTGACAGCCTCTAGCTAGCTGTCGTCAGAGTTGATTGATCAAGTGGCCATTCTTTGGTAGTGAAGCAAGTCAAGAGCAGACCAATTTGCATTTTAGCATGCAACAACATGGGACTTCTTTCACCACGAG
Organism: Pelodiscus sinensis; assembly: GCF_049634645.1. Lineage (NCBI taxonomy): Eukaryota > Metazoa > Chordata > Testudines > Trionychidae > Pelodiscus > Pelodiscus sinensis. The sequence goes on along the minus strand of NC_134713.1, from coordinate 80,511,474 downwards.
ATACATGTCTGTTCCCTCACAGCTGAAAAGAACTTTATCTAAAGGTAACCCTCAGGAAAATGTATATCGAAGGTGCAACTGGACTGCAAAACTGAAGGCACAAACACCTCACCTATTCTTTGTTTTCTATATTTCTGAGAACATGTGGTAAAGATTTTACCTTGAATCAAATCTAGCTTTTAAGTAATAGTTACTAGAAAGTGTTGCATCTTTAATTTTTCTTCTAACCATTTCTGACTTAAAATCTGGGTCTTTGTTGCTAAACAAACCGGTTTTATTATTTAATAAAAACTAAGCTGGTGTTGTGTTTAAGCAATTCACTGTGCTTGGTAACTCCAGTGAAAGTGGAAAATTTTGGTACATTGACCCCTTACATGGGCAGAGAAATTCTAATATCTAAACTACTCAGCAGACGGATGGACAATGCAGAACACATGTTTGGGGAAAAATGTGGGAGTGGGGATGTGTGGGCACTTACCCTAAAATCAGGATCAAGACTGCTGGAAGCCAGAGTGTGTGACAGGTGTATAGCTGGCAGGCTGTAGGTATATACATTGGCACTCAGGGTGTGACCTGAATGGTGTGTGTGAGTGGCTCAGGTTGGGACTTACAGCAGCGAAGTTTTTTGAGGCACCCAAGGTTGCAGGCACCCAAGGTTGCTGACTGTGATGGGTTGTCACCTCTAGGGTGATAGTTGGAAGATGTTGGAACTGCGGTGCCCTCTGACTGTTCAGCTAGGTTCACCACCTTCCCTGCTTTGCTGTTGACTCACAACTAGGCACTCCAGTTACTGTTACCATCCAACATGACAGCAAGTGATGCCATACACCCAACTGAGTCACGTGCTTTACTTCGGGCATTCATAGGCCAACAATAAAGGCACTAAACAATTTCCCAGCTCCCCAGCCTTGCACCCCTAATGGAGTATAATCCTAGACATATGCATTGCACAGGGGTTTGCATGGTGTAAGCTCATTAAATTGCAGACACCCCAGTGTAGGGAGGATATGCGCAAAGCTTTGTTAACTGAAAATTTTCAAACACTTCACTCAAAAACACAGCAGTGAAGATAAAATATAAAATAAGTGTATTCATTACAGAATGATAGGTTTTCATAAATCAAAGCAGATTACTTAGCAAATAAACAAGCATCAATGTAAGTCTAATATACTAAACAGGATTTGAATCAGAAATATTTCTCCCTGACTGACAATACAAGCAGTCCACCAAGCTTGCATACGCAAGATAAACATCTCTTTATCCTGGGGCCAGTACTTCTCCCAATTCAATCTTTGTTCCTCAGGTATTTCCAGGTGTTCTCTCATGTGGGGGGACACCAAGTGATGGTGTCACTTCTCATCTTATATAGTTTCTCCATGTGGTAGGAATCCCTTTTTTAAAGCCACATTCTCAGCACAGTTTGTAGGAAAATACAAGTACAAAAATGTAGTTTAATACCATGTGGTTTGATCACGTGCCCTTGCATACCTCAGGTGAGTCATGGTACCCATTGCCCATAGGCTGTCTGAAGTATCCACCAATGGAGATAAACTCTTCCATGGTCTTTGTTGATGGGCCATTAGCACTGACTAGCTTCTTCATTGTTGTACCCCAAAAGTTAGTTGTGCGTTTCCAACTTCACATTTTTGAGCAACATAAACATAGCAAAATTTTATAAAGTTACATATAATAACAGCATATACAAGCCAAACAGATAGTCATGTTTAGCAGGTTCAGATGTTTAGAATGATACTAGACAAAACATATTCTATACCAGAGTTGGGTAATAATTTTTGATGGGGGGGGGTGACTCTAAGATTTTGGAAAGTGGCTGAGAGCCACACTCTTCCATGATATTAATGGTAGAGGTACAGGGTCTGGAATGCAGGTTGGGTGCAGAAGGGAACTTGGGGTAAGGGATTGGGGTGCAGGAGGAGGTGTGAGGTCTGGGAGGGAGCTTGGGTTAAGGAGACGGTTGTGACCTGGGGCACTGGACTAGGGTGTAGGGTTTTGGGTTGTGACCTATGACAGGAGACTGGGGTGCAGAGGGGTACAGGGGTTTGAAATGTTACCTAGGGCAGGAGATTGAGATGCAGGTATTTGGGGTGTGACCTAGGGCAGGAGGGGGTTGTGACCTGGGGAAGGGGATTGAGGTGCAGGTTCTGGGAGTGGGTATGGGTGCAGGAAAGGGGAAAATGGTTTGGGTTATGTGGGGTAGGGAGGCAAGAGTGGGGAACAGAGGGCTAGGGGAGGGAGGGGCTGGAGTGCCAGAGGCAGGCTCTAGCCAGGAGACTTACCTGAGTGACTCTTGGCCAGTAACCCAGCACATTTCGGAGGCAGCCTCCCTGCCTGCCCCATCCTTGCACAGGCTGCAGCAGCCATGTTCATGTATGAATAAATACGAGCTGCGGGGGAAGGGGTGCTTCGTGTGCTGCCTGTTATTCAAACAGGCAGCTCCCATTGGTCACAAACCGGCCAATGGGATTGTGTTGAGGGTAGAGGCTGCTCATAAAGCCTTATCCCCTTCCCAAGCTCACAGCTGAGAAACACAAACAGCCCGGCAACCACTTTTCTTAGTGGTGGGTGGGTGGGGCGAGGCAAGAAGGGAACTGGCCTGGGGCTCTCTGCTGTGTCCGCAGGCTGGATCTGGTGGCTTAGTGGGTCAGATCTGGCCCATAGGATGTATTTTGCCCAATCCTGTTCTATACAAAGAAACCATAATTATATACATGTTTTGTTAGTCTATAAAGTGTTACCAGACCATTTGTTGTTTTTTAAGTTTATCCTGTACAGACTAACTTGGCTACCCTCTGAAGTATCCATAATTATATGACATTGATAAATATGGGAGTGTCAGGGTATCACAGTGATACAACCTCTGACTGTTCTGGATTGCACCCTTAAAACCGATGATGGTGGAGACAAAACAGGATTTATACACATCTTGCTATTCAAACTGAGATTTACACTTTAAGCTCTGGCATAACAGTTTTAAATGAGTCTCAAGTGTAGTGGCTGGGAACAGTCAAAGAAAAGTTTCCATTTGGGGTTTTTTTCCCCCTCTGTTTATTGTGGTAAGGGAAATAAAAATAGTGAGGCATAAATATGAGTGCCAGTGAAGCATCTATAAAAATGAAACTGACCAGGCTGGAGAAAGAACAGACAGACAAAGCATGAATGCCAAAAGTGGGAAGCAGACATAAAAGCCAAGGAGGCAGAAAGGCGGCAGCATGAAGATGCAGACCAGCAGGCCATGGAGCTGAAAATAAAGCAGCCCTAGAAAAGGAGAAGGAGAGACGGTATAATCAGGACATGATGACAAAGCATGAGCAGTTCCCACAGTCCCCAGTCACTCCCTTCATCCAAGAAGCAGTCAACTGAGATAAGTGGTGCCCTACATGCAAGGAAACAGACTGCACTGAAGACTATCTTACCACTTTTGAAAGGCTGTGTGGGGTTCAGAAAGTTCCAGAGGACAAGTCCCCAAACTGATTGAAAAACTCTCTGGTACAGCTTTTAGTTTTGCATGTATTTAATGAATTGCCAGGCGAGAAGGCTTTGAACCAGCCTGAATTTTAAAAAGCTGCCTTGCAAAGGTTTAAAATAATCCCTAGGGAGTATAGGTTGAACTTTAGAAATCTCAGGGAAGTATCAGGAAGAGTCATAGTGAGTATGTCTATAAAATGCATGACCTATTGAGAAAATGGGCAAAAGGAAAGAGGGCTGACAACTATAATTAATTATTTGATCTCTTTGCTTGAGAACATTTCCTAAGCATCCATTCTGAGGAGATCAGAGAAAGAATATGTGATAGGATAATAATTTATCTGATTCCTTTCTGAAAGCCTGAATGTCTAATTAGTAAAAGATGGAGACTGAGGGACACAAACTAAGTGTAAAGGGAAGACTACGTTTTATTCTTGGGAAGGAGGAAGCAGTTGGGAGTCTAGGCACTCACTTCCCCAAAATCATTCCACCTTAGTGATTCCCCATTACATACCTCCTGTGCAGGAAAATGGTCCAAGAAGGTGTTCCACTGAGCACCCAAGAAATCAATGTCCTAAACTACAAGAAATTAAGCCTACAGTGTTCTAGCCTTGATTAATGCAGTGCTCCATAATACAAAACCTCAAGGCTACGTCTACACTGGCCCCTTCTTCGGAAGGGCATGCTAATTTTGAACTTGGGAATAGGGAAATCCACGGGGGATTTAAATATCCCCCGCGGGATTTAAATAAAAATGGCCGTCATTTTTTTGTCCGGCTTGGGGAAAAACCGTAAAAAAGCGTTTAGACTGGCACGATCCTCCGGAATAAAACCCTCCGGAATAAAGTAGGAATAAGAGATCCTCCGGAAAAGGGCTTTATTCCGGAGGATCGCGCCAGTCTAGACGCTTTTTTCTGGCATTTCCCCAAGCCGGAAAAAAAGCAGCGGCCATGTTTATTTAAATCCCACGGGCACTGCTTCTGGCCAGCCTTAACCTCGGTTCAGGGTCCACTCAGTGTGGACATGCTAGTTTGAATTAGCAAAACGCTAATTTGAACTAGTTTTTAAGTCTAGATGCACTAATTCGAATTAGCTTAGTTCGAATTTACTAATTCGAACTAAGTTAGTTCGAATTAGTGTTGTAGTGTAGACATACCCCAAGAGGTACCTGAAGTTTCTCTGATTAATTTTTGAGAAATTAATTAAAGTCACCAAGGTGAATTGCAAAGAATGAAAAGGATAGAAGACACTGGTGCCCAAATCTCACTGTTCAGTGAAAAAATTATCCAGAAGAAAACATCCACTCAATCTGCAACGGCAGTCAAAAATCTAACAGAATGTTGGAAATCATTAAGAAAGGGTTAATAAAACAGAAAATATCACATTGCCTCTATATAAATCCATCTCAAATACTGTGTTCAGATCTGATTGCCTCATCTCAAAAAAAAGATATACTGGAATTGGAAAAGATGCAGAAAAGGGCAACAAAATGATTAGGAGTATGGAACAGCTTCTGTATCAGGAGAGATTAATAAGATTGGGACTTTTCAGCAGATATTACAAAAGTCTATAAAATATTGACTTGGTGTGCAAAAAGTAAATAAGGAAGTGTTATTTATTCTTCCTTATAACACAAGAACTAGGGATCACCAAATGAAATTATTAGGCGGCAGGATTCTAACAAATAAAAGGAAGCATTTCTTCACACTACACATAATCAACCTGGGCAACTCTTTACCAGAGGATGTTGTGAAGGCCAAGATAACAGGGTTCAAAAAAGCGTAAGATAACAGGGTTCAAAAAAGAACTAAATAAAATCATGGAGATAGGTTCATCAATGGTTCCTAGCCAGGATGGGTGGGGATGATGTCCCTAGCTTCTGTTTCCCAGAAGTAAGGAATAGGAGACAGAGGACGGATCATTTAATAATTACCTGTTTGATTCATTCCTTCTGTGGCAGCTGGCATTGGCCAATGTTGGAAGACTGGATACTGGGCTAGATGTTCCCTTTATCTGACTCATTATGGCCATTCTTTATGTTATGTTCTAAGACTGATATTTTGCCTGGCCAGCAGAGAGAGCTTCTGGCACTGGGGATACGTCTAGACTACATGCCTTCCTGGAATCAGCCGCTGATCAGTTTCAGCTGCAGCTGACTTGGGGATGCCTGGGGTTCTTAAGTTGAATCTGTATGTAAGTCAGAACTGGCGTCCAGATTCAGCTGCTGTTGAAACTGATCAGTTTCAGCAGCGGCTGAATCTGGACGCCAGTTCCGACTTACATACAGATTCAACTTAAGAACAAACCTACAGTCCCTATCTTGTACGTAACCCGGGGACTGCCTGTATCTTTATTTTGTGTTGATGGCACATAATATTTGAATCGCCTGTGAGATGTAATTCTTTTGTCTAATTTCACTTGTTGGGTGTAGTGTGCCAGTGCAGGGTGGTGTTGGTGGTCTGTGCAATATGGGAGGTCAGACTACATTATCTGCTGGTCCATTCTATGATACTAAATTCTAGGTTTTTAACTCCCTTTAATTTTGCCTTTTATTTAAAGTTTCTCCTTGCTATGACTCAGCAGATTATTAATTCCTTAATATATTACTGAATGAATCAAAAGTAGAGCTGAGCCATGGGTAACATACAAGCTATATATAGCATATCTAGGAAAAACCTGGTATCCAAAAAATAACCTGGTATGAGTTGGGAGTTTATCATTTAGCCTAATATTAACCTAAATGGTACTGTATTAGAAATAGAGATCTTATAGCTCCCAGTGTTTTCATGTGAGAGACAGGACCAAATTAAAACACAGTTTCTCTCTAACATGCCCACAAACCAAACCTTCTGTCTGAACACCTCTGATTTTGACAGCAGTTCAAAATCTAATCCAAACATTAAATGTGGCAGTTTTGGTTGTTCATAATAGAGAGAAATGATTGCACTCTACATCCAAACCAAGACCCTGGGTTCTGGTCAGAGCTTAGCTCTAATTAATGTTTCTCCTGCAATTCTTAGGGTGTGTCTACACTGGGCCACTTATTCCGGAAAATCAGCCGCTTTTCCAGAATAAGATGCGAGCTGTCTACACTGGCCGCTTGAATTTCCGGAAAAGCATCGACACTGTACTGTACAAAATCAGCCGCTTTTCCGGAAATGCTACGCTGCTCCTGCTCGGGCAAAAGTCCTTTTTCCGGAAAAGCTTATCCGGAAAAGGGCCAGTGTAGACAGCTTTTCCGGAAAAGCAGAAGAAACGGAAAAAAGCAGTTTGGACGGCAGGAGACACCGTAGAAGCCGCGGACTTCTGCGTAACCCGAGGGCTTAAAGAGCGCGCACGCTACTAGCCGCACGTGGCAGGATACCCCCCAGAGACCACCCTTCCCAGCTCTGCCACGTGGCAACTGTGCTGCCCAGCCACCTCAGCGCAGGCATGGCAGCTCCAGGTGGTCGTCAGCCACCGTCACCCGGAGCAGGGGAGGAAGCCCCCAGGGGCCGCAAACGCAGGGCCCCATCCTGGACCCCCAGGGAGCTGGAGACCCTCCTGGACTTGTGAGAGGAGGAGAAGGGTCTCCATGACCTGCAGTCCCGCCGCCGGAACGCAGAGCTATACACCCGTCTGGCATGGAACCTGGCCCAGCAAGGCCACCCCAGCCGCAACTGCGAGCAGGTGCGCTCGAAGGTGAAGGAGCTGCGGCTGGGGTACGTGCAGGCCACGGAGGGGAGGGGAGCAGGACCCGATGCCTGCCCCTATTTTGAGAGGATGCACTCTTTTCTGGGTGAGCCAGCTCCGCAAGCCCCAGCTGTCCCTGTAGACACCTGCCAACACCCCCCCATCAACCGTCCCACCGAGTCAGAGGAGGGAGACGACAGTGGCGGCGCGTCGGGAGAGGAGGCCAGCGTTGCCACCCAGCAGGCCCCCTCCAGCAGCTCCTCTGTGGCCGGGGAGGAACCCACTGGTGAATCTTTGCAGGTTACACTCCCAAAGGGCGGGGGGCTGAGGGTGGGGGGGAGGGAGAGCCAGGTGCCCGGAGGGGGGAGGGGGAGAGCATGTCACTCAGGCCACGTGAGCTGCATGCTGCATAGCATGAGGCAGTTAGCAGCACGTGCAACCACGTGCAGCCTGGTGACCGAGCGGCAGGTGGCCATGGCAGGCAGCTGCAGGGCATGCCTGGGACCGTGCTTCTCACACACATTCGGCGGGACCAGGGGGAAGGGTGGATGCCGGCTGGAACCGGCCCGGGCCCCAGGGACTCAGCCCAGAGCCCGCAGCTCCACCAAGGGGTGCAGCACAGGGAACGGCACACTGTCCCATGCCTGGCTGTGAGGCGCAGCCAGCTGCTCCTGGGATAAGCGCAGCATCACAGTCCTGTGACCGTGGACCCCCACCAAGCCCCTCACCTGCTCCCAGTGTCTTGGCAGGTTCCCCGAGGGAAGTCTCCACTGTGGCCACACCTGTCCCTGGGCTACCAGGCTTGCGAGAGGGATAGTGGGAGGGAGAAGGGCCCCTGAGTTTTGCTGCAAGGATGGGACATCCCCCCACCCAGTCACCCTTCTGGTTCTGTCCAGGAGATATCCCACGCGAGGGGATCTGAGAGCCCAGACCGCCACTGACAGGTGTGCTCCCAGGCACTGCCATGGGGATGCATCTCACTCCCTGTCAAACACCACTGATTAGCCCTAAGCTTTTCACAGTGTTCACCGGCAGGGAGTTCCACAGGTGAACGCAGCACAAACACCCTCCCGCCCTGCACGGGGCCAGGATACAGACCAGTGCTTACAATACTGGAGGGAGGACCCTACTTCAGGGGCGGTCCTCCTTGCCAACATACAACACGGGAGCAGGAAGGGAACCGAGTGGGCCCAAGCCACAACTGTGCGGTCACCTGGGCTCCGGAGTGGAGGGCATGAGGTGTGGGGACAGTGGACGACCTGCCTGACTGACCCGTCCTTTCTTCTCTTCCCTGCAGCGGGACCCAGCACCAGACCCATGACTCCAGCAGCAGCGGCACCCCCAGCTGCCCAAGCCTGGAGGCCCAGGCTCCGACACCGGGACCAGCTGCTTCGGCGTCACGTCACTGCGGTGGAGGGGATCCAGACCTCCATTGTGGAGCGTTTGCAGGGGGACCAGGAGTGGCGGCAGGAGGGATGGGCTGAGTTCCTGGAGGAATGCCGCGAGATGCGCGCCACAATGGGCACCCTGACGGCACATTTAATACATGCCATCCACTACGGCATGGCCGGACCGCATGCCCCCGCCATCCCTCCCGGAGCACAGCCCATGCCCCCTCCTATCCCTGGTCCTCTCCCAGCTCCTGCTCCTGCTCCTGTCCCTGCCCCTGCTCCTGTCCCTGCCCCTGCTCCTGCCCCTGCCCCTGCCCCTGACCCTGACTCTGACCCTGACCGTACTCCTGGTCCTGACCCTGACCGTGCTCCTACTCGTGCTCCTACTCGTGCTCCTACTCGTGGCCACCTCACCGTGCAGGCTGCCCCGACGCGGTCTGCCCAGCGTGGGCAGGTCCGCCCCCAGAGGGGCGCTCACAGGGGCCACCTGTCCCAGTAACTGCCCCCCCTCCTTCTCCCAGTTAAAGGTCCCCCCTCCGTCTCCCAGTTAAAGCCCCCCCCTCCTTTGTAAATAAAAAGTTCTGTTTTCACTTGAATCTTGTGTGGTTATTGTGTTCCTCTAATAACTGTAAAGCAATTATGTGAGATGCCAATTAGCCACTTCAGTTTAACAGGGTTACAAACTGTGGACAACAAATTCATGACTCTATCACCGGGGGGGGGGGGGGGGGGGGGGGGCCTTTTTCAGTGGTCATTGGTTTGCGGCGCATAAAAAAATACTGAGACTTTTCAGTAAAGATGTAAACCACAAACTATATTTACATAGCAACAAACAAGCACAAATGGTTAAAAGATGCAGCACAATACAGATTCTAAAACATAGTCTAGGCACAGGGAGGACGATTGTGGTGTTGCTGGCCACCTCAATCCTTTGGGACTTCCGGGCCTCAGGAGAGGAAGAGCCAGGAGATCCATCGAAGATGGCACTGACGTGAGCCTTCCGCACAAGTCCCAAATCCTGTTGGCTGTTCTTCAGGACAGGCGATGGTGGCCTAAACCCTAGCCTAACTTAAAAGAAAAACCCTAACTACGCCCGACGCACCCGACGAACAGACTCGATGACGGCCGATGTGCTGTGACCCGACGCTTTACTATTGAGGGGGGGAGGTAAGGGGAGGAGGTGGGGAAGGGTAGGAGCTGGGACGGAGTAGTCTGGGGTGACCCAAGCGACCCTGCTACAGGGCTTGGGCAAACACGTCCACCAGGGCCTCTCTAATGCGCACCGCCTCCTGGCGCGCCTGGCGGATGGCAGCTGTGTCGGGCTGGTCCAAGGTCTGTGCCTCAGCTGCCACCCATGCAGGGAGGAAGACCTCCCCACTGCGCTCCACAATATTGTGGAGCACGCAGCACGCGGCCAGAACCTCTGTTGCATTCTGCTCACCCATGTCGAGACGGGTGAGCAAACAACAGAAGCGGGCTTTTAAGCATCCAAACGCCAGCTCCACTGGGTTTCGGGCCCGGTTGAGGCGGTCGTTGAACCAGGCCCGGTTCTGGTCCGGCTGCCCCGTGTAGGGCCGCATGAGCCAGGGCATCAGGGGTAGGCCACGTCCCCGACGATGCAGATGGGCATCGGCACATCCCCGACAGTCAAGTCCCGCCAGGGGAAGTAGGTGCCCGCCTCCAACCTCTGAAACAGTCCTGAGTTCCGGAGGATGCGGGCGTCGTGTGCCCGGCCAGACCAGCCGCCGTAGATGTCCAGGAAGCGTCCCCGGTGATCCACGAGGGCCTGTAGGACGATGGAGCAGTACCCCTTTCGGTTCATAAAGTGGGCTGCTCAATGCTCCGGGGCCTGGATGGCGACGTGGGTGGCGTCCAGGGCTCCCCCGCAGTTGGGGAACCCGAGGGCAGCGAAGCCGGCCATGGTCTCATCGACGTCACGCAGGCGGATGATTCTCGGGAGCAGGACGTCATTGATGGCGTGGACAACCTGCAGAAGGATGCAGAGAAACACAAGGGAACACATTACATACAGCCAGGGGTGAGTGTGCGCTCCCTTGGGTCCCCCCACTTGATTCCCTCTGTCCTCATACACACACACACACACACACACACACACACACAGATACACACCCCAGGGCCCCCCTCACCCCACGCTCCCCCCACCAGCGGGCCTGTGCAAGGGAGGGACAGCCGAAACCCCTGGGCGACCCAGCCTGGAGTCTTGGGTGTCCCTGGGCCTGGAGTGGAGCACCCTCCCCCCATCCCACTCCCCCTGGGACTTACCTGGATGACAATCACTCCAACGGTGGATCTTCCCACCCCGAACTGGTGTGCCACCGAGCGGTAGCTGTCCGGTGTGGCCAGCTTCCACAGCGCGATGGCAACCCTCTTGTTCACGGGGATGGGTGCCCGCAGCTGGGTGGCGGTTCTCTGCAGCGCGGGGGTGAGCCAGGTGCACAGCGTCATGAAGGTCCGCTTCCTCATCCGAAAATTCCGGATCCACTGGTGGTCATCCCATTGTCCGAGGACCACACGGTCCCACCAGTCGGTACTCATCTCCAAAGTCCAGATGGGCCGGTCTATGGTCGGGTGCTGATGCCACGCGGTTGCCAGGACCTCCCTGGTGAGGGAGTCCAAGGCGATCTCTGCCTCCTGGTATATGAACGCCAGGGCACCAGCCTGCAGCACGAGCTCCAGGCACCTGTACAGGTCCAACAGGGGCCCAAGCAGGTACATGGCCACCCACGGCTCCATGGCAGATAGAGCAGGGCAGACAAAAGAAGACGCTGGGAAAAGCAGTTGGGGGCCAAAGGGTGGTGTGCCCAAAACTCACAGGGCAACCACCGACCGTGTGAAGGGTGCCGGTCCCTGGCAGAGGTCCCAAGGCATGGGAGCACGAGACCAACGTCTGCCCAGCGAGACCCCTTTAACCACGCGTCTGGACGGAGCTCCGGCCCCGCCCCCAGAAAGGTCTGGTGGCCTTTGCCCTCTTCAAAATGGTTCCGGGCTTTTGCTTTTCCGGAAAAGCGCATCGTTATCATGGAAACTCCGCGGCCTATGTAGACGCTCCTTTTCCGGAAAAGCTGAAAATGGAATAGTATTCCGTTTTAAGCATTTCCGGAAATTCATGCCAGTGTAGACGTAGCTTTCGTGTCTGGATTATGTGTGATGCAAATTTTACCATTTCATGAAGCCTAACAACTAGTCCCTTAGGGTATGTCTACACTACAATGTTAGTTCGAACTAACGGACGTTAGTTCGAACTAACATTCATAGCCCCTACACTAGCGCTCCGCTAGTTCGAATTTGAATCGAACTAGCGGAGCGCTTAGTTCGAACTAGGAAAACCTCATTTTACGAGGATTAAGCCTAGTTTGAACTTACTAGTTCAAATTAAGGGGTGTGTAGCCCCTTAATTCGAACTAGTGGGAGGCTAGCCCTCCCCAGGTTTCCTGGTGGCCACTCTGGCCAACACCAGGGAAACTCTATGATCCCCTCCCGGCCCCGGACCCCTTAAAGGGGCACGGGCTGGCTACGGTGCCCGTGCCAGGTGCAAGCCTGCCAGCACCCAGCCAGCAGACCCTGCACCTGGCACGGCACAGAGCCACCCACCCGATGTCCCCCAGCCCACCCCCTCTTCCCGGGACCAGGCTGTCGGCTCCCGGGAGCTTGCCCTGGACTGCAAGTGGCGGGCACCTTCCTGGGCTAGTGCGGACATCGTGGACCTCGTCCACGATCTCCGCACTAGGCACAGGAAAGTGGCCGTCTAGGGCAGGAGAGCTGCCAGCCTGGCCATCCAGGAGCAGGTGTGCATGAAAATCAAGGGGATCCACTGAGACCCCCGAGCCTGAGCCCTGAGCTTACAATGGCCGTCCTGGGTCAGACCAAAGGTCCATCTAGCCCAGTAGCCTGTCTGCCGACAGCGGCCAACCCTAGGGACCCTGGAGGGGATGGACCGAAGACAGTGACCAAGCCATTTGTCTCGTGCCATCCCTCTCCAGCCTTCCACAAACTTTGGGCAGGGACACCACTCCTACCCCCTGGCTAAGACTACTCCATGGACCCAACCTCCATGACTTGATCTCACTTCCCTTTAAACTCTGTTCTAGTTGTAGCCTTCACAGCCTCCTGCAGCAAGGAGTTCCACAGGTCAACTATTTGCTTTGGGAAGAACAACTTTCTCTTACTAGTTTGAAGCCTGCTACCCATTCCTTTCCTTTGGTGTCCTCTAGTCCTTCTTTATGGGAACTCATGAAGAACTTTTCTGAATGCACCCTCTCCACCCAACCCCTGCCTTTAGAGACCTCTATCCTGTCCCCCCTCCGTCTCCTCTTTTCTAAGCTGAACAGTCCCAGTCTCTGTAGCCTCGCTTCATCTGGGACCTGTTCCCAACCCCTGATCATGTTAGTTGTCCTCCCCTCTCCCAGCCTCTCTCTTCCCCTCTCCCACCTCCTTTTCCCAGTCTCCTCCAGTTTTGTTCAATAAAGACAGAGTCAATGTTGGAACACACGTTATCTTTATTATGTACATCAATAAGAAGGGGGGCTTGGGAAGGGTAAGTGGAAGGAGGTGAGGGAGGAATGGGGTACGAGCCCCCGAAGGGGAGGACTGGGCTGGCTCTGCAGGCTTCTGGGGGTGGAAGCTCTCCTGCAGCCCCCCGATTGCCTCCTCTCCCCAGATGGCAGCCTGCGGCAAGTGCAGCCGGGCTGATGGCCGAGTGGTGTGATGTGCCCAGTGTGGGTACTCCGGGCAATCCAAGCTAGAACTGCTTTGCAAGCGGGGCACCCCTTAGAACTGTCTGTCTGGGGTGGGGGTCAGGACCCTTTAAGTGCAGCCCTCGGCTAGCCTGAGACTGCATCTCCACGCTCTAAGTCCTCCTCTGATGCCCTGCCGGCACTGCTTCTGGCCATCCTTAAGCCCTGTTCAGGGTCCACTCAATGTGGACTTGCTAGTTCGAATTAGCAAAATGCTAATTCGAACTAGTTTTTAGTTCTAGACGCGTTAGTTCAAATTAGCTTAGTTCGAATTAACTAATTCGAACTAAGTTAGTTCAAATTAACGTTGTAGTGTAGACATACCCTTATTGATTTAATTAATTTAAACAGAAGCCACAGTAATGAATTATGGAGTATAAAATTAATAGGTCACAGGAATGTACTGTTGTTGTGAAAATGCAGAGGGGTGCAGATATTCTGATATATTATCAGATATCACAGACTATTCTGAGTAGTAACGATATATCTTCTAAACAATCAGAGGGGGATGGCAGACAGACATCAGAAAATGAATCGAGTAGCCTGAAAGTGCATCATGTCCCTCTGGAACACAGTTCCCAAACATCTATAGCATAGCAACATGCATTACTCTAGAAAATAAATGACTGTGTGAAGGATTTATCAAAGGTGTTTAACACAAATGAAATGAGACTAAATTAGTAAACATTGTTGTAAGTGTAGGACATGAAGGTACCAATTTTTGTGTGTCTCTGTGGCAAATTTTCACTGTATAGTGATTGTTTTGAAACAGTACTGTTTGTAAGGCCTATTTAATCAAATAAATTAGTCAAATATTGCTCAAAAGAAAAGCACCTCTAGCAAGGAAAACGTCTTGAGTTTAACAGTTTTCTTTATTTCTGGAATGAAAACAAGACTACTACACCACACCTGCACACATATGGATTTGTCAATGGATTCATCACAATTACAGACTGTCCCATACTACGCTAAGTGCCAGTCAGCAATAAAAATTAGCACTCAGTAGTTCTTTGTGTTTCTGTGTGATAAGACTATTCAAGTTAGAGTCACATAAGATTTCATTGAAAAGAAAAATGAAAGGCCATAGTTCAAGAACGCTTGAGAGATATGTTTAAGCATGTCTGTACTTAGTGTTTATCCATGTGCATTTCCTCCCTAGTCCACAGCATATCCTAAATTGGAGAGGGTGAAGATTCATCCCTAATCTGGCCTCTTTGATGTGATGGCATCAAATGAACAGTACAGCCCAACAGTGGCTTTTGCAGGCTTTGTTCAAGGGAATTCTCACTACAATGCCCCTGCAACAATCTCAGTATTGGGGGACTTTCAGGTTGAGTCCATAGGCAGTGGAGAAGGGCTGGGAGGGTCATGTCAGAGGTAGAAGACAGTAAGGCTACAAAGCAAAGCATTGTGGGTATTCTAGGTGGTGCTGCCACAGTCAGGAATCTGGGACTGGTTTCTGTAACATGGATGCCATGAATCTCACTAAGTCCAGAACTGAGATGGTGCAAAGATATTTTTCTATATATAAAGTCTGTGTAGAGGTACATGCATGTGGGTGAAAAAGTAAGAGAGATTTTCAAAGAAGAAGCTTGCAATTGCACACATATATATTTGTAACCAGTCAATTTACACACGAGTGAAGAGAATTAAGGGTAGGGGCACAAATGTATATTTGCAAAAGGGCACACCTGTGGAGCTGTTTTTAAATCGGAGTCTTTCCTCCCCCTCCCCAAGTTTGGTGACAATCTATGACAGAAAGCCTTGTATTTAAAGTACAGAACAAAGGTCTTGCCCTGGGATTTCTTCTCCCCTGGTGTTCCTGCTAGGGATCCAGATGCTTCGCAGGCTTCTGCCAGCCAAAGTTCAAAATAAACAAGGTGGAGTTTTCCTGTATCTAGCAGAGGTTACCATGAGCTACAGTTCATTCCACCGTTTCTCTTGTTAGGAGGGAGAGAGATGCTTACATTCTAGTCACTTACCTAACATATCTTGGGGCCTATGGAGGCTCATGTCATGTACCACACCTACCCTGTTCCTGCCTATCCGGTTTCCTTCTGTCTGAGAGAAGAGAAGAGTTTTGACTGGCTCACAGATCAAGCCTCCAGACTGTGCCCTAGCTAGTTGGCGGCATCGGTTCTCCCCCAAACCACGGGCTGCTTTCTGCCCTCCCGCTCCATAGCAGTTTCCTTTGTTCCACCCTTCTGTCCATTTAAAATGTCATGAGAAATCCATGAGTCCATAAACCTCATTCTGTAGGGGGGAGGCTATTAAGGGTATGTCTATACTACCGTGTTTTTCCAGGATACCAGAGGTAAGAAGAACTCTGCAGCATACAGGGAACGCATTGGCTTTTTCGGATCAGTTTCCGAAAAAGTGGGCATGCTCTTTCAGAAGCCCTGTATTCCTCATTTTATGAGGAATAAGGACTTTTCCAAAAGAGGAGGCTTTACCCACATTTGGCCAAGTGTAGACAGGCCAAATGTCAGAAAAGCCCATTCCGAAAAAAGTATAGGAAAAAGGTACGCAAATTGCCATTCACAATGTGCATATCTTTTGCCGAAAAATAACTGCAGTGTAGACATTGCCTAAAGCATGCCTAACTTATCTATGTGCAAATGTATACCCAGTTGTGCACAGCTAATATTGAAAATTCAACCCTAAAAACTGATAAACATTTCATTGCTAATTAATTGCTAATTAATTAAATGGCTTTTTCCAAGGATGCATTAAGTTTAGTTAATTGATAGGTAGCAGCAATTGGTAAATGAGGTCTCTTGCAGAGGGACAAAAGTGAAAATATAACTTTTTTTTAAGCTAAGATGACAAACGTAGAATGTAAATCCACAGGAATCACTCTTCTTTTTCTGATAATAAACTTGTATGATTTCACTCAGTGCACCTTTGAAAAAAGTTGATTGTTTTGCCCAATCATTAAGTTCATTACTTAGAAATTGATCTGCATGAGAAATGGTTATCTTCTAAGTAATTTAATTCAGTAAGTCATTTGTCTTGGAGAAATGTTCAGCAAGACAAAGAATCTTTAAATCACCAAAACAACTTACCTCATTGAATGTAAGCCAAGCCAGTGCTTGCTTTGTTGATTTATTTCATCTGAAATGCATGATTCATAACTAATATGTCTCTGTTCATCATGAAGCATAAATTAATGCATCAGCTTTAACTTTACTGGATATCAAAAAAAAAACAAGTGGTCATAAAATATTTAATGAAAAATTAAAGTGGTCTGTCATTGCAAGTCTATAAGGGCAAGGTGACCCCCTGCACTATTAGAACAGGATATAAATTCATAGTGCTTGCATCAATAGTGGTCTGAATCTGAAGATCAATACCTTCATATCAGGACTATCAGGCAAATCTCAGTCACATATATCATATTATATCTTAAATTCAGCTGAGACGTGACAGCTGACATACAACCCATAATAATTCTTTTCCCTTGACAACAAAAAAAGTTCCCACACTTACCACTGCCATCCACCTCCCCCCGAGAAAGATTTCCTCCCTCTTTTCACAGTATATTAAGAATATAAAGCAACTGTTGAATACATAATTCATCTTTCACTCAGATAAACTGAAATTGTGATGATATATTTTCCATGAAATATGCTAATTGCATAGAGTTGCATCACCTCTTATCAGAGTATATTGTTGCTCCTTTTTGACCCAAGTGGCTAGTCAAATTTTGACAGTCTGTGAATGTTCCACCTGTAAGTAGAAATTGATGGAATCTGGTATTTTCTTTAATGCAATCTGGTTTATTTTCAGCAAATCTATAACACAGGATTTCTCTGAATGCTGGAGGAACCAAGAACAAGAGGAGCAGTTCTCTAGCTTACAGCTCCAAATCTCTGTAGCCAGTGAATCCAAAAACTCTTTCCCTAGCTTTATACAGGGTCAACTGTGCTCACTGGCTACTGTTCAGCTTTCTTGCTTTTTGCCTCTCCCTCTGTTCTTATCTATTCCCAGTTTCTATATATTCTGCCATCTCTACCCCCATCATACATATAGATGCACAAATAAACCACAAACAATAACCAGCCAAACCATTTCACTTACTCAGTCCAAAGTCCTCACTCAGTTCATTACCCTCTTTTGTCTTAGGTCAAGGAGAGGGAAAGGGACTTCCTATTAACTCATCCTGACAGTTATGTTAATTGAAGGGTACATTCAGACCAAATTTCATTGAGGCTGGTGATCAATCTCTCCTTAGTACCTCTCCACATAACAGTATTTTATGTAGACTTCAGTGAGAATTGTGTTTGTATAAATCCTGCAGGAACATAGTCATAAGTGTGTATTGTAATATACTTATCTGTGGAGAGATTCAGGGAGTCAGTTTCCCATCCCAATACATCTCTAAATGTTGCACAATCTGAACTAAATATAGGCAAAATAAAGAAACAAGTGGAAAATGTAAATATTTTCTATGCTAGGAGCAGAAACAGGACTGGGCTCTCTGTTGTCCTGTCTAAGTTCTATAGCAGTGTTCAAATTTTATTTTATGTAATTTTGATAGATTATATTCATACAGGCAGTCCCCAAGTTACATGGATCCGACTTATGTCGGATCCGCAGTTACGAACGGGGCTTTTCTCGCTCCGGAGGACTGGAGCAGCCGGACGCCCAGATGTGCTGCGGTCCCGCCGCCCGCGTCCTCCGGGGTGAGAAAAGCTGCTCCGCATCTCCCTGGTCTTCTGGGGGGCGAGCCCCCCCCAGCAGACCAGGGAGACACGGAGCAAAGCCGCGGAGCACATGGACAGCGGGACAGCCCAGACGCGCCGTGGTTGTCCTGCTGCCCGCATGCTCCACGGCTTTGCTCCGCCTCTCCTTGGTCTGCTGGGGGGATCCCCCCCCCCCCCAGCAGACCAAGGAGAGGCGGAGCAAAGCCGCGGAGGATGCGGGTGGGACCGCGGCACGTCTCGGCGGTCCCGCCACCCGCATCTCCCTGGTCTGCTGGGGGGGGGGGGGGGGGGCGCACTAGCTACTAGCTACTGGACCAACCCTGCAGCACCCCAGCTCCCCCCCAGCAGACCAGGGAGACTGGGAGCAAAGCCTCAGAGGACGCCGGCAGCGGGACCGCCGCGGCGCATCTGGGCTGTCCTGCTGCCCGCATCCTCTGTGGCTTTGCTCCGCATCTCCGTGGTCTGCTGGGGGGATCCCCCCCCCCCAGCAGACCAGGGAGACGCGGAGCAAAGCCGCGGAGGATGCGGGTGGGACCGCGGCGCATCTCAGCGGTCCCGCCACCCGCATCTCCCTGGTCTGCTGCGGGGGGGATGGCGCACTAGCTACTAGCTACTGGATCAACCCTGCAGCACCCCAGCTGCTCTGCCCCAGGCGTCCCCAAGTCAGCCACTGCTGAAACTGACCAGCGGCTGACTACAGGAAGCCCGAGGCAGAGTTGCTCTGCCCCGGCTTCCTGGAATCAGCTGCTGATCAGTTTCAGCAGCGGCTGACTTGGGGACACCTGGGGTAGAGCAGCTGGGGTGCTGCCGGGTTGGTCCCCGCAGCGCTGAGGTGCAGCACTGCGGGGACCTACCCGGCAGCGCCCCAGCTGCTCTGTCCCAGGCGTCCAAATTCAGCCGCTGTTGAAACTGATCAGCGGCTGATTCCAGAATGCCCAGGGCAGAGCAACTCTGCCTCGGGCTTCCTGTAGTCAGCCGCTGGTCAGTTTCAGCAGGGGCTGAATCTGGATGCCAGTTCCGACTTACATACAAATTCAACTTAAGAACAAACCTACAGTCTCTATCTTGTACGTAACCCGGGGACTGCCTGTATTTATTTTCAGGCTTTTAAAAAAAATGTATTTAAAAATCTATTTAAACTTCTGCAGCTGCATAAAATTACGGGTTTCAAGCATTTTTTCAACATCTTTTTTCAATTGGAGGAAATTATAAGGGTCACAGAATGAGGGGTCAAACAATTATTTAATGCAGTAGACACTGAGATTTAAAATGTTAAAAGCTTCATAATCTTTAGTACACAAATTGTCAACATTGCCTGTCAAAGTATATGAAGTAAATACCCTGAGATCAAATACTAATTAGTTTTCAACCAGCATTTTTCTTACTCCCTTATCTGTACATTTCTATTGTTATTCATGGAAATATTTTTTCATCAGTTTGTGTGCATACTGTGAAATCAGGGTTGCTGACATTTACTGATAAAATCTAAAACTTTGAAGCTTAATTATAGGTGATGGGGTTTTTTTCTGACTACATCTAGACTTCAGGCTTCTTTCAGAAGAAGCTTTTCTGGAAGAGATCTTCCAAAAAAACTTCTTCCGAAAGAAAGCGTCCACACTGTCAAAGTGCATCGAAAAAGCGATCTGCTTTTTTGAAAGATAGCGTCCACACTGAATGGATGTTAACTCACATTTAAGCTGTGATTACTATGGATGGAGTGGCCACCAGGGCACTTGTGCTTTTTCCTCTTTCCTCTTCTTTCAAAAGAACTCCCTCGTCCCCATCCACACACGCCTTTTTCCGAAAGAGCTCCTTCGGGAAAAGGCTTCTTCCTCATAAAAAGAGGTTTACCAATGTCGGAAAACCTCCTCTGTTCTTTTGATTTTTTTTTCCCGAAAGAATGTGATTGCGGTGTGGATGAAGTGAAGGGTTTTTTTGGAAAAACAGCTGTAGCGTAGACATAGCGTCTCTGACTGTTCTTTTGGATGAACCATAGCTTTGTTTAGAAAGATGATACATAGTAATCACATTGATGTATTATTATTAATTTGCATTGGAGTATTGCCTACAATCCTAGTTATGGAATAGGACCCCACTGAACTGCTTGCCATGACCCAATACTGGCAGCTAAGGTGAAACTCATATGGATGGGCCAAGTGTGAAATCCTGACTCTGTTCAAGTCAGTATCAAAACTCCCATTGTCTTCAGTTCAAAGGGGCCAGGATTTTACTCCAAGTGATTAGAAATATTTGAAACACTCACTGAAAATTTGCATGTTGTTATTTGCTTGGCTGGGTATAGTTTTCAATGTATTGGCATAGCCCAAGAATACTGAACAAAACACTGACATGTTTTTAAATACTTTTATATAGACACATTTTTTTAAAAAAAAGTAGAGGAAGTCCAGCATTTCAAATATCCTTTTCTTTCAAGGTCAATCCTGAGATCATCAGCTGGTAGTTAGTTGTACTGGAATTCTAACAAAATGAAAATTCTTACCGGAAAATTATTCTTCTGCAACTTAACTATTTTTAACGCTGGAAAAACAAGTCCATCAACAAAGAGTTTGATCCAAGATTTTTTGGATGAAAAAATGTTACAGTTTATATATTGCCATTGGATATACTGTTGCCATTATTTAGAGGGATATTAAATGAAAAAAATGCATTTGTAAACAATTATTTTTATTTTTGTATTTATTTTTGCTGATTGGAAACAGATATAATGGCAGTCCTCTCTAGCATTACTTCAGAAAACTGAACACAAGACTTTTATATCTCCAGAACATTGTAATGAATAACGATAAAATCTACCTGCTTTGCTGAGAGTGGGCAGATGGATGGCAAGCTTGGCTGAGTTGTCTGATGGCCTTCTGGCATTCATTTTGGAATGCTGACTGGTGATTATAATGAAGAAAATTAGGTAGGTCCAATCTGTGTTTTGTCACATAAAAACCACACAAGGACATATATCTTAAATACACCATGCAGGCATATCTAAATGGGCTTTAAAAAAAGAAGTGATGAATGGCATGTTATCTTCATTGTTTTTGTGAGTTAACACAACCACATCTCTGCTTAGTTACATCTGGTAAAATTGCCACATAAGCAAAATCATGTGTCATATCACGCCAGCTGAGTAAACAACACAGTGTGTCACTGGACTGCATTATTTTGCCCAAATATTTCTGCTGACACGCTGCCTGTAACTGCTCATTGGTGTCACAAATGTAAAATTTCACAATGGTGGCACACTGTGATTCTTTGTATTCGCTATGTATTTGAACAAACTTAATTTGTAACTAGTTTCCCCCTTTACCTATTACAATACAAAAAAATGAGCTGGGTAGGTGTTCTGAATGTTATGCTAGCTACAGCTCAGAGCTATAGCTCTCTGTGACATCTGTTATTATCATTATCCTGGTTTCCTTCACTGATCCTGTTTCCAGCTGATATGAAGTCATAGTCAGATAGTGAACAGCAGTGATAAACAGTTCTGTTACCAACCAGAAAAATCACTGACATTAAACATTTCTGAACGGGTACATGTAGTGATGCAAAAATGCCTGCTCTAAAGAAATCAACTGGAAGCAATGGCTAAGCTGCTACAGTCACTTGGCATGTAGAACACCTTTGACAGTATCAACTGATTTCTCCTGTTCCTCATTATGAAGCAAGGTGGTCACTACCACACACTCTTTTGTTGCATATTAAATGCTCATGGCAGATTTAAGATGAGGCATATTAGCTCAGTTCTATTTACTTTCTTACGTTCAGCTAGGCCCAGGCTGGAAAAGTAGCCTCAAGATCTATTTAGGCAATAAATAAACTACAGAATCTCAACCCCATGACATGTGATGGCTAGTAAAGCCACAACAATGGAGAGACAGATGCTATGTTGTGACTGCTGTTTATCACATGAATCATGACCATCTTACCATTGCTGTCAGATGTTGCCACCATCATTAGAGTGGTCTCTCCTCTAATACCTAGATTTTAAGCTCTTTGGGATGGGGACTGCCCTTCTGTTGTAGGTGTGTACTATG
Source organism: Pelodiscus sinensis (assembly GCF_049634645.1). Classification (NCBI taxonomy): domain Eukaryota; kingdom Metazoa; phylum Chordata; order Testudines; family Trionychidae; genus Pelodiscus; species Pelodiscus sinensis. The sequence goes on along the minus strand of NC_134713.1, from coordinate 80,489,419 downwards.
TCTAGCATGATGGTTGCTGGGAGGTTTGAGAAGCTGTCACAATCCAAACAGTGATAACAACTGGAGATGGTTAAACAATGTTCTGTGAGATTTTTTTTCAAATCTATTGTACTATTATTTCCAATTTTAAAATTAATCACAATTTGTAATTATCAAAATATTTTGACCAGTTTTATATCTAGTCAAAACCCCAATAAAAATATCAACAATTTGAAGAAATGGCAAGGTAGAGTAAGTGAAGACCCCACACCTACTGGGTGTCATCCAATGTCCCATCTAATGGTACTGAGACCACTTACAGAGAGCCACTCATAATGCCAACAGGCAGAACTAAACCTGGGACCTCTGGTGCTTAGTGTATGAGCCTCAACAGCTTGAGCTAGAAGCCAGCTGGCTATTAGCTAAAGCTGTAGAGCAGTGGTGCACAACTTTTTTTAATTTGCGACCCCTGAATTGCCAGATTGTGTCACCAAAAATACAGGATCCCTTTCCTTGTCCTCTCCCCCCCCCCCCCCCCCCCAAAAAAAAAAAGCACTGGGAAAATTTTGTTGAGAAAAAAAAACAATCTGGGCCGAAATACTGGGCTGCTCCCCTGCCACTCCCCCCATCCCCATCGCCTGTCCATCGGGCACCGAGCCAGGAAAGGCAGAAAATACTGGACAGATCACAGGGCTGCAACCCCACCATGAAGACAGCCATGTGTTGCACACTGCTGCTGTGGAGCACACTCATTGTTTCTCTCTGTAAGTGGTCTAAATACCACTACATGGGACAATGAACGACACCCGCTAGGTGTGTGGGTTACATAGACACCATTACTGAATCATTAGCTTTCAGAACACTCTCTGTGTATATGAAGGATGAATCACTAATAGTCTCTCTTGCAGCTCTTATGTCTGAGGTGGTTTTGGTGGGTTTACTCAGCAGTGTTATAGCACAATAAATACAGTTAGTCCTGCCTAAATTCATAAGGGGAACTTAGGTGCTACAGTGCCTATCTTCTAGTTGCCTAGTCTCCAAAGGGAATTCACAATGCCATGAAAGGTACCCACAATGCATAGGAAGAGACAGGTGCCTACAAGAGGGATTCATAGACACCTGCACACTGAGGAAGGAGCCACCTAAACGAATCAAAAGGAAATGCTGAGGAGAGAAGTGTGGCCTAATCCCTGTCCCACAAAGGAATTAGTTGCCTAACTCTTCGTAGGATTCTCAGCCATGAATCTTCTCCTCGAGTTGGACATCAAAGCCAGTCAGTGTTTTCCCTTGAAAAACTGAGACGGTAGGGGCTGTTTTGCACCTTATGAAGGACAGCATAGGGGTGATGGTCCTCATCCTGTATTCAGATTCTCACCATCCTTTGCAAGAAGTGCAGCTGCAACATGGAATCAGGTCTCTCTCAAGAGAGCCCTAACCCCTGGGTTTTGGGAAAGTCTGGTGTGGTTCTCCTGTTGATGCTGTTCTACTTCATAGAATGTATTTGGAACAGGGACTTAAGTCTTCCACGTTGTTCTATAGACTCAGTCTCTAGTTTGCTGGTACAATGAATATTTATGTATGTGGAAATGGACCACATTTGTGCAATTGATTTGTGCCCACAATCTAAAAGCTGCTGTTGCAGATAGTGCCGCAGAGAATGTGGAAGGCACCCAATGAACTACTGATAGCTGCCCTCACTCCAGGTATGCCATGGGGGTCCAAACAGGCGAGATTTATCAGAGCAGCCAAGAACTGTCTAGTGAAGCATTTGTGGGCTGCACACAACACTTCCATGTAGGGCCGGCCCGAGCCATTTGTGCGCCGTCCCCGGCAGTGTGGCGCATGCACAGCCCCACCCCTGGGCACACAGAGCCCCTGGGCCCTGGGAGCCCGGTGCATGCCCCACCCTCTGCCCGGTCCGACAGCCCCACATGGCACCCCCTACAATGGGGCACTCCAGGCGGTAGCCCAATCAGCCTGTAGTTGGGCCGGCTCTGCCTCCATGCAGACAGCTACACCAAAAGTGCTGTGGAAGAGAGCACAGCCAGCATGAAATGGCTTCAAAGGGGAATTATGCCTCTAAGTAATTAATATTTGTTATTACAACACAATTGCATAGAGTGATTTAATATAGCTTTTCTGGAAACAGGCTGTCCAGGGACATGTGGGGCCTAGGAGTCTCTCTCTACCTGGATGGCAGTTAACCACCTCCCAGGCAGCATGCTGCATGTGACATCCATGCCAAAGACTTAAAGCTTTACATTCTTCTATCACCACAGATTTAAATCCCACAACTGCCTGTTATCCTTTCTGCATCTGAAAAATTCTCCACGTCGAGGCGCTCCTTCTCTCCCCCTTCCAGCCACTGTGAACTTCCCCCACTCTGTGCACTTTTACTCAGGCTGTCAGCACTGAGAAGTTAGGATGTCCTTCTAAAAAAAAAAAACACATCACATGCAAGTCACCTTTATTGTAGCCACAGAAACAGAACGATTTCAAAATCACTGGAAAAGGTACCATGGCTTACAGCTTCATTGGCGCATTCAGCTTTTACAGAAATTAAGCATTCGTGAGGTAAATGACCCAGCTGAGACTACAGAGACATTTCAAAACTCCTAGATATTTTAAAGAACTATAATGCAATCGGACGCAGAATTCTATTAGTTTTGCAGTGCACTCTATGCAGATCTTTAGGACTCATAAAAAGAGAACTGAAGACAAAGATATTACTCACTCTTGGCCGCAAACATCGGATGTCAAAGCAGCTCTCTCAGTGTTCTCCATATAACAAGTGTTTGCTTTACACTTGTTCACCAGCTGGGAAAATGGCACATGATCTTCCCAGTTTGCTGACTATTTGAACAGGACCTTTCCCTGTCTTCTGTTGATTCACCTAAGGGTTTTATCCTTCCATTCTAGGACAACTTGCAGAGGGATATAAACCATTATTAACCTGTCCCCTGCTTTCCCTCCATCCCAGCCAGCCACCTTAAAAAGAATAGAGGAGTTGAATCTCTCACTCTACAGCTCCCAAACTACTTTTTCAACAAAAATTCAAGTATCCATAAAAGTACAGAAGACTACAGCATGGAGAAATAAGTTTGAAAATGTGTTACTGTGTTGAAGGGAAGTGTTACCTTTAGAGTGGGAAGAGAAGATGAGAATGATGCTCCAAAATTGTGGGAGAAGATACATTTTATCACTGTTGGCATGGAGACTAGGAAAAGTGGAACAAGTACTTGTTTGTTCTTTCTTCTTGTTTTCCCCTAATACCTCTAACGGTGCAAAGGGAGGAGTTAATACAACATGGAAGGTGTCAAATCTTGGGGGGCAGAAGCTAGAGAAGATCTCTTTGTGAAGATTCTAAGTTATCACAACAAAGGGACTTGAAGGCACAGTTGCGGATAAAGAACATTTCCTGGAGCATTCTCAAAAGGTCAAATAGATTGCATGACCCTTGGCAGAGAGTTGTAGTAAAGTAACTAAGGACCCAAAATTATAAGTTTTTACTATTTTTAAGCTGTCCAATCTTTTAACAAAAGATAGTAAATTATAGTCTCTGGATGATGGGTTCTCTTAGGCCTCAGTTCTATCTATTTGAGAGAGTTTGTCCGTCTTTGTCTGTTTTTTCAAGAACGCTTCCTAAACAGTGATAGAAATGTAGCCGTGTTAGTCTGGTGTAGCTGAAACAAAAAACAGGACTATGTAGCACTTTAAAGACAAACAAGATGGTTTATTAGGTGATGAGCTTTCGTGGGCCAGACCCACTTCCTCAGATCAAATAGTGGAAGAAAATTGTCACAGCCATATATGGCCCATGAAAGCTCATCACCTAATAAACCATCTTGTTAGTTTTTAAAGTGTTACATAGTCCTGTTTTTTCTTCCTAAACAGTAAGAGCTAGGACCACCAAATTCTGTATACAGCTTCGTCTTATCAAGCAATATAATGGTTTGGTTGTGCCAAGAGAATAATATGTGCCCAGAATGGGATTGCTTCTCATAAAACCATACAGAAAAGAGACATCTCAAAAGGGGCTGGCTGGGTATGCCCCTCCCTCTGTTATCTGGGACTGTCCCAGCCCCGAGCTTTCTATACCCACTCTGCCTGTACCTTTTAAGGAGGGGGAGGCTGAAGCCCCCCCCACTACCATTTGTACAGGGACATTGCTGGCTGTTTCCCTTCATCACAGAGTGAGAAGAGAGTGAACAGTTGGCTGCATTCCTCACTCTGGTTCGGGAGTGCAGGGGGCACACAAACCTGGACCTGACCTACACAGGGGTCATACACCTCTCCTCTTACTGTGCCAGCTGGAGCTGCAGTAGTCATAGAGAGGTGTGTCTCACCTGGTTGTCCTCTGTCTCCCCAGGGCAGCCTGCACACTGAACCCCCTCATCCCTAGTCCCACCCCAGAGCAATTATTTAAATGAAGAAAAAAAATTAATTGAGTTACGGACCCGAGCAATGCCAAGTAAATCTTTTGGCTCTTCTATAAGCTGAGGAAGTTCAGATTTGCTAAAGGCTTTTACAAGAGCAATTCTGGTGCAATATTTTTCTCTGCCTGTAAATAAGCAAATGAATTAAAATCATATTACATTAATATCAAGCATAGTTATTATATGATGTGTCAGGTACCAAAGTAAAATTGGGGACTTAATCGACTCTAATATTATAATTCAAATGTATATAAAAGGGAAGTCAACTATATGTGATACAGGTTTAGTCAAAATAATTTAAACATTAATGACAGATTTTATGTCATGGGTAATTCTGTTAGGAAGGGAAGGGATTGAGTTCTTATTGAATTCTTTTAGTTCAGGGATAAAGACTAATGATTGGAATCGAATATGTTTATGCTATCAAGTTACTGAAATACACCTGCTGAAAGAGACAGCAGACAAAACAAATTGAAAGCATATTGTGTGTTTATGAGGACATTCAACCACACTGTGGAGTTATCAGTAATGTAACTATTTTATTAATAATTCACTGATTAAGCTCAGAAATACATACCATTGGAGAATAATAGTTCATTAAGTAACTTTGCATTGTACAGTGAACTGTAAAAATGAGTTTGAGCATCAAAGAATAAGGAGGCCATTTGTATAAATTAACTGAACTTTAAACTAGACATCTCATCGGTTAGCAGAGAGTTGATGGAGGAACTAAAGCATGAGAAAGCTTGACTGCAAAGCTGGCTAAGAAGTGCACTGCAAAGGGAGCCAAGGAAAGCAACTTGTGACAGTAAGGGTATGTCCACACTACAAAGTTAATTCGAACTAACAGACGTTAGTTCGAATTAACTTTGATAGGCGCTACACATGCAAACCGCTAGTTCGAACTTAATTTGAACTAGCGGAGTGCTTAATTCGAATTAACTTTGATAGGCGCTACACAGGCAAACCGCTAGTTCAAACTTAATTCAAACTAGCGGAGCGCTTAATTCGAACTAGGTAAACCTCATTCTATGAGGACTAACGCCTAGTTCGAATTAAGTAGTTCGAATTAAGGGCTGTGTAGCCACTTAATTCGAACTAGTTGGAGGCTAGCCCTCCCCAGCTTTCCCTGGTGCCACTCTGGACACCACCAGGGAAACTCATCTGCCCCCCTCCCGGCCCCAGAAAAGCGTCCGTGGCCAATCTAGACGCGCTTTTCCGCAAAAAAGCCCCGATTGCCATTTTTGCGATCGGGGCTTTTTTGCAGAAAACAAATCTCTGCTGTCTACACTGGCCCTTTTGCGCAAAAGTTTTTTGGAAAAAGACTTTTGCCCGAACGGGAGCAGCATAGTATTTCCGCAAAAGCACTGACAATCTTACATGAGATCGTCAGTGCTTTTGTGGAAATTCAAGCGGCCAGTGTAGACACAGCCCAGGTGTTTTTCTTCAGAACTGCCACTTAGCCAGTCAGTCCCCAGCCTATAGCAGGGCCTGGGATTCTCCTGTCCTATATGCAGGACTCTGCTCTAGTCCTTGCTGAACCTCATCAGATTTCTTTTGGCCCAATTCTCCAATTTGTCTAGGTCATTCTGGACCCTATCCCTATCCTCCAGCATATCTACCTCTCCCACAAGCTTAATGTCATCTACAAACTTAGTGAAGGTGCAATCCATCCCATCATTCTCCTCATTAATGAAGATATTGAATAAAACTAGCCTCAGGATTGAACTTTTGGAGCACTCTGCTTGATACTGACTGCCAACACCGAGATATTGATCGCTATCACTTAGCCAATCTATACTTCGGCAAGAATTCTGTGGGATACCATATCAAAAGCTTTGCTAAAGTCATGGTATAATACATCCACTGTTTTCCCCATATCCACAGAGCCAGTTGTCTCATCATAGAAGGCCATCAGGTTGGTCAGGCATGACTTGCTTTTAGTGAATCCATGTTGATTGTTCCTAATCACCTCCAAGAGTTTCAAAATTGATACCTTGAGAATCAACTTCATGACTTTTCCAGGGACTGAAGTGAAGCTGACCAGTCTGTAATTCCCTTGGTCCTCCTTTCCTTTTTTAAAGTTGGGCACTACCTTTGCCTTTTTCCAATCATTTGAGACCATCCCTGATCACCACAAGTTTTCAATTATAATAATAATGGTTGTGCAATCACATCAGCCAACTCTCTGAGCACCCTCTTCTGCATTAGATCCAATCCCATGGATTCATGTCCAGTTTTCTAAATAATCCTTAGCCTGTTCTTTCACCAATGAGGCCTGCCTAGTACAGCAGTCTGGGACCTGACCTTGTCTGTTATGACTGAGGCTGAAAAAGTATTGAATACTTCAGGTTCTTCCACATCACCTATCACTAGGTTGCCTCCCTCATTTAGTACTTCTAATTCCTCTACCATTTGTGAACAGCAGGTCAAGAGGAGCATACCCCTTAGCTGGTTCCTACAGCACCTGCACTAGGAAGTTGTCCCCAACATTCTACTAAAACTTCCTGGATTGTCTGTGCACTACTATATTGCTTTCCCAGCAAATATCAGGGTGATTGACGTTCCCCATGAGAACCAAGGCCTGTGATCTGGACTTCCATTAGTTATCCAAGAAAGCCTCATCAACCTCATCCTTAATCTGGTGATTTGTAGCAGACATCCACCATAACATCACCCTTGTTACTTTCTCCTCCAGTCTTAACTCAAAGACTCTCAACAGGATTCCTGTGTCTATACCAGACTGGACCAAACTTCACTTTCTTAGGATAACAATTTTATTTAATCTGGTTGAAAAATGGAGTGGCCGTGAATGAGATTTTTGTGGATTTTTTTTCTATTTGTCAAAATCATCATCAAACAGTCCTCCCTCTTTAGCAACTAATGGTGTGAATCATTAGTTTATGATTCATACCATTGCATACACAAACCCTGAGCACCAGGCGCTCCTCGGTTCTAAGCCCAACTTTGATCCTCATTCTCTGTGGGTATGTCTACACAGCAAAACTATTTTGGGATACCAGAGGTATCCCAAAATAGTTACCCCATGTCTTTTGAACGTGTCCACTATTTCAAAATATAGCGGACGCTCTATTTCACCATCCCTGTAAACCTCATTGTACGAGGAGTAAGAGATGGCTCGAAATAGCGCTGTATTTCAAAGTTTGGTGCTGTGTAGAGAGTGCCAAATGATGTAATAATCTATTTCAAAACAGACTTGAAATAAACTACTCAATTTGTGTAGTGCAAATTGCATATCTTATTTCGAGTCTCGGGTGCTGTGTAGACTCACCCTGTGTGTGCCTGACCCTTAGGCCAGGTCTACACTAGACCTGGAAGGTCAGCTTAAGGTGTGCAACTCCAGCTATGTAAAATACGTAGCTAGAGTTGGCTTACCTTGAGCCAAGCTTTGCAGCATCCCCACAGTGGAAGGCCGATGGGAGCAAATGTTCCCATCAACTTCTTCCCTTACTCCTCACAACTGTGAGGAGTACAGGCGCTGGCCAAAGCTGCCCTCAGCATGCAATTTACGGGTCTATACTAGACCCACTAAATCAAATGCCAGAACATCAGTTTCCAACACAGTGAGTAAAGATGTGCTGGAAGAAGCCCTGAACACTCCCTGTTCTCCCTGAAGTTAATGGAACTGTGGATGCTGAGAATTTCTCAGGATCAGTTCCTCTGGCCTCAGGAAAATCACTTATCACTATTACCTCGGCTTTTGTTTTACTTACCTATAAAACCTCATACCAAACTCCAGCAGTGCTTGAATTAAGGCTTTTCATGTTCTAAATAATAATTAATGAGTTAATGTTTGTAAAGTGCTTTGAAAATGAAAAGTTTCCATGCTAAATATTATATTTATCTTATTATCCAGGGAATAATGGGAGCTTGAGTGGTGATACATGCCTAAAACCAGATTGCTGCTTAATGACTGCAATAAGTGAGGCAGGTTGCTGTTTTCGCTGTGATTTCTAAGGGAGGGAATGATTATGTATGAGCTGAGGTGTGCAATTTAACAGGAGTGGTTTGATTTCTCCATGAACTGTTAGTGAGCATATGTCTCACAGCTGAATAGGCAATCATGTATAAAAATCAAATCGAGGCCTAGACAAAAACGTTATTTGCCTGCAACAGAAGGGATTGCTGGAATAACAACTGGCATTTATAGAAATTTTCAATAAAAAAAGCACATGACTGGGTGGTGGGAGTGATTCAATTACTAATGGGCCAGTTCTGCAAGCATTTCCTCAGATGTGTAGCCCCTTTCACTCCACTTGCACTACGCATATGAGCACTACCTGGCTGAGTAAAGAGTTGCAGGCAAGCATCTATATTTGTTTAGACCTTAACCAATAGTTCCTCTTGTACTGTGCCACATTCGTTTTGTTTTCCAGAAGCAGTTTGGCTGCCACAATCTACCTTATGCACTTAGAACCCTACTGTACATTCACACTGCTAGCCTCACTATTGATAATATTTTGCAGCACACAATGCTGGGCAGAGAAGTGAGGTTGTGCCAGGCAAAGGCTGGAACTGCTTACTTCCCAGGTGCAGCAAAGGGAAAATCAGAATCCTCCCTCAGGATTATATCTATACCAGGGATGGGCAAATTGAGGCCCGGGGACCAGATCTGGCCCACCAAGCATTTCTCTCCTGCCCGCCCAGCTGATTAGCAGGGGCACATACTTACAGCCGGCAGTAGGTTTTCAGTTGCTTCTCCCCCCACCTTGTTCAGTCCTGCAGCTGAGATGCTTCCAGGATTCTCCCGCTAGCTGTACAGGCGGTGGAGGGGAGGGCTGAAGTCAAGGTCTCCCCCTAACCATGTACCCCTTCTCTACTAAGCAGGGGTCCTAGATGGAGACATACAGTCAGCAGAGCTGCTGCAATCTGCAGCATGAGACTCAAAGGAGTACAGAAGGGGAGTGGAGAGAGAACAGAGCAGGACAGAGTTCCCTTTAAGACTCCTCTCAGAAACTTTTGACAACACAGTCTGTGCCACACTGTTTCTGTGCTACACATACTCAATCTGTGTCAGTCTGTCTCAAACACACAAAGTTTGTCTCTTACTCACACATACACACATACACTCACTCTCACATGAGGCTCCGCCCCTTCCAGGGGTCCAGAGCCAACCCGAGACCACATACCAACATTTATGAAGTGCCCCCCCCCCGGCCTCGCAAAAATTATTGCCTACAACTGGTCTACACTGTAATTACGAGGTCAGATCACAGCTCAAGAAGACAAACTCCAGCTAGCTGAACCTAGCTAGATCAGGTACCAAAAGCAATGAAGCCATGGCAGCATGGTCTTTAGCATAAGCTCTGCAAGCCCATTTGGAAGCCTGGGTATTTATTTACTCAGGTGGCTAGTCCAGGCAGAAGCCCCTGGCTGCCACCACTTCACTGCATGATACCCAAGCTAGCTAGATTAAAGCTGTCTAGGGCATAGAAGCTGGAACTATGTGTGGTGGGAGGCGGGGAGTATTACTGAACCCCATGGCTTGAAGTAGTTTCCATTATATACAGGATTTACAGTTTGGTTCAATGGACCTCAGTACATCCACTATACCTAGATCAGGGCTGCTGGAACAATTTGTAAGTCTATGTGAGCTGCAATCACATTTTGTGGCAGCGTCCACAATTAACTCCTTGATTTGCTTCTGGAGAAGCACAACTGCATGTTGCCCTTTACCCAGAACACACTGCAGAGTTACATTCAAGATCTAGCCACAATCAGATATTGACCTTTACTCCAATAAGTAAGTGCTGCAGGTGAAGGTCCATTAACTCCTGGCTTAGTGGTCTTGTTTTGGGGGGTTTAATATATGATTTATTAAATTGTTAAATTTATGAAAATGTTGGACATGTGTACACCATGTGCTCTAATTCTCTCATGGTCGACCTATCATTAACCTGATCCAATATTAATGTGACTAATGGGCTATGGACTTGCTAGTAGAGCTCAGGAGAACAAAAATTTTTGTGATGATGTTTACATTGTGCTTCCTGGGGATTTCTGAGTTCAGATAAGCATTATTCTTCAGTTATCTTTGTGGCATAATAAACATTCAGTGCGGGTAGGAAAGGTTGCAACTAACTAATAATTTACTCAACTTGTTTAGAAAGTTAATTTTTTTAAATGATTTTACATACTGGCATGTACATGAGAATTTTAGAAAATCAATAATCTTGGTTGAGTATTTATTTTAATAACAGTTACCATGGTAATCAAAAAAGCAGTTGCTCAGAGAATCATTGTCATTCAGATTACATATTCCTTAACACTGGTTTTCAGAGAGGCTGGATTGTGTTTTATTGATAATTAATAAAGATTTGGGGTTAACCCAACATATTAAGCATTCATTTTATGTGGTAACAAGCCTATGTCAAAATATGCAAAGCGAAATTATGATGGGGAATCTTACTGCTTTATCTTTAGCATCTGTAGAGTGTTTTATAATTATATTTTTCGATTATAAAGGTTTTTTTTTACTATAAGCCTTAGAACATGGAATCCTGAAATCTCACAAGATGTCGTTTGTCAGCTGCCAGCTCATGTATCAAATTTCCACGGCAGAAGAGATGCCAATATGATAATCTGTACAGACAAAAGCCAGAGCCCAAGATAGTTTTATCACTGAACTGACAGTTTTGCTGTTTCCTCCTGCTATCTTTGCAGTTTAATTTAAAAATTAAATGTTCAAACTCCCCACACGTAACATCATGCTATTCGACAGTGCTACTCACAGAGATTCTGTTTCTATGGTAACTGCCGGAAACTTCTTCACAACCTGATGTCGCCCACGTACCCAGTTTAATTGCAATACCTATGTACCATCAAGCCATTTATTTTTTCATGATATTAGTGGCAATTATAATGCAAGGAACTAATTGGAGTTGCTTGTTACTTCAGTAGCCTGTTTTTCTATTTATCTACAACAACTGAAAGAAAACCTCAGTGCTTATGAAAACACAATAGGGGGTGGGAGGAGAACACACTTTCTATCAATGATGGCAAACAATTAATTCTACCTTGGAGTCCTCTTCTTGCTGAAAATATCACTTCATGCGGATTCAGAAAGCACCTTGGGCAGCTTGGGGTCTGCCCAACCACAACAGCCTGGAGTTTACCTGATATGAACGTAGGGACAAGTGCTTCTACCTCTGCATGTATAATGTTCTAAGGCATCATGGAACAGTTACGGTTCTGCTGGAGGATTCTGCACAAGGTCCACACTCATTATCTCACATTGCAGAACTCTGCCCGAGGTTCCTATTCACCACTGTGGAAGAAGGGTCCATGACTATGCTAGTCCAGCTGCCGTTCCTCGCCCCAGTGTAAGAGGAATGCAAGTGAACAGACATGAGTGTGTCCTTGGGTTGTAGCAGCAATTAGACAGCCCATACTGTTACCACTCCTCAGCCTCTGGGGAATAGTGGTAGAAATGTAGCCGTGTTAGTCTGGTGCAGCTGAAACAAAAAACAGGACTGGAGCAGGACTTGTCCATAAAGGATAATTAGAACAACTTTGTCCTATCATGCTTACTCACACAGTTTTCTGGCAAACAATGTATGTACTATTAGAAACACACTGTAAAAGAAGAAAGGGGAAATACAGGGATCTGGCCACCATAAGAAACCCAAAGGAAAGTCTATACCATCATTTATATAGGCACTATTTCTAGTCACTTTCTTTAGCATTCTCTAGAGTTGATAGGAACAATGTGCATTTCAATAGCCATCACTCCCTAATGCTGGATTATAGACCAGAGGTATCTGGCTATCCTCCTCCCCCATTTTACCAGCAGGCATGGGTAGATTCATGCATGATAGATTTTCCCAATTCAGGCCAGGAAATTATGTCCTGCCTAGAGAGGAGGCTTTGTCCACTAAAATATCAATGGCACCTATACAAACTAATCCTTTTTTTCAAAAATCAGCCTTTAAACAACTGTGGCTTCTTTGACTCCCATCTCTAAAGAATGTAATAATTGTAAAATACTAAGAGATTAGTGTTTGATGCTCAGGTTTAGCCCAGCCACCCCTACTGTCCTGGGCTGTTGCTTGGTTTACCTACAGCTAGAGTCACCCTGTTCTTAAATGAAATGCTTAGTTTCTTGTATGCATTTGTTTTCATGTAATGGGCATCTCCACATTTTCTGCTTTTGATTAAGCATAGTTAACAGATGAATTAATGTATGACAATATCATTGTTTGGCTCTGAAGTGCATGATTTTGTGAGCACTTGTGTGTTTAATTTGGGGTCTCTGTACAGTATGCTGGCAATAGTTAGAAATGATTTCTTTTGTTTGCGGAGGCCTGTCTTTGCTGAGCATTTATTTTATCTTAGTGTGGGACTGGAAGAAATCCAAGTCATTCTTTGCAAATTACAATGCTAATTTGTTTAAAGTTAACATCTGTCTTCTTTCTTAGGGTTATTTCTTTTATAGAGTCCAGCATCAAACTAAGATTTTGGCAGACCCTGAAAACATTTCCTTCACTGTCCATCAGACATACTTTTTCTCCGTCTGTGTAAACCCTGTCTACATTGATGATAAATTTGTATTAATGGATCAATTTTAAAACAAGACTTAAATATAATGTGACTGGCTGTTGTTGACCAAGCATAACATTTAAAATTGTTTAATATACATGTACATGACTAGGTCACAAGCGAATATTCCTGGCTTTCAGTATTCTTTAGGAGAGTTTCCTTTTCTTCAGGATTGCAGATGAAATGAGGTTTTTGCTATTGTTTCAGGAGGTCCTTTGGATTTTTCCTGCCATTGGAAGAACTGTGATATCATTACTAATTAGCAATGTGAGAACATCAAAAAATTCAGTGGTTTGGACATGCATTCAAAAGTTTGGATACCTATTTGAAGTTATTCTAATATGCATGGTTTTATAATAGTGAGACCAAAATTTTGTACAAGATTTCTAAAACTTTCTGATGTCCAATAAATTGGTGGAAAGTATGGAAAGGACAACTTTTATGATATCTAAAGAAGTATTTTCAGAAGTTGTAAATGATAGAAATTGAGGAATGTTTCAACTGCGAGTCTTTTTATTTTTTAAATTGTTATTGAGAAAAATATTGCAATGCTGCTACTTGGCTTAGATATGCCTTGCTAGCTCGCTAGCACATCTATTACCATAGTGTCTAACTACAATTCTGTTTCCTCTTTTACTTTATTTGTCCTGGTTTTTAGATTTATCCTCTATATTTAGATTAAAGAACAATAGTCAAATTGTGCCCTCTGGAACTATTGAGAACAGAATTTGGCATGAGACAGTCTTTTTCCATCACCTGAGAAGGTTTGGTGGAAGAGGATCATTCCCTTATTTCCTTTGCATTTAGCAATAGTATAGCATGCTACCAAAGAATGTATACTCCTTCCCAAACCACAGTTCATCTTCTGATAGACCTGAAAGAAGAATCTAGATTATCCAGGTAAAATGAAACCTCACTGATGCTCTTGTCTAAAGTTCAGCTGTTTGAAATACTGCAGGCGGTAGGGAAGAGGGGGGAGTTTTAATGAACATTCCATGATACTGTCCCTTTTCTCTTTGCCATTTGCAAATATTAGCATGACTATAGCTTTCTTCACACAAATGTAATAGAATGGTGCTCTTTATACCCCTGTCCATACTCACAAATGAAGAAAACTATTTATTATTTTGTCATCCAGTGAGGAAGCAGAAACAGTGCCATGTGACACAGATGCCTGAGTATTTGGACTCTTTGCTGTTGAAAGTGGAGTGGTAAGATATATCAGATATTTTATATCAGATAATAGTCAGCAAGTGAGCTGGCCATTTATAAAAAATGGAAACTAAAATATTAAGTGGCTTTTTTCAAGATATATCTTTTTTTGTTTGTTAACTTTTCATTAAATGTAAACTAATCCAAGAATTAAAAAATGAGAACTTTCATTCTTACCAGGCCAAAAATCAAGAGAAAAGGTTGTGTAGTTCTCCTTAATTGGTCCAATATTCAAAGTAATTTTTAGACGCTTTGGTCTTATCCTACTTCAACTCTTTTTACTTCAATAAAATACCAAAGCCAAAATTATCCTATGACCTATAATCGTATTCAAACAGTGGTTTTAGAGTTTTGTTGTTGTTCTTGTTGTCATTACCATAAATAACCAACTGTTCTTCTCAGGGTAGGCAGCTCTTTGCATTTACATTTTCTTTCCTCATTTCTTCATGGTCAAAGTGAGGTGATTTCATGGAATATGGATGGAACAATAGAGCTGGGACCAGCTGATTTCTGTGATTATTCCCAATTGGTGCTTAGGGCAAAGTTTGCTCTTAATGTCACTCTTTGGTAGGTTTCTACAGGAAGAACTGATGACAGAACTCAGTCGATAGAACTTTGCACAGATTGCAACTGAGATTATAGTCTGTTCCTAAGGCTTGCAATAGGGGAAGGAATTGGTAAGGGTGAGAGAAGGGGGCATAAGTAGAACTAATGACATGACATTACAGAAAAGAAGATTTGTTGGATCCAATCAAAATCCCAGTTAGCTTCACTGCAGGGGTTAAAAGACTGACATGCACAGTTCAGGCTGAGGGCCACACTGCAGCTGAACCCTCCATAAGTATCCAGGCAGGAGAGCACAAAGATTGCAGGATTTATGAGTCTTACACAGGCTAGCTACTGTTACAATGTTCGTGATATTAGAGACTATACTTCCCAGACAGAGCATGGATGAAGGGCTTTGAAGCTGTTATTGCACTTGGAACTAGACACAGAATAAAGCAAGGTCTTCCAAGCATTTCAAGCGATGAAAGATATTGAAATATCACAACCCAAGAGGGACAGGAAGGCAATAGAGCCACAGCTTAGCCCTGCACTTGCCATCAAAACTGGTCAGCTAGCATATGCTGCTCCCCATCTCAAAAGCTGAGAATTTCACCTTTGTTCCTGGCAGCTCCAGAAGGTATTCAGGGCCCTTATTAAGGCACAATGCTGTGCACCCCAATGGAGGAGAGACTCTACCCCAGCACTTTGTAGACTCAGGAATACACCACATAGCCGATTACTTAATAAATACCAGAATAGCTCAAAATCAATATTTATACTGAAAATACATATAGATTTACACAACTTCTCTGATTAACTTTTTATGGTTTTATTTCAGTTTTCTATGCACTTTGGGTAGAAAAAGGTACTGGCAGATCAGGTTTTAAAAAAAAGGACTGCAAGCACTATAGCCACGTATGCCCTATGCCATGACTGCATATCTATTCCAGTGATCAAAAGCATGAAGGCGGGTATGATACAGGAGACTTAAATATATTACATGAGACACTGTCTGGAGCCAGATTTGAATGTCAAAAAAATTCTATAGCAAAGAAAGGTTTTGTTTTTTTTCTAAATCTCATTCATTTCATATCACTAACCGAGCTGCACTTAGCCACAAATTCTATTTTTAGGCAAATGCTTTTATAATTGAAACTCACATCAGTCCCTGCAATTTTTTTTCAAATGACTATGTCTATTGCAGTGAATAAGACATAATGGTTGGTATGTATTCAAAGTTTTATAGTGTGATAATGGTAGAAATTTCATTAATGAAAGAATTACATTATTGGCAATGCAGTTGAAATGCAAAAGCAGGCAATGAGATGCTGAAAGATTTGAATCACCAACTATGTAATGGTTGCTGCCATTTATTAGGAAAGCTGCATGGAGATGGGAAAGCAGTTGCACAGATCACCAATATGGTAAAGAATTTTTCAGATATGTTAACCATTTCACAGGCATAGTAAAAGATTGTCTACAGTGCTCAGCAAAGCACTCTAGAGAGGGACGATTTGTAGAGCACACTAATATTTTGAGTCCTAAGGGTACCTCTATACTGTGGCGCTATTTTGGGATACTTCCGGTATCCCAAAATAGCTATTCCGTGTCTTGACAGCACACCCGTTATTTTGAAATATATTTTAAAATAATGGGCACACTATGCTGACGTCCCTGTAAACCTCATTTCACATGGATTAAGGGACATTTTGGAATAGCAGTTTATTTTGAAATTTGGTGCTGTATAAACAACACCAAATTATGAAATAAGATACTTTGAAATACACCCAAAATAAGCTATGCAATTAGTGTAGCTAAAATTGTGTAGCTTGTTTCAAGCTAAGGGTGAAGTGTAGATGCACCCCAACTGTCCTGTGTAGATTGCTGCTGGTAGGAATGAAAAAATATCTACTTTGCATCACATTCTAAAAGGTAACTAGTTTGTATTAATCTAGGATATTACATTAATGAACCATTTGGAGAGCACCAGCACAGTCTATGCAGGTCCATGAAAGTACAGTATATTAGAGTTCTGTACAAATCACACCCACCACAGCACTTTGCGGTACCAAATAGACAAACCTGAAATTGATCTTCCATTCACCGCCCACAACACGGTGCCAAAACCCTTTCTTCCCCAGTTTGGAGACATTACTGGTCCAGGAGTCAGTGGACTTGTCCAAAAGAGAGTTCTACTTTGTGATTCAGCTAGGCTCATATAGCTCTGAAAAGCACCCCTTGTCTGTACTAAAATACAATTATCTGTTCATGTGAGGACTCCAGGAATGCACAAAGCAGTTTATTAGGCCTGGTCTATGCTAGGGGATAAGTTCGAACATTAATTGCATAACTTAAGTTGAAGTATCTTAACTCAAATTTTGGCACTGTCCACACAGCGGGAGGTCGACAGGAGCATGCTCTCCTTTAATTTCCCTTACTCCTCATGAGGAGCAGGACTACCAGCATAGTGGGTCATTAGATCTACTAATTCAAACCCTGGAAGATCGACAGCATATGCTTCAATCTTATCTATTGTGTAGATATGACCTTAGTAAGCTAGTGATTTTGGAATAGGTCTGAAAGTTGGGACAGAAAATAAAGACACAGTCCTTTTCCTTCTCCTGAGGGTGTGTCTAGACTACAGGGTTTTGTCGACAAACGTGGACTTTTGTCGACACAACTATACCTGCGTCTACACTGCTGCTGAGTTCTGTCAACATAACGTCGACAAAACTCAGCAGTTTTGTCGACAGCTGTAAACCTCATTCTATGAGGAATAATGCCTTTTGTCAACAGAGTTCTGTCGACAGAAGGCATTATTGCATCTACACTGTCCTTTGCGTCTACACTGTCATGTCAACAAAGTGGCTTGCTTTGTTAACAGAACTGGATGTAGTCTAGACGCTCTTTGTCGACAGTATCTGTTGACAAAACTTCTGTCTAAAAAAGCCTGTGGTCTAGACGTACTCTGAGAATCATATGAATTTGGATCATCAGTGTGCTCATGAAAGTGAGGGAACAGAAGCAATGGAGAGAGCCTAAGTTTTCTATGGATAGATCACTTTATAAGTGTTCCCAGACAGCACTGCAATTAAGTTTCAGTGCTGTCCTGAAATAACCCTGTACTTCCAGTTTGGGCCTTCATTTATGCAAAAAGCCATCTTTTATAACGTGCGCAACTCAGAGGTTAGAATCAGTATATGTTCCATGTGATGTGCCTCCCAGCATACTGGGATAACTGCTCATTTTTTTACTTTCAGAATCAGGATACAATAAAACTAATATGTTGGGACATAATTTGATGCTATTCCAAAGGCAGCTTTAATTTATCCCATCTCGTTTCATTGCCTTTTTTGTATATGCTTTTCCTTGGTGAATGCAAATATAATACACTTTGAGGATTATTTATTAATTTATGTAATACTGATTACATTCTAGTGTCTGTTTGCACTCCCAGTGTAAGTTGCTGAGGTTTTTACTGCCTGGATGAACACTTAATCAAGGTTAAGGGTGTTAAGGTACTACTCAGTCTAAGTAAAATTACCCTTTTCCAATATTGTGTTTGGCTAGCATACAAAATAGTAGAAGCCCAGTTGTACTGCACATGATCTAAAGCTATTACAGTCTTCTATGTATTATTTGCCCCTCCCACCACCATTTTAAACTCAGACCTCTTTCTTGGATTAAGAAAAAAATTGGGTCATTGATTTCCAAGTTGGTCAACAAAGACCTGGATGTTTCATAGAATACTAGGACTGGAAGGGACCTCAAGAGGTCATCGAGTCCAGTCCTCTGCCCCCATGGCAGGACCAAATACTGTCTAGACCATCCCTGATAGACATTTATCTAACCTACTCTTAAATATCTCCACAGATGGGGATTCCACAACCTCCTTGGGCAATTTATTCCAATGTTTAACTACCCTGACAGTTAGTAAATTTTTCCTAATGTCCAACCTAAACCTCCCTTGCTGCAGTTTAAGCCCATTGCTTCTTGTTCTATCCTCAGAGGCCAAGATGAACAAGTTTTTTCCCTCCTCCTTATGACACCCTTTTAGATACCTGAAAATGGCTATCATGTCCCCCCTCAGGCTTCTCTTTTCTAAACTAAACAAACCCAATTCTTTTAGCCTTCCTTCATAGGTGTTTGAATGATTGAGATTTCAGATATTCAAAATACGTTCAGTGTAATGAAGCCATAAGACCTGAGCCTGTTTTACATAAATTTTGAAATAAATGTGTTCAGAATATGAGTATAGTGCTATACTAAATTCTCAGAACCCTGATCCTGCAAGATTCCTAGCGCTTCTTGTAAGGTGCCAAATACAAGTTCTACAGACTTCAGCAGCAGATGAAGATGGTCTGCACTCCCACGAGGCATTCAGCATTCTGCATATCTCAAGAGCTTTGCCAACAGTTTTGCTAACCTGGAGTATTTAAAAAATCATGAGGCAAGTCACTAAAAAACCCAGGAGATTATAAAACAAACAACATTCTGAGTTCTCCTTTTCGCTTTCTGCTGTTTACATTTTAAAGCTTTTCTTCACAAAAGATGAGGGGTAGAGTCTTACTTTAAAAAAGGTGGGGGGGGAGAACCTGAAGGCTGAGATGCTCATGTAATCACACCACTCCCGGAGCCAGGACTTTCAGAAAAACAGCTAATACTACCGGAGTCACAGAAAAATCACAAAAGTTGGTAATGCTGCATTTATATCTCTTTGAATCAGAGATAAGCCTATTTATGGTCATTTCCAAAAATGGATTTTGGTTCACAGAGCTGTCTGGGGAAAGGCTAAATTCACTCCTGTGAGGAGTCTGCATATGACTTATCTATTACTTATGCATTACTTAATATTCCCCTTTTTTCCATTTTCCCATGTTAACTTTGGAGTTATAATGCATAGATCATGTACAGGTTTCTACCCAGGAATAGCGACGAGGAGTCCCGTGGCACCTTATATACTAACAGATTAATTGGAGCATAAGCTTTCGTGGGCAAAGACCCACTTCGTCAGATAAGTCATATGCAGACTCCTCACAGGAGTGAATTTAGCCATTCCCCAGACAGCTCTGTGAACCAAAATCCATTTTTGGAAATGACCATAAATAGTCTTATATAAGGTGCCACAGGACTCCTTGTCGCTTTTGCAGATTCAGACAAACGGCTACCCCTCTGATACCCAGGAATGAATTTCCCTCTGTGTGTTTTTTTGTTTGGTTGGGGTTGGTTTTTTTTACTGTTAGTCACTTCTTTTTCCACCAGCCCATCAGTAGTAAGCAGAAATAATACCACATGATTTACGTGACAAATCATACAACATGATTACCAAATAGCAAAACAGTCACAGTGAAGAGATCAGGAAAACCACATAGACTGAAATGTCATCATAAAACTATTTGGTGAGAACTTGCAAATAAGAAATATATTTTTAGGAATCAGGGTTGGTTTGTGAATACTGCACCAACAGAAAAACATCCCAGATAAGTTGTTTGCAATGAATAATTCAGACAGCTCTACTTTTATGGTAGAGATTATTTAGTATACACCAGCATTCAAAATTCTCTCTGTGTGTGCATTCCACAGCACTACCAACATTTGATGTGTAGAAGATTAACTTTAGCAAATGTATTTTCTTCCTTTAGTTGCTCATTATGCTCTAAATTCTACCCCAGGATACATTATTTTAGTTTTAACTCAGTTTTAGATTCTGGAATACATCTGCCTGCCACCTTGATGGTCTCTCCAATGTAGTTAACAATCTCATCCAATAAATCTTTTTAATGACATGTAAGATGGTGCTTCAGGCCAAATATTAAAAGGTATTTAGGGCCCTAGAGAGATTTTCAAAAGTTCCTAGGAACCTAATTTCTTTTGATTTCAACCTAATTTCTTTGGAAAACCCAACTGGGCACTGACTTGAATCTTTAGACACACAAATTTAGCCTTTTTTTCCTTCACAAAAGCCTCCAACCAGGACAAGCAGTGGTCTGTACTTTTACTGGCACTATGTCTACCCTTCAGTTATTTTTTTGGAGGAAGGTATGCAAATTGCACACCTCAATTTGCATACCTTTTTCTGATTCTTTTTTCGGAAGAGGCTTTTCTGACATCTGGCCCATCTACACGGTGCCAAATGTGTCAAAACCCTCAATTTGCATACCTTTTTCTGATTCTTTTTTCGGAAGAGGCTTTTCTGACATCTGGCCCATCTACACGGGGCCAAATATGGCAAAAACCTCCTCTTTCAGAAGAGCCTTTAATGCTCATAAAATGAGGAATACAGTGCTTCCGAAAGAGCGCACCCATTTTTTTAGAAACTGATCCGAAAAAGTGGACACGTTCCCTGGACGTGGCAGAGTTTTTCTGGGATACCGGAGGTATCCCAGATAAACTCTATACTGTAGACGTAGCCTGGAGGAGGAGTTCTTCTACATAATTTCTGAAGCAATAACTTCCAAATGTCATAGCTGAAAGCATTCCAGGTTCCTTGCAATGAATGAAGAGAAGAAGAAATAGGGAAGAAAGAGGAAGAAGAGGAAGAGAATCAAACATGACTCATTATATCATTATTATAGGACAATATAGCTCTGTCTTCCAGATCCCCAATTTTAGAGTCTATCAGTAATCAGCAAAGCATTTATGCATATGCTTGACTTAAGTAAAATATTTAAGTCTTGTTGATTTCAAAGGGACTTAATAATTAAATTAATGTTAAGCATATGCTTAAATACATTGCTGATTAAGGGTAGACTTCATTATGTACTTAAATGTGTTACTAAATTGGGGCCTCTGTGTCCCTTTCCATTTATTTCAATTACTCTTCACTCAGGGTGCATCTCCACTGCACCGTTATTTTGTAATAACAATGCGAGCATCTGCACAGCCATTCCGTTATTTCAAAATAATTTCAAAATAACAGGAGGCTTATTCCAAAATCTGAAAACCTCATTCTACGAGGAATAACGCCTATTCCAAAATAGCTATTTTGAAATAAGGCGCGTGTAAGCTCCACTGCTACTATTTTGAAATAACCCCTCACCTGGGCCATTCTAGGTTATTCCTCCCCAGTGCTCTAAATCAAGATAGAATATCTACATTAGGAAATCCTGCCTCAGACTAATTTTGAGGCTTCCCGGCAGTATAGACAGGCTATTTCAAAATAAGCTATTTCAGACTAACTATTCTAGAATAACTTATTTCAAAATAAGTATGTAGTGTAGATGTACCCTCAGAGAGTATTTGCATAGTTTCAATATCCCTACTGACATAGATTTATCTTGAGACAGAAACTTTAGTGTTTAATAATTATTTGTGATAAATCATGACTAAACATATCATTAATCTATTCATTTTCCATACAGGGCTCAGTTATGACTTGACTACATGGCTTGCAGAGGAATAACGTGCCCAGGTACTGCCCTGGCCATTGGAGAAGATGGATAAATGGTAGCAGGAAATGGGCAGAACCCTGGCTCTGCCCCCTCTGTGCCACAAAGGATACTAATAACATGCTGCTCATACAAGACAGTAGAAAAATACTAGCTCTTAGGATGTGGAAAAAAAATTCCTGGATGTTCCTGGGATGTCCCCTGCCTTACTATGGGTTGTGATTTTATCTATTCTAGACCTTAATTGCAACATGCATTTTAATTACATAATTTCACTTGTTTTCAACAAAGGGATGAAGTTTAACTGTCCTGGCCCCTTGTCCTTTCACTAGTCTTGTCTTTTCTGTGCTCTGAAAGCCACAGAGCCTGACCATAGACTACATTTATTTACCATATGTCTTGTGCACAAATTCAACACAGAAATGCCATTCTGCCACAAACTGTTGTTTAAAACTTTTGTCTGCGTGCAGTGATGCTGCAAGTCATCCACTATGAGAAGAGAACACTGACATAATTAGCTGCAACATATTTGACTACTTGCTGCAGAATTTTGAAAGCAAACTTCAAAGGGCAACATTTGGGAACACTCGGTGTTTATGAGCTGCTTTTTACTGGGAGTATTTCTGTTCTCTCAAATGTGTAAACACCAATTATTGTAATAATAAAGAAGATTCATTGGCTGGCATTTAGCATTTTTTTTCTTATTAAACCTATGGTGTCACCTCAACTGGCTTCAGTTTTACTGTTAATATGTTTGTCTTTTCCTTTCAACATTCCTGTCCTTATTTACATATTTAAAGTATTTAATTACTGAGGGAAATTATATTGTCCCACACATTAATTTCCTTTGATACTTTAGCTTCTAAGATGAGACAATGAAGGCATTAAATCTAGACTCACAGTGCAGATACCAGATATATTCAAGGCTCCCTGCTACATACATCAAATCTTCCTATCAATAAGAACACTGGTGCAACTACGGGACATGGAATACCCAGTCATTTGTGAGCAGGGAGATGGAAGAAGCTCTGAAAAACTTAAGGCAGGCCTTGGGGGCTGGAGAGGGGAGAGAGTATTTTAGCTGCTTTGTTTTGACTGAGGTGTGACTAATTCTTGCAGCAGTGTCGTGACTCTTGGGATTTGTAATCTTTTTTTAAAACCTCAGTTCCTAGAAACATGATTACATGAGAATCTTTGCTTTCATATTCTTAAATGAGTTTGTCATGTTTTCAGAGAAAAGCTTTAGATCAAAAACTTGCAGAGGTTCAAAAATCAGAGGGCAAACGCAAACACCTCCAAGGGTGTGTATAGACTACGCCTCTCTGTCGACAGAGAGATGTAGATTAGGCACATCAAAATTGCTAATGAAGCCAGGATTTAAATATCCCACGACCCCACATTAGCATAAACATGGCTGCTGCTTTTTTTTGAAACAGAGTTTTTTCAAAAAAAAAAAAAAAGGCAGTCTAGCCGCGGCTCTGTTGAAAATAAAGCCTTTTTCGACAGATCCTGTATTCCTCAAAAAATGAGGTTTATGGGATCTGTTGAAAAAGGCTTTATTTTCGACAGAGCCACGTCTAGACTGCCATTTTTTAAAAAAAAACTCTGTTTGGGAAAAAAGCGGTGGACATGTTTATGTTAATAAGGCACGGGATATTTAAATCCTGGCTTCATTAGCAATTTCAACGTGCTTGATTTGCAACTCTCTGTCGACAGAGGGATGCAGTCTAGACATAGCCCAAATGTATTGTTTTTAAAACCCCATGATTTTGAAGCCAATCTCATCATTTTTGCCACCTGACTAATTATTTTTATTTACAATATTGTGACATTGTAATTGTGATTCCTCTGTTGCAGGAAAAGGACCTCTAGGAATGGGGAGAAACCCTAGAGGTTGTTGATCATTTAAAAAGGGCACAAGATGGGGCTGGAGAAAAGGCCTGAAGAAAGGCTAATGATAGGAATCTAAGAAGGCAGCCTCAAAGGCTACTCATGTTAGGGTTTGTGGACTGGAAGCTGGTGTAGAGTCTGGTTCTGGGTTGTCCTACCAGTATGTAGGTCCTTGATGTAAAGATGTATGGGCGATCTAAAACCCTGAGAGGAGGGCTGAGAAGTGAGACCAAAGACCAGAGGCGAAGATTGGGACTATTGTTATTATTTCTGTTACTCAGAAAGGGTGGAACTAGTATGTAACCTGGGTGGAGGACAACATTATGAGAAGAGGCAGCACTGGAGTTACTGTTAAAATGGAGGAAAGAAGTGATTTGCCATATTAAACCAGTGGTGAGTCCACTCTTCTCCATCATCTTTTGCCTTGCTGAGTCTAACAGCAGATGAAAATGATACCTCTCTGAAGGCTGAATTTCTCCATTCCTCTTAAGTGAGTGTTTAATTCTGAAGCCACATGATGACAGTTTAAGGTTGACACAGTTAATTGCTTTATTGTTTATTGCTTTGATTCCTAATATGGTTGAATCAAAGAGGTTGGTCTCACATGGTAACAAATATCACAGGCATAAGGCAGCACATAATAAGGAGGCAGAGCTGCTTAGGCCCCAGCTTCCACCAATGTTGGTACCTTTGGAATTACAACTGTGGAGATACTGAGTATTGGCCCTCAGGACTTGACTCCAATGTATTAATGCTTCCATATATATTTTCAGTGAATCTAAAAAAAAAAATCCTACAAAATTTTTCAAACATTTCTGCAGATATCAGGGTCAAAGAGGAAGAGTTTGATGAGATTTCCTGCAGATTTCTAGTGGCCTTTATTATATCAATATTTATAACTAGAAATGAGAGATCAGAACTACAACACAGATCTATGGGCACATGTTTTCATATGATAGACCTATTAATGTTTAGTATTTTATTTGCATAAAATAAAAATGCTTTAGTACATCAATCTTTGTTTCTTACAAGATGGTTTTTGATACATTCCCATCATTCAAAAAAATACCATATCTAAAACGCAGGATCAGATCCTACCAAACCAGGTTCATGGTTGCAATCCATAGTCATTTAAGTATAGTGCTCCCATTCACATGAGAACGTGTATGTGTGCTTACATTTCAAACTAGGGCAGTGATTCTCTAACATTTGTATTAAGGACCCTTTTTAACATAGCAAGCCTTTTAATTTTTAACACCATTATAAATGCTGGAGGCAAAGCAGGGTTTGGGGTAGAGGCTAGCAGCTCTTGATGACCCTCTGTGTATTAACCTTATCACCCCCTGAGGGGTTCCAGCTCCTAGTTTGTGAACCCCTGAACCAGGCCATGCGATTCCCAGCTTGAGGAGACATACTCATGCAATCTTATATCAAACAAGCACATTAAAAATAGCACAAGGTGCCTAGGGTCTCTGAGATACGTACTTAGGAAGGCTAGCCTACATCATAGCTCATGTTGCCATAGCTACGTTCTGTTTTTAGCATGCTAGCATTTTACCCAGAGCTGCGTATCACTCTCCCAGTTCTAAGTGTAGACATATGCTAAAATTTTGCAGACTCTCATCCTGAAATGTTATGTGGCCTTGTGCTAGGATGTTCAAACCTCACACTGGGAATAAGAGGTTAAAGAATTTCTCTGGGCTCTACCCAGTCCCGTCCCACCATACCTGTAGGAAATAAAGCAACGGGAGGAAGAGTATGAAGAGTTAAAGGCAGGGAAGCAGCTCACTTGCTAGCAGATCAGGGAAAAGAGCAGACCTGCAACCTGCAGCTCCAGCAGAGGAGATTTGAGGAAAAGGCAGAATCTCTCCCCATGACAACTGCCCAAAGGTCCCTTCCTGTGGAAAGGGAGGACCTACTACTGAGACACCCTGGGTGGTAAACATTCCCTTCTCCCTCTCACATGGACTCTGAATTTTGATAATTCCCCTTTCCTTTGTTTGGACAACCTCAGCAGGTGAAAGCCCTAAGACTGATGTGGCCCAGGATGAGCAATACCATAGAAGGGGAGTGATAGGCGGTGAATCAGGGAGGGTGACTTTAAGAAGGTCCTGGCTGTCAGATCATGGATAGCTCTTGTAGGGGCTTGGATCAGACTCTGGTGGAGTAGGAGGGCCCAAGCTCCCCTATCAACAGCCTCCATGTAATACCTGGGCCTAAGCAACGACCACTAGGTGACAGAACCCTGCCAACCAGCCCCTTAGCAAGGACCATCACAATCTAAATAAACAAAAATCAGAATGTAGAATAATGATGCTCGCCATAAGACTTAGGGAACATGAGAGTCTTCACATGCACTTCTCTTTTCTTGTTTGATTAAGACACTTCTCAACAGACAGACAACAATTTCCATGTGGAGGGAACAAAGTAATCTACTATATATTTTAGAGAGTGTTACTGTTTATCTGTGTGTTCAAGAATGCCTCCTAAATGGTAAGAGCTAGGACCACAACATTCAGTATACAGCTTCCACTTCTCATAACTTAAAGCAGTGTAAGGGTATGGATGTGCCAGGACACTGTGCCTGGAATGGGACTGCTTCTCATAAAACCAAACAGAAAAGAAACAACTCACCAAAGCAAGTACATTCCTCACAATTGACACAATGGAGTGAATGTTGAAAGAGACTGAACCAACATGAGCCTGAATGAACCTGGAATATGAGTGCTTTTCAATCTTACAGAAAAGAGATACAGAAAAGAGGTACTGCTCTGTTTTGGCACTACCAGGCAATGCTGGATAAATCTGATAGTTTAATATAACAACAAAGACATAGGCTACAGAGATATATATCCAGTGGACATCATTAAAGGTTCACCACCCCACATACCTCTAGCAATTGCAATACGTATCTGTATATAGCATAGGATACACTGCAACATCAGAAACTGTGGCAACATAAAAAATGCAGACTTCTGAATGACACATATTCTACGCACAGACACATTGGAGAGAAAGTGTTTTATTGATGTAACTTGAAAACTGGTGATTGATGGAGAATGTCAGCTCTTTCACTGAGCCTTAAGTGATAGTTCTAGAGTGTAACCTTTAATTATAATGAATGTACTCCCTTTTCATTTTTATGAAATGTACACTCTAAGTATGCATAATTGTTTTATGGCTCTCTGAATCACTGTTTGCTAATGAAGTGGCTCTTCAAGTATTAAAGTTAGAGTGCAGCTTGATGTTGGATAAATAGATGTTTCTTGCTAATAACATGTAGTATTCTATAATAAACTTGTTAACTAACAAATATCTCAATGTATACATTGTCTATATAGGTCAAGATAAGATTTTTTTTTTATCTTCAAACAACCCTGGCAAGCTACTCAGAATGAAGAGTGTAAATAGCTCAAAACCACCTTTGCACTCCTGGGTGCCAGTCAAATCCTCAAGGTAAACTATCACAGCCAAAGGGCTGCTCTAATTTATGCGTGCTATCAAGGTAATTTATGCTACCCTATCCTGGGACTGTTAAAACAGCTGGGGATTGCTGGAGCACAGGTATTCCATAGAGTAAGAGTAGCGTAGAAACTACTGCAACTCCATGCCACCCAAGGATCCCTTATGATGGACACTGTCCTTCAGCAGCCAGTTAAGCTAACTTTAAAGTTGCTTGGCATCCCTTAGAGCATTAGATGAGCAAGCCCCCAAGAATGAGTGGACAGGCTGCCTTGTGACAGAATAACAATATAAGTGCCACCACAGAGAAAAGGACTAGAATCTATATTGTAAAATTTGACATTTTAGGAAACAGAAATCAGAATCTAAGGATTCTGGGTTGTTTTCTCTTTCCTCAAATGAGCTAGTGGCCAAATCTCTGTCTCCTGCCTAGAGTAAATGACTTTGATCAGCTAAATGAGTTAAAACATTTAAGGTACATCTACACAGCAGAATTAAGATACGTAATTTCACTATGTCACTTGAGTAGATGAAGTCAAAGTAGCTTAATTCAGCTTTTGCTGCTGTCTACACAGCATGAAGTCGAAGGAGGAACACTCTCCCTTTGACTTCCCTTACTCCTTGCACAATGAGGGTTACAGGAGTCCAAGTAAGAAGTCCTCCAGCTCGACATTATTTTGAAATAATAGCTTGCTGTGTAGACATTCACTTTGTTATTTAGAAATAATGTCAGTTATTCCAAAATAATGCTGCTGTGTACACATTCCTTTGCATATGTGTCATCTTTGAGGCTAGTACCTTTGTTTAATGACATTCATAATGAAGCTGCAATGTGAAAATCACAGATGATATTAGATGCAAGTTAATACTGGGGTACTTTTTTCCAGTTTTCTATAGATTTCCTCTTTGTAGAGCTGAGTTGCAGTGGCCACAATCAAGCTGCCACAGATTCTCTTTGTGAATGTTGAAAAAATCAACAAATATTCAATATTTCCCTCCTTATAATAAAACTCATGAGAAGGGCTAGGGGCAAGAAGATTCTGAGGACTGACTTTCAGAGTGTCCCCTATGTCATTGCATCAAGAGAATGTAATGAGACAGGAAAACCATCTTCATGTCCCTTCTCTTCATCAGGCAGAGAGGGGAATTTAACTTTCACATCTGTGGTCTAAACCCCAATGGGAGCAAAATCTGTCCCTCTGTTATCTAGATATACAATAGTACTTTCTTAACTGCAGAAAAATTTATGAGTTATTAGTGGCTAAAACTGCTAATTAGGTAACTGGGCCAGACAAAATTATTCCCAAGCCTCCTTCTGCTTTATAATGTTCATATGCTGGTCCTTTTCAGTTCACCTTACAAATACTCTATAAAGCAAAACAGATGCTCTGAACACTCAGTCTTTAATGAGCACTTGAAACCTATTTTCTAGCTGCTCTTGTCTTCTGTTCAGCATTCTACAGTGAGAACATGCACTTCCAATGATGTGGGTGATTGGTACTCATACTAATATATTGATTTATCAAGACACTTCAATAATGAATACATATCTATTCTTGCTGGCCAATGTACCATTTTCTCTCTCATTGTGCCACTTTTTTGAAAATGTAATGCAGGAGATATAACTGGCCAGCAGCTAGTGTTTATGAAGGCTATATGAAGACAAGGTTTGTCACTAGAGGAAGGAGTAATAAAGCATTTATACATGAGTGTGTAAAAAGGTTGTAGAAAATATTGGATGCTGTAGATCAGGGGTCTCCAAACTTTTCTGCCCGAGGGCCGCATTAACTATCAAACAGCAGTTCAGGGGCCGACTACACACTTGAGGTCCAAATAAAAAACAATCAAAACATGGATGTTGTTTTTAATTATTTATTTAATATTATTTTATTCAGTTATTATTTAATAACACATTGATACACTGCACATGAACACCTGTATTAGTGTGAATGGTGAAATTGTTTCCTGGATGCCAAAATAGAGCCCAGCTCACTAGTGACCTCATGAGAGAGCTAGCCAATAGGATAAGAACGCACTGGCCAATAGGGAGCAATTGTCCACGCCAAGTCCCAACCCCTCTTGCTGTGAGGGACGCGCAGAGCCCGGGCTCGGCCGTCGGTCCGCAGGGCGTGTGGCCGTCCGTTGGCGGCTCCGATCCCCCGCACCCCCAGCCGGGGAGTCTCGCTGCCCAGGGCAAGGGCTGCGCGGGTCCAGAGTCCCTCCTCCGTCCCGCTGGCTCCTCCGGCTTCCCTCTCCTGGCTGCCTGCCCAAAAGAAAGTGAGTGCCGGCCGCCCCTGTCCTTCCGGCCCCTCCCCCTTTTGAGCCGGCACGCACGGGGCGTGCCGCTCACCCTGGCGTCCCTGCCCCTTCTCCTCCTGGGTCCTGCCGCCTTCCTCGCCTGCCGCGCCTGCGGCTGTGCGCCCTCGCTCCCCTCCCCGTGGGCTTTCCCCTGGGCTCCGCTGCGCTGCGCCGCTCGGCGCTTCTCCGGGAGAGGGGCTGTCAGTGTGGGGAGTTTCTTCCCCGCCCCAGCTCCGCGGCGCTGCGCCGCTCGGCGCTTCTCCAGGGGAGGGGCTGTTAGTGCGGGGAGTTTCTTCCCCGTCACAGTCTCCACGGGCCGGATGAGAGGGCCTCGTGGGCCGTAGTTTGGAGACCCCTGCTGTAGATGATAGTTGATGTTTTGGTGAAATTAATTTTCACAGATGCAATTGCTCTGACAAAAAAATGAAACAATGGTCCCTGGAGAAAATCAAACTAATTACTATACCTGCTTGTTCTCTCTCTCTTTCTTGCTTTCTGGCAAAATGATAAGAGTTCAAAAACACCTGTTGTAATAAATATGTATGCAAATATATTGGCCTTTCAAGCCAGGATGAAGGATGTGACCCATGAAACTACAATATATGACATCAAGGACCTTAATGAGGAAATCTCTGCAGTCAGTATCAAAAATCAAAGGACAAATTATTAATTTGTTCCCATTGTTAAACAATATTGCTATAGCTTCTAGGGGCCATAGAAACAAATGAGACATCCTCTCTTTAATATAATATAACTGAAAACAATTCAGAAATACGTGAGAAAAACAAAAGAAATGGAAGAAGAGAGAAGGAGAGGTTGGTATTACACAACTTCATGTAATCACTCCAAATCATCTTAATTGTATTGCTTTATAAATAAAGTGTGATGCCAAAGTCCATTACAGAGTGTGAGGGCTAAGATGGTTCCTCTGTGAAAGGGTTAAATAAATTAGCTGGTTTAAATGTTAATTGAGAGTCAGATGGAAGGGGAGGATTGGCTAGAACCTATCTGGTGTGGAGACCAGGAACTATAAAGCCTCATCTATAGGGCCATGTCTACACTACATGGAAGATCAGAGGGTGCCCCAGTTGGCACTGGTAAGCCTGCTCCTCATGAGGAGTAAGGGAAGCCTGTCAACTTCCCATTGTGTGGATGGCATGGAAACCCAATTTAAGATATGTCGACTCCTGCTACATAATTAACTGGAGTTGTGTATCTTAAGTGAACTTTCTGTGGTAGTGTGGGCCAGGCATAGGTGAGAAGTCCTCTCTTCTCTACAAGCTGAGCCAAGCAGAAGCTTATATAAAGTCTCCCCCATGATTTCCCCAGGAATTATTCAGCATGAGAACTTAGCCTAGCAGAATCCAGAAGTCTGAATGTAGCTGGTAGAGAATTGCTAAATGACTAGTGAGAATTTTTATTATGATGAGTAATACAAGCTGGAAGTGCTCAACTTTTATTTAAGTACCTAAAAATATACACAGATGCCTGGCTTTAAGTGAAATGTGAAAATGTCAGACTATTTTACTGAGTGAGACAACTTCCCATCAGTGGCTATTTTTCTTCAATTATTACATCTTATTACTTTTCATATTGATTATTGCAGTAGTTTAATATTGGGATCTAAATTGTTTTCCATGGTGTCTTAATTGTGGAGAAACAAACACCCTGTGATGTTTGTTGTGATTGTCAAGTAGTAATTCAGATAATAGGTTTTCTCAGCAAGCATTTTGAAACTTTACATTTTAGTGCTTAATTAATTTCTGAATATAAGCACTACAGGAGGTTGATTATTATATTATATTATATTATATTATATTATATTATATTATATTATATTATATTATATTATATTATATTATATTATATTATACCACTATTTTAGAAGGCCTGAAATGTTTCTAGCATAAAAAACCATTAGTTAGTAACTATTCTAACTTAATTTGAATACCCATTGCCCATTTCTCTGTAATTAACTTAAATCTTTATTAATATATCCTGTTATACTGCTATTTCGATTAACTATTTTTATAAAGCTGCTTGCTGTGTTGCAAACTTACTTAGATTATTCATAAAGGAACTGGACCGGTCCACTTATTGCTTCCTTCAGAGCATTCCTTTCCTGTGAATATTATCTTCATTTGATTGTTTACTCAAGGTTTTAAAATTGTGAATAATATAACATTGCCAGAACAAATTGTGCTTTGTCAATTATTTCACTTAATGCTGCAGTCACATCACTTGTTAAGACTATTTCAACAATATGCCTCTTTTTAGATTGGCATGGGAATTGTTTACTCATGCTTGTTCATTCTATAAATAAGAGTATTGTGTTACTTCCTGATTGAATAATATTTCTACTATTTATTTAATGTGTGTATTCCAGTTGCACTGAAATTGGGGCTTTAGTGTACTTGGGATGTGTTTCAGTGAGGTGGGACATTCTTTTTTATGCAGTTTGATTTCTTAGAACCATATTTACCATATTTTCACTACACATTAGTGCCATCAGGATGACTGGAGCTGGGTTCTCTGCATAGATGGGAGAGGGAAATAGGATTTTTTTTCCTGCTGTGGGGCTAAGTCCTAAAATCCTTTTTCAAATATACTCCCTTATTTGTCATCTGAAGAAGTGGGTTGAAAGTTCATGATTCTATTTATATATTTTTGTTAGTCCCTAAGGTGCTACAAGGCCATTGTTATTTCTGAAGTTTCCCTACTGTATGGTAATATCCATTAAATGTTCTCTTTTAAAATATACTAATAAACAAATCCACCAATAATTCTATATCAAATCAAATTTAACAATGTACTTATCCCATGCTGGCTAATAGTCAGATGATGGAACATGAGCAGAAGATCAGAGATCAATATCCATAGAAAACAGAAATTACTACTTATTTAGATAAAGCTAAAGGGGCTTTCTGCAAAGTATCTTTT
This sequence comes from Pelodiscus sinensis, assembly GCF_049634645.1. Lineage (NCBI taxonomy): Eukaryota > Metazoa > Chordata > Testudines > Trionychidae > Pelodiscus > Pelodiscus sinensis. Next base: position 80,456,709 of record NC_134713.1, on the reverse strand, counting down.
TGTGGTGCATATAAACCTATGCACCGAAGAAGTAAGAAAGGCTATGTCTAGACTGCAAGCCTCTTTCGAAAGAGGCTTTTTCAAAAGTATCTTTCGAAAAAACCTCTTTCGAAAAAGCGCGTCTAGACTACAATACGCGGATCGGAAAATCGATCCGCTTTTTCGAAAAAGAGCGTCCTGACTGCTGGACGCTCTTTTGAAATTAAAAGCCACCCGGAACCGCTTCTGCCAGGGCATGGGGGCAGCATTTCTTTCCGGGTGCTGCTGCCTGCCCTTTGCAGAGACGCGTGGTTAAAGGGACGCCCCTGAACACCCGTTGCTCTGCTTCTGCAACTGCCTTTGCTGTCCCTCTAGGAAGTAAGCAAGGCATTGCAGTGCTGGTTTGGAGTGCTCAGCTTCCTGGGACACCCCAGCAGGTTTTTTGTTTGGAGGTTTTTCTGTTTTAGACCCGTGTTTTCGGCTTGGAGCCAGAGCTGCCCCTGGGCAGGTGATGGCCCCACGCCATCATACTGCAAGTGTTGCTGCATCTGCATGACACAGTCATGAGGCTACTTCCCCATCTGGACCCAGACCAGAGGTACGAAGGGATCGTCCGTCATGCAGCCCCACTGCCCTTGCCTCCAAACTTCTTTGTGGACAGGCATTTTTGGAGGCTTGACACCAGCTCTGACTGGTGGGACCGGCTCGTGATGGAGCTCTGGGATGACCAAGAGTGGCTACGCAACTTCTGGATGCAAAAGACCACTTTCCAGGAGTTGTGTACCTGGCTCGCCCCTCCTCTGCAACGGCAAGACAACCACCTGCGGCCCACTATCCCCGTGGAAAAGAGGGTCGCCATTGCCCTCTGGAAGCTGGCAACCCCTGACAGCTACCGTTCCATGGGACACCAATTTGGAGTGGGCAGGTCTACTGTTGGATCCATCCTGATGGAGGTAAGTCATTGTCTGGGGACAGTCACAGTTTGGGGTGGTGGGAAGGGAGACTGTCAGGAAGGGCAAAGTGGAGTGTGAGTGGGAGGGAGCTCCTCCACTCACCCTGAATTGTTGGGGGGGGGAGTTCTGAGGAGGGGATTCCCGGGGTGTTTGAGAGGGAAGGTGGGTGGTGGGTTCTCCTCCTAAGAGATAAGGCACCCCTTCTAACATTTTGTTGTCTGTCTCTTTCTGCAGGTGGTGAGGGCCATCAATTCGGAGCTGCTGAACAGGCTCGTCTGTCTAGCAGATCTGGACAGAGTCATGGCCGGCTTTGCTGCCCTTGGCTTCCCGAATTGTGGAGGAGCGCTCGATGGGACACACATTCCAATCCGTGCACCGCCCCATCGAGCAGTCCAATTCATTAACAGAAAGGGCTACTTTTCTATGGTCCTCCAGGCCCTGGTCGACCATCGTGGCCAGTTTTCTGACATTTGTGTTGGGTGGTCAGGGCGTGCACATGATGCCCACATCTTCAGGAACTCGTACCTCTACCGGAGGCTTCAGGCAGGAACATTTTTCCCGCATCACGACTTTGTGGTTGGGGATGTGCACATGCCAGTGTGCATAGTGGCTGATGCCTCCTACCCCCTGATGCAGTGGCTGATGAAGCCCTACACCGGCCACCTGGATGCGAGCAAGGAGCTCACCTTAACCGGGCTCGCAACCAGGTGGAATGTACGTTCGGACGTTTAAAAGGGAGATTCTGGTGCTTCCTCACATGGCTAGACATGGGGGGAGCGCAACATCCCTGAGGTGGTGGCCACGTGTTGCATTCTCCATAACCTGGTGGAGAGGAAAGGGGAGGCCTTCCTACCAGGGTGGGGTACAGGTGCTGATGGTCAGGAGAGGCACTTTGCCCAGCCCTTGACAGCTGCTATCCGCCAGGCTCACCAGTCTGCTGTTTGTATACGGGAGGCCCTACGGGAGCAATTCTCAACTGGAGGCCACTGACTCTACTGAGGGGCTTCTGCCTGGGGACTGGGCCCTGGCCCAATAGAAGCTTCCCTCCACAACCCATCTCCTGACCCTGTTTGGAGAAATAATAAACACCAGGGTTTGTCTCAAAAGAATAAGTTCTGTTTTATTTTTTTAAATATCACCCACTGGAAAATAGTATAACTGTTGCAAACATAAAAAAGCTTTTGTTCATTTTTTATGTAGAAAATATACTATCATGCCAAACTATGTACAATAAACATTTTGTTTAACACATTCCTTGTCATTTAACTGGGGTGATGGGGGTGCTTGAAACCTGGAGGAGGGAAGGGGACTTGAAACCTGGAGGGTGGAAGGGGATCAGGTTGCACGGTGCTTGCCTGATCTCAGTCTCCTGCTTGGCCCTCATGTTCGGGGTCCACCATGGCCACGGGATCAGGTGGTGCGCCTGTCAGTTGGCTGGATAACAGCGGGTAGGTGCTCTTGGGACTGGGAGGCCTGGGGGAGAGGAGGGCCAGGGGGAGAGAGGGGCTGGGGAACTGGGGAGGCTGGGGGAGAGGGAGGTCCAAGGGGGGAAAGGGATACTGCTGTGGAAGGGGGGTTTGGTGGGGTGGGGTCATGGGGTGCTGGAGGAGCAGGACCAGGCACAGGAGCAGGCAAGCCGCAGACCTCCCTGAGACTGGCACACAGGGACGTGCGCTGCTGGACCAGCTCCTCCATCAGCCGGTCATGCCACCTATCCTCTGCCTCCGCCCTCTCTCGCAGGATGGTGTTGAGCTCCTGCACGGCCTCCGCATGGTGCCTCAGGATGTCCGCATACACACGCCTGTGTCTGCGGCTCCCATGTCCCCGAGATGGAGGTTGGGCTGGGATGCTGCGGCCCTCTTGCACGGCTGGTCTGGCTGTGGAGGAAAAGAGGAAGACACAATCAGTCATAAAAAACTGGACTATGTAGCACTTAAAATACTAACAGGATGGTTTATTAGGGGATGAGCTTTTGTGGCCCAGACCCACTTCCTCAGATCAGAATAACACGGCTACATTTCTATCACAATCAGTCATGTGTGCAACAGCTGTCCAAAAGGGCATGCCCTCTCCTTGAGACAGGGGAATCAGACATTCTGAAGGTAACACCATGTGTGACCTGGGCATCAGCCTGAGCATTACAGGTTTCCCTTGTGCATCACCCACTGTGCACCCACCTATCCTCCCTCCTCCCCCAGTGTTACACAACCTCACTGCACTCACCTGCTGCTTCATCTCCGGCGTCAGATGACACCTGGGAGGCCTCTGGGGTCTGTGTGACTGGGTCCAGGGTGAGGGTCGCCGTCTCCTCACTGTCCTCCTCTGGCACCATGTCCCTGTCTCCAGACTGCTCTGGGTCCTGCTCTGGCGCGTCCACCACAGGGTCCGCCAAGCCTGACTGCACGAGACGCCGTGGTGTGTGTGCTTCACCACCACCCAGGATCTGGTCCAGCTCAGTATAATAGGGGCAGGAGTGGGGGACTGCCCCAGAATGGGAGCTCTCCTCCCTGGCCTTCACATATCCTTGGTGCAGCTCCTTAACTTTGGAGCGCACCTGGTCCTGGGTGCGGGGGTAGTGTCCTTTCTGGGCCAGGGCCTCTGCCATGCGGCCATAAATGTCTGCATTTCGCCGCCGGCTTTTTAGGGCTTGTAAGGCCTCCTCCTCTCCCCAGAGCTCGAGAAGGGTCTTGAGCTCTGGCCCAGAACATGATGGTGCCCGGCATTTGGAGCCCCTGGTTGAGTCCCCAGGAGGGTCTCTAGAAGGGCCAGGAGGGTCTTGGGGCTGGGACATGCTGCACTTAACCAGCCGTGTGCTCTGGCTGCTTTGCTGCCACAAGTGTCAGTGAGGGTGCCTGTCCCTTTAACAAATGGCTGCAGACAGAAACCAGAGACATGCAAGGCATGCCCCAGATTGTCCACCAGGGCTTCTTCCTGGAGGCCATTATTTTCGAAAAAATGGCCTCCCCGCGTCCACACTCACTTATTTTCGACGGATCTCCGTCGAAAAAGGCGTTCTTCCTCGTGCAATGATGTTTACCGCCGTTGAAAGAAAAGCCAAGTTCTTTTGATTTAATTTCGAAAGAATGCGGCTGCAGTCTAGACACAGGTGAAGTTTTTTCGAAAAAAGGCTACTTTTTTCGAAAAAACCCTTGAGTCTGGACACAGCCAAAGAGGCTAAATGCAGGCCACAGGATGCAAAATGATACCATTATAAAGGCTATTCCTGGGGAAGGGTGAGGATTGGCTGGGGGCATGGTGTAGGGGAGGAGTCTCAAACTCCCAGCCCACAGGCCATACCCAGCCACAGCAATTGCTCAATGCAGGTCAGGGTGTAGCTGTCCATTACTAGCCTTTCCACCATCACCCCACTATGTTTCCCCCATGGTGCCCCATCTCTGAGGATATGGCTTAGGGGATCACCGGTGGGGGGATCGCAACCTTCACACTTTCCACAGTGGCAGGAGCCGCAGGGAAGCAGAGTACACTGGATGAGTGCATTCAAGGGAGGGGAGGATGGGCAACTGCTGTTGCCACCTGGTGCCAGGCCCTTCCCTCACCCCAGTGATGTCTGAAGCCTCATCCTCGGGAATGGGGTGCCATGGGAAGAAGGGGTGGGGCAGTGGTGGGAAGGGGTGGGACTTGGGAGTTGATAAAGGAAAGCCCATCATCCCCCAGCCCACTGGGATACCCAGGCCAGATTGCACAATCGTTTCAGCCAGACATGGCCTGTGGGCCAGGAGTTTGAGACCCCTGGTGTACGGCCTTTGATCTAGTGAGTCAGTGATATCTACTGGCTATTCAGAACTGTCTCTGAGGGTACGTCTAAACTACATGCCTCCGTCGACGGAGGCATGTAGATTAGCCAGATCGGCAGAGGGAAATGAAGCCGCGATTAAAATAATCGCGGCTTCATTTAAATTTAAATGGCTGCCCCGCTCTGCCGATCAGCTGTTTGTCGGCAGATCGGGGCAGTCTGGACGCGACGCGCCGACAAAGAAGCCTTTCTTGATCGGCACAGGTATGCATCGGCACATTTTCTGCGTCGATGGAGGCAGGTAGTCTAGACACACCCTGAGTGTTCAGTAAGACCCAACACGCTGGCCTTGCAACCCTGTTACCATTGAAATTGCACTATGTTGTTTAAGGCTTTCATTTAAATTTGTTTGGGGTTTTTTTGGTCTAAATGTAGCATTTTAACAATCTATATGCATTCCGTACATTTGAGCTCAAGTAACCTTTTTGTTGGAGGGGAACAGGCACCAAAATAATTTAAAGATCCATGTTAGCGCTTTTAAATGGTTTCTAAACTGGCATGGTCTCACTTCTGCAGGTGATTAGCACCCTCAGCTGTGATTCTGGCCCTAGAATCTATTTATCTAAATATAGATTTGGGAGCTTTGCCCGGCTGCAGACCAACAGATCCTATTAAAGACTATTTAAGCCAATAGGTGATAGCAAAGCAGAGTGAAAGAAGGCTGTTAGAGGGAGAACTTGGAGTGATTTTGTATGTCCTATATACTGTAAGTGTGTGAAGAACATAAGCAGAGCTGAAATTTGTCTCTAGAATTACCAATAAGGGTGGTCCTACATGTGCCCTGACTCCTTGTGCTCTAAATCAAGAGTATAAAGAGGGGAGCCACCACATCCATCCTTTAATTCCTTCTCACCATCTGTAGTCATGGCTTCTGCAGTGATATCCCATGAATAAAAGAGTTGATAACTAATCTAACTAATAGTACTTCATGCTATGTCCTTTGGTTGGGTTTTTTTTAACTTCCTTTTTTAAATTTCATTACGATCATATTTTACTTGCATTTGGCTTTGACAAATGTTAGTGTGTCAAGGCTTCAAATCCAGAATGAGGAAGCAGAGGGAAAACCACCTTGATGTATTCTCAGAACCTGCTTAGTCAGCTCATGGAAGTCCATCAAGCACTATGAATTCTCCCCCAGCCTTGCCAGATGGAGAGACTATGGAAGATCCCTGTCGCTGGCGCCCTCCTCTAGGAAGTTTAAGAGCCCAGGCAACTCTTGTCATCCAAAGACTAAGAATCTGACCAGAGATGAAGACCACTCTGGTATCAAAAGAAGAGTGTGCCAATTGGTTTACCACTCCACCATACTAGCTCACAGTAGTCCTCCCTGTCATTGACTCTGGTGCCCACACACTGGGACCATTGAGAATGGCTACTTCATCAGCAATGACAGTAGACAGAATCACAGAATTGTAGGATTAGAAGGGTTTTCTGGTCCAGTTCCCTGCACTCTTGCCAGGACTAAGTATTATCTAGACCAGTGTTTTGGAAAGTGTTCCACGAAATCACTTTGAGAAACCCATTAACTGGCCACTCCAGTTTGTTTATTTACTGGCACCATGGCCACAGAGCCTCACAGCTCCCATTGGCTCTGTTTCGTCCTTTGCAGTTAAGGGGAGCTGTGGGAAGCAGTGTGGGCCGTGCCACTGCTTCCCATGACTCCCCTTGGCTGAAAAGGACAAAACCGAGCCAATGGGAGCAGCGTGGCTCCGTGGCTGCTGTGCCAGTAAATAAACAAACCGGGGTGGCCAGTTAATGTGTTTCTCAAAGTGATTTCGTGAAACACTTTCAGAAACACTGCTCTAATATGTTTTGGGGGAGAGGTTATTTTGGCTTCAAAGTCCCAGGATTACGGTAGTGGAAAGAAGGCTTACAACCACTTTCCTATCTTCATCCACCACTTCACTCCTTGCCATACACACTCTACCCTAATGCATTGGGTGCAAATCTGATCCAGTATCTTTGTATGGAGAATTTGTTTGTTCCTTCTGTCTCACTAGGTGCTAAATTGACACTCTGTGAGTGTATCTACACTTCAGTGTTATTTCATAGTCTGAAATAACAAAAAGCGCATCTACACAGCAAGCCGTTATTTCTAAATACTGTCAAGCTCGAGAACTTCTTACTCCAACTCCTGTAATCTTCATGAGGAGTAGGAGAAGTCAGATGAAGAGTGTTCTTCCTTCAACTTTCTGCTGTATAGATGTTGTAATTAACAGTACTGCACAGGATCTTTTCAGGGGCAAAAGGCAAAGCGCCACATTTATTGGTAGCGCATATATCAATCCACACGTATCATATGCATATGATATATTACACTCATAAGCACACAAGTGAGTTAGGTGGGGGGGAGGAGTGAAGCCGGGCTTCTGCTGATCTGGATCAGTGCTCCCACATTGACAAGATGAAAACCCAGGGTCCATCTGCAAGATGGATTAAATGTATAGTGTCTTCCCTTTCCTGAAGCTCTCCACCAGTTAGTCATCACATGCATATGCATCATATGTGAGAGTCATCAAATGCATGTGCAGTTAGACATCTGTGGCACCTTCTTTTGGGTGGTGTCTCAATGCTGCCACATTCTCTTTCAAAGAGGGTGTTTCCAAAAACAGGCACTTGCTGCTGACTCTCAAGGCATTCATTTGTCCAGTGTTCTTTCAATGAGCCCACTTCACAGGTCCCATTGTTCTTCTCATTGTTCTTGGCTCTGGCTTCCACTCCTCTCCAACCTTTGCAAGTGCCCAGAGGTGCTTCTCTTTCATGCCTTATCCATTCACACCTCATCCATGCAACAGGACAATCAATTAAGCAAAAGGGGGTACAAAGTCTACAATCGTGGTCACCAACCTGTCGATCACAATCAACTGGTTGATCGTGAGGGCTCGACCAGTTGATTTCAAGGCATTCGGGGACCCCCCTTCTATTTCCCCCCCCCCCACCTCCAAGAAGCCCCACTACCTATCTCCAGTGACAACGGAGGTAGTGGCAGCTTCCTCTGGGGTGGACGGAAGTCTGGCAGCTGCACGCCACTTCCAGGGGTTCCAGAAGTGCAGTGGCTGCTCCCCTCCCCCAGGTCTGTGGTGTGCTAAGAACTGGCGTGGCAAGGCAGGATGGGGTGGGGCAGAGGAGGAGTCCCTAGAGGCGGCATGTGGCAGGGCTTCCCTCCTCTGCGGGCAAGGGGAAGGGGAGAGGAGTCCCAGAAGGAGGCGGGTGCAAGGGACTCCCTGTCCCTGCCCCCACTAACACCCTGTCCCCTGCTGCAGAACCCTGCCCCGTGCCACCTCAGCACCCTGTCCTCTGTCCCCCACCCCCTGTTCCCCCCCGGCACCCTATCCCCCACTGGCACCCTGCCCCCACTCCAGCACCCTGTCCCCTGCCCCCACTGGCACACTGTCCCCTGACCCAGCACCCACTAGCACCCTTCCCTAGTACAATGTCCCCTGCTCCCACCAGCACAGTTGGGGCCACATTAGTGAGGCTTGGGGGGTTTTGGAGGAGGTTTTTTTTTTTTTTTTTGCATCTCACTTGTGTGGCCCCGACTGACTTTTCTGTGAGTCAGTGACCCCTGATTCAAAACAGGTTCCCTGCCCTTCTCAGAAATAAAGACAATGCAGAAACTTTTTGTGTTTGACATAGTATTTTGTTTAAAAATAAAGCCTGGCCAACAAACCCTCAATTAGGGGCAAGCCCCCATCTGGCTGCAGCATCATAACACTCTTGCACCATGCCCCAAAATCTAGATCTGAGCCTATCATACACTGGAACCCCCTGCCCCGAGCCCCTGAAACACTCCAACCCAAATTCCTGCACCCTCACATCCACAAGCCTATGACTTACTTAGGACCACAACCCTCCATCTGACCCCAAAACTCCCCAGCCGAAAGCCCCCTCCCTGAGCCAGCATCCCCTTCTCCACCTCCTTCTGCATCCAAATTTTCTCTCACTCCTTCCCACACCCAAAGCCCTCATTCCCACCCCAGAGCCCACATATCCTGTCTCAAGCCAGTGAGGGTATGGCTAGACTGCAGGAGTTTTTCCATGATTCCAGAGATATCCTGGAAAAACTCTTCTGCGTCCATGGATGCATTTGTTCTTCCACTTTTTTTTAGTGGAAATGCAAACATGTTCTTTTGGTAAATCTTGTATTCCTTGCTCCATAAGGAATAAGGGGGCTTCTGAACGAAGGGTTTTTTCTGACATTTGGTCCCATCCAGACAGGTCAAATGTTGGAAAAACCTCTTCCTACAGAAGAATCGAAAAGAAAGCTGCAGTGTAGAGTGTATAAGGGCTGGGGATAGCAAGTGATTTAGAGGAGAATAATAGAGAGGGCAGGACTTCAAGGAAGGAGTGGGGTCTTGGGGGAAGGATGGGGTGGTAGATCTTGGTTTGTTCTGACGTTTAAAAAGTGATCTTGGGTATAAAAAGGTTGGAGACCACTGGTCTGCAAGATACAAGGTTTCTATATAAAAAGACTAAATACAAAGTTTCTGTGTTCTATATGAAAATATACAACATTTCTAAATAAAAGGACTTAATGCAACAAAGCTAAAGACTTATTACAATGCTAAAAGGACTTGGTATAAAGTTAAAATAAAAATGTCAGTGAGAAAATGATTAATACAGAAATTAATAAGATGTATCTGTATAGATAGACCAAAAGCCAAAATAAGCTATTTCGACTTCAGCTATGCAATTGGCATAGTTGAAGTTGTGTAGATTATTACAAATTTAGCCCTGCTGAGTAGTTGTACCCTGTAAGACAAGATGCAAAAGAAATTCTCAAATATTGCACTTCCAATAATCTTCCCAAAGGGTATGTCTACACTACCCGCTAGTTCGAACTAGCGGGGTAATGTATGCATACCGCACTTGCTAATGAAGCCCGGGATTTGAATTTCCTGGGCTTCATTAGCATAAGCAGGGAGCCGCCATTTTTAAATCCCTGCTGCTTCGAACCCCGTGCAGCGCGGCTACACGGGGCTCGAACTAGGTAGTTCGGACTAGGGTGCCTATTCCGAACTACTGGCACACCTCGTTTCACAAGGAGTAATGGTAGTTCGGAATAGGAACCTAGTCCGAACTACCTAGTTCGAGCCCCGTGTAGCCGCGCTGCACGGGGTTCGAAGCAGCGGGGATTTAAAAATGGCGGCTCCCCGCTTATGCTAATGAAGCCCAGGAAATTCAAATCCCGGGCTTCATTAGCAAGTGCGGTATGCATACATTACCCCGCTAGTTCGAACTAGCGGGGTAGTGTAGACATACCCATACAGAGTATGGTTTGAAGGTTCAGGAGCGCATGACACAACAACTATCAAACAACTATCCATTTATATGGTAACCTAGATGCAATGTCATTTTGTGCACCCAATACAAAATCAAGGATACAGTGGCATCCATAGTCTTCCCACTCACACACAGGGTAAATTTTCTCAACAGCAGGGTTGTGGTTCTCCTTACAGTATGAGGAAAAGTTTCTGAGTGCTTCGTATGTGGTAGGGAATCTCTGGAAAGAGTCTGGGAGAGACATGCATTCTTGCTGCCTGGAGGCAGTGCAGGTGGAAGGTTATGCTTCTAAATTGTTGGTACTGCATCCTGTTGATAGTATATCCACTAGAAACATTATTATAACAAAACATTTTTCTCCACCCCTTTTAATTGTTTGTAGTTCAAGGGAACAGGCAGCAAAATCGGGGAATTCCATTGCTCATATATTTGAAGACAGAAAGAGATAGGCAGTTTCCTACTGACCTTTTATAGTTCATTTGGACAAATTAGTCTGGTATTCTACTCCTGAGACTTTTTTTTATTAATCAACATATCTGTAGTACTATTGATTTTCAAGGCAGCTCTTTCCCAGTGTAGTTACTTTATAACTACTTCCAATCCATTTTATTTTAGCAGTTCTCTGTAGTAACACATGAAGCTATTTTATTCATACATATGTGATTGTATTGATTCTGTCATCATTAATTACAAGATAGGGAGGAGGCAGCAGTGTAATGTAGCCAATATAAGAACCACAAAGAAGACTTTTTATACAGGAAATGCTGCTTCAAATGGTGAAAGTATCTGACACTGAATATAGAGTTGTGGCTCCTAATCACCCACTTCTACAGAAAAAAATTAACTTATTTTAGGTTTCTAAAGGACAAACATAAGAACATATAATATAAGAATGACCATAGTGGGTCAGACCAAAGGGCCATCTCACCCTGTATCCTGTCTTCCTAGTCAACGCCATATGCCCCGGGGAATGAACAAAATAGGTAATCATCAAGTGATCCATCCCTTGCCCCCATTCACAGCTTCTGGCAAACAGGGACACCCTCTCTGCCCATCATAGCTAATATATATAAATTAACCTATCCTCCATGAACTTAACTAGTTCTTTTTTTGGACTTCTATATTTCTTGGCCTTCACAGCATCCTCCGGCAAGGAGTTCCACTGGTTGACTGAGTGTTGTGTGACAAAATACTTCCTTTTGTTTGTTTTAAATCTGATGCCTATTGATTTCATTTGGTGATCCCTAGTTCTTGTGTATTCTTGCTGAATGTAGTAAAGTTCTCCCTACCTGAGCCCAATGCAGGTCAAAATGCACACACATTTTTAAAAATAGCCTATTTTTATATATATATTGTGTGTGTTTATAAACATACATGTATATATTTGTTTATATATACAACATTCCTTGTATGGCTATATTTATCAATTTATTGAAAGTATTACATTAAAACATAATTATTTATTTCGATAGCAAATTTAAAATTAAGTAAGCATGGCATTATATCTGTATAATAGCAGTAAATGTATATAAAGCCATACAGTAGCGGTAAGCCTCTCTGATTACTTAATTGAATGTTTACAGTGAGTGTCTTCAATTAATATCAGGGCCTCATCATGTTATGTGCTTTACAAATACACAATAAGGCCATGTCTACACTAGGAAACTATTTTGCAATTACTAATTTGATTTCAGAATTCCCTATTTAGCAAATTCGAAGTAGCGTGTCCTCACTATGGGGAAGCATTGAAATTAGTCTGAGGCAGGCTCTGTTAATGTGGACATGCTACCTCAGAGTTGGAGCCCCAGGAAGCTCTCTGGGGAGCTGCAGGAGGCCTCCCGGAGGCCAATAAATTCAAATTAGTGGCACCAGAGTGTCCACATTATGCCTTGTGAAAAGCAGTAGTACAGAGTTTCAATTCCACAGCCTGTTATTTCGAAATAGCGGTCTTGATAGTGGGAATGCACCACTTATAAATTCAAGCATTAGGGCGGGGGTTATTTTAGAATAAGGTGCTAATGTAGACCAGGGATAAGAGAGCTCCTTACTATCTAAAATGGGCAAAATAGATAAAAGATGGGAGCACATCTAGCTCTCTGTTGTAACAGAATGACTATCAGCATTTTAACAGCCATCTCTGTACTTGTTGGTTGGCAGTTTGGGATCTTTAGATGCTAGAATTCCAAGGAGATTATATATTTACCATTAAGCACGGCCTTCACCTAACACAAGTATGGGAGGCCCAAAAGTGCAAAAAGCCCACTACTATTCAGTCTTGCAGAGGACATAAAAAGTGACTCAGTATCTCCAAGTATTCCCAAACTTTTCAGTTTGTTCCCAGAGCTGTATCTTTCTCTTGCTTGGATACAGTTGTGACATGGAAAAGCATTCTGGGTTTTTACAAATAAAGAGCACACCAGGCAATCTTAAACACAACTCTCTTTGCAGATATTTGCTGACTAATCCGATAACAGGATTATATGTGGTTGGCAAACTTCCATCACCTTTTTACTGCAAGTGGAACTGCTCAGAAGTTCACTTTTAATTGAAGCAGAAATTTGTTTTGATGCTCAATCATCACATTATAAAATCAGGATACAAAATATAATTAAATGTATTTTTAAAAACTTGAAATTTCAGATGTGGTATTGGATTTGCAATTGTTTTAACAAAGTGCAGACTTTGTAAAAGAACTGTGAGGAATACTTAGGATAGAAATTAAATGATTATAGGAGGTCAAATTCATCCTGGATGTAAGTTCCATTACATCAATGAAGTTCTATCAGGGATAAATTTGGACTTGAATATTAATAGAGATGCATGTTATATTTGAAATGTTTACAACTAGGTTACTGTATCCTCTGCAAATCAAAAGGAGAAATGGGGCAGATGTGTGAAATCCTATTTTGCATGGTGATTTTACTATTTTTAGTAGTTTGGTGGCTAGAAAAGAACACTAAAGTTGCTGAAATAGTCTGCTAGTGATACAAAACACTGGACAAGAAGAACACCTAATTTCACTTCTAGCCATTTTATTTTCTTGGTCAATCTGCTCCCTTTTCTTGAAGTTAGCCATACCTTCCTAGCCTCCTAGCAACTGATCCCTGCTTCTATAGTCTAATGCAGCAAATACCACTGCAAGAAAAAGGGTGGAAACTTTGGCAGTTAGATTGGCTTATGTTTTTCAAGAATCCATAATACAATTTTTCCCTGGGAATCGTATTTCCACATATCAGAGTGTAGTGGAGGGAAGATTTATATTAATCTGAATCATAGTTTCTGTTTTTATTCAGATTAATATAAATATTACATCCAAGAGATTTTGTTGGTACTGTACAAAATGTATCTGTTTTAACTAAAGGCTCTGCCTGTAATAAAGCTTGCCTTGTGCTTTCCATTATACAACACTAGTTTTAGTTGCTTATGATTTGCCAAATGTTAACCATCCAGGCTAAAATTTTCCAAGCTGGGTGTCTTCTACAAGCTGACTTTAATTGGAACATTTCAATAAAAATGGTTCAGTGATTTCTGAGGAGTTTAGGAGAAAAAAAATTGTTTTACACACGTTTTTAAAAAATCTTACAACTATTTCACTGAGAAGCTCTAGCACAGGGATGGGCAATAAGTGGCCAGATGTGATTTGCCATGGTTAGCCCCTGGCAGGCCACCAGATGCTTTATTTACCTGAGTGTCTGCACATACAGCTGTTCGCAGCTCTCATTGGCCTTGGTTTACCGTTCTTGGCCAATGGGACTTCAGGAAGCAGTGGCCCTGCCTTGGGCTACACTCCCTGCCCTCCTGGTGCTCTGTCAATGGGGTGACTGGGTGTGAACCACCCACCCGTTTGGGGTTAGGGGGAAGGAAGGCGGAGGTGCTCTATGGTTGGGAGGAGGAGCCTGGGAGCAAGGACTAACTAGAGATGGTGCTCAGTTGGACAGGAACAGGTGGGATTTGTAGAAAACTCAGTAGCTGAGTAGAAGGGGACTGCAAAGGGAGAAACAGAAGTCACAGTTAGGGCAAGAGAAGGTAGGAAGTAGCACTGACAATATAGCAGAAGGGTTAAGAATATGAAGACCTTAACTACTTGATTTAGGGACCTTATGCTGGAACACATAATAGAGGCTGGGTCTGGGTATTTCTTCCAGCCACAGAGCCAGGGAACCATTAAGGGAACAGACAAAGAGAAACAGCCTGTGACATTGGGTCCCCAGAGATTTTGGTGCTCATGATCTCCCAAAAGATGAAATCACAGTGACCTGGCTAAAGGTCCATGGCACAAAATAAGAGCTCCTGAGTTCTGAGACAGCATGACTGAGAGTGCCATAGTAGGAAGGGGCATCTACCAGCCAGAGCTACATCAGTTGCATCCAGAAGGTGGCATTCCATCAGTGAGTAGAGCACCCTGTGTCACACAGCTAAATATGGTTGTGCCAATTTTCTTCCACTATTTGATCTGAGGAAGTGGGTCTGGCCCTCGAAAGCTCATCACCTAATAAACCATCTTGTTAGTCTTTAAAGTGCTACATTGTCCTGTTTTTTGCTTCAGCTAAATACAAGTTATACCTCTCTAGTCTGGCACCCTCAGGACCTGATTGACCAGTGCTGAACCAGATAATTTGTTAGGCCATGGGAAGTCAATTTGTCTAGCAGCATTACCAACACTACCACTGCTTGCCGGGCTCATAGAAGACATTTAGGAATAAATTAGAGCTAAATAACAGCACAGAACACTGAGAGCTGGGACAGGTAGCTGTAAACAAACTTTATGGACCCACAGGAAACTTGGCCATATCCATGATAAGTAGACATCTAGCTAACTACAATCATGCCAGACCACGAATGTTGCCAGACCAAAGAGTGCAGAACTAGAGAGGTTCAATCTGCATAAGGTAGGACAGATTGTTTTGCCTAAAGACACTAGATTTATGACTTATTACAGCAATTTGTACGCCACTAACACCCTCCAAATCTTTCCTATGATTCTAGTGGTGTTTATGGGCCACTTCATCTTGAATGGACACTGAGAATATGTGCAAACTACTTATACTAAACGATCCGTTCAATGTTGTATTGAGTTGTGACATTCTTAGTACCATTCCCAAACCTGAAGAAGGGCTCCACTCACGTATTTCAAAGGCCCATTCAATATTAAGTGGCCCTTTCCCAGTCATGGAGTGAAAGGAAGGTGAGAGAAAAATATTTTGTATATACCTCAATTGTTACAAACTCAAGCATAATTAACTCACAACTAGACATTTTCTGTTTGCAGCTATGGATGGCTGATATTTTTAACTGTTTCTCATAGTTAAATTTTGTTATTGTTTTTAGAACAAAAACTACCAGTGACGACAGGCTCAATCCTTCAAAGATTCATGTGCACACTTAATTTTATGCACCATGAATTGCAGTGCCCTTGGGATTTCTCCCAATATGCAGAGTTTAGCATGTGTGTAAAACTTTGCAGGCTGTGCACTGGAAGCCTTGTCCCTGCCAGCAGCACCTCTGTAGTTGGTGAAGTGAGAGTGCGAAATGGTTCTGGCAAGACAAAGTTTTAAAAATGTCTTTTGAGAAGCCATTTGTTTTTTGCTGACATCTATTAGGGCATTTATGTTTCTGGAATAGGATGTAGATTTTGCAAATAAATCATTGCAGTTCAAATTTCACAATAATATAGTTCATTACCTTGGTCTGTAAAATACATCTATTCAAAGGACTCTATGAATTTATTTAAAAGGATCAAAAACAAAAATGCTTTACAATTCCACTAACCTCTGTGTGACAGGGAGTAAGGGCTGAGAGTGAAGTCCCAGCTGGGGTAACTCTACTAATGAGGGCCCAGCTGGAGGCTATATAAAGAGGAACTGACTGACTGCTGCTGGACCTGGACCTGGACCTGGACCTGGACCAGGGTCAGGGTCAGGGTCAGGGTCAGGGTCTGAGTTCGAGTTCCAGTTCCAGTTCCAGTTCCAGGAAAGCAGGAGGCTCCCTAAGAGGTAGAGCAGTGCTGGGTGAAGGAAGGCAGGGCTGGGGAAAGCTCTGGCTAAGCAAGCTCCCAGGCTTCAGGTTGTGGAGCAAGGCCTGAGGCTATTAATGTGGCAGAGAGGCAGCCCTCGGAAGCAGGGACAGCAGGTCCACACCACTGTGCTGGTGATGGGTGGCCATTACACTCTGCAGTTTGCCCCTGAAGCAGTTGCTAGATGAAGACTGAAGGTGGGTCACTGAGGCACGGTGGGTACAGGGACACTGGGGCTATGTCTACACTGGCGGCTTCTAGCGCCAGAAATATGCAAATGAGGCTAAGCGTGGAATATCCCCAATCCTCATTTGCATACCTAATGAGCTGCCATTTTTTAAGAAGAAGCTCTTGCATCAGAAGGAGCATCTACACTGCCCCTTCTTCCACAAGAAAAACCCTCTTGTGCATTGCCATTATTCCTGAAAATAATCAGCGTAGCGGCATTGCACAAGAGGGTTTTTCTTGCACAAGATGGGGCAGTGTAGATGCTCCTTCTGAAGCAAGAGCCTCTTCTGTAAAAATGGCGGCTCATTAGGTATGCAAATGAGGCTCAGAGATAATCTATGCTTAGTCTCATTTGCATATTTCTGGCACAAGAAGCTGCCAGTGTAGATATAGCCTGGGTGTTTCCTGGGGAAACTGGGGGTCTCTGGGGAGAGGAGGACCTGGAGGGTGGTGCCCGGAAGAAGATGCTATGGTCAAAAGGTACATGGGAAGACACCCGCTCGAGGGGGTTGTCTAGCAAAACAACTAATGAATTTCCAAAGCAACCTGCTGGAGGCACCCTACTGGTGAGTTGGCCCCATAACACCCTGCAAAACAAAAGAGAAAAGTTATACTGCCTCAATCAGTTTGTACTGCTTAAGCATAAACATTCACCTAAATGTTATCTTCACCCAAGCCTGTCTCAATTATTCAAAATTTACCAATCTTAAATATTCAAAAAACACCTTAATTGGTCTCAAAAGTCACAAGAGTCCCAAAATAATGGGTTTTCAAAATTGTTGATTCTTTCCAATGGCAGTTTGGGTTTCAAATCTTTAGCATTTTATATTTTTGAACTATAAGGGTCATACTCTTGCTCTTCTTGAAATGAAAGCTGAGCTGCTCAGATAATCTCATGATTTCCAGAAGTGAGGCCTTGAAGAAAAACACCAAATATCATATGATGTGTGATTAAAATTGAGTTAACCTCCCAGGACTTGAAGTGTGTGCTCATGAAATAAATGCAGTCTGACCCTGTCAGCCTTAGGAAAGAAGTGAGTTTCAGAGCCAAGAGCCTATCATTGAGATCACCCCATTAGCAGCACTATTAAACCAAAGGACTGTCAGTTTCAGCACATCAGCAGATCTTCACCACTGCAGTATCATATGGGGGGAGAGGCATTTGTTTTCATAAACTATGTATTAACTGCTAGAATTAAGATATTTTTCTTATTACAAAAAGACAAATCTCTAGCTCACTGCAGAAAGGAGCCTTCAGAATATCTAAAAGGTCTTTTGCAAAATATGTTCATTTCAATGTATTTTACATATTATTTATTTCTATCAGAGAAGCATCTAAAAACCTTATTGGGGGATCAAAGCCCCTCATATATAATATGAGTGTAATGAAAAGGCAGTCCATGCCTCCAAAGAGCGTACAAGCCTATGCCCTATTCATTTACTGAAATAGTGCTCTATATTGCATTTTAATGTAAGTTTAATGGGATTCTAACATTCTATTGGTAGCTTCCTTTTTCATTTATATTTCTGTCTCAAGCTCTTTGTTTAGGAATGTGCCACTTAGTATGGCAAATATTTCCTTGTCACAATGTATTTTGAGTCATGAGCAAGAAAACTTTCCTACATAGTGTCATGCTTTTAGCAAATAAACCAATCAAAATATACATTACTCTTTGCAATATATGATGCAATTAATTGTATATTGAAAAAGATAGGAGAGAGGGGAACTACTGCAATCTCAAACCTATATAGAAAATCAGATGTAGGACAGTTTTTTGTTTCTCATAAAAATAAAACACTCCAAATGAATTTGCAGTCTGAAGAAGCCAGAAATTTTTCAGGAAACATCACTTAGTTAGCTTATGCACCAGCATGCAAATGAGACCTCTTTTCTAGTCCCTATTACTCGTAAGGCTTAAACATTCAGCTCTTTCATTTAGTTTATTCCTTTTTTCTGTTGCCATGGTAACCCGAGGGCCATTCAGCCTGAAGAAGAAGTTACCATTGCAGGTGGTTTGCAGATCCTACATTAACACACACACACACACACACACACACACACACACACACACACACTTCAGAGTTGTCAATAAAAATGCATAATTTTACATGTATGGTATTGGTTTGTTTAATTTGATTTCTCAGACATTAGAAAGCACCATTCACTATGTTAGAACATAAATATGTCTGTATTCTCATCCACACCAAGCCTTTTGTATCTGTGAACAGTTTTCTCTCTAGCAATCAATTAAATATTGTTTCAGCATCAGCTATCTGGGCTAAAATGAATCACTCCTGAAGTCTGTGTACAATGTATCGTGTGGGGTAAGATTCCCAGTTTCGCTGCTATTTGTAAAAAGATTCTATATTACAATTAATAGATTTCAATTAACAGAACCTTGATCCAAGAAAATCAGCAAACAAAGATAATTTGATATTTTTCAGTATGTTGCTCCAGTGCTATACAAATCAAACATTCAAGTATAGATTTTTAAAAGCTGGCTTTCCCACAATCTACATTCTTAGTAGATGCAAAGAAATAGAAATGATTCCCAGGCTCACACTTGTCTTTCTAAACCACCTTAAAAAGGGGCTCTTTACATAGAGAGAATTCTGCATGATTATTGTAGCCTAACACATTTATAAATACACCTTAATAAAAGATATTTGGGTATTTTAGCTGGTGGTTGTGATGCAAAATATCTCCTTGCCCCAGCTATGATATTCCCCCATTTGTGCTTCCCAGAATTCTAGAGATGTGCAGGATGGTAAGGTTAAAGTGTCATGGACAGGGTTGTCCCTTTCTATGAAGAAAAGTAGATATGTAAGTAAAGGATTCTCTCCAGATACAAATCTGGGGTACATGGAATGATCTGCCCTCTGGAGTTCTGGTGCTCAAGGATTTCCTTGAAGCAGAGTGGACAAACATAGATTATTCATGTTAGCTAGTCAATATCAGGGCACTTCACAAATCATTAATGGATTTTATCTTCACAACAACCTTGTGAGTGAGAGAAAACAATTAATCTTATTTTACAGCTGGAGAACGGAGACAACAGCTGGATTAAGTGATTTACCCAGGAGGTCTGTAGCTGAGCCAGAAATTGAACTCTAGTTGCTTGAGTGCCAGTGCAGTACCCTATATGCTAGGTCACCCTTCCAACTCCCAAGAAAAAAGATAGCTCCTGCCCTAGAAAACTACATAAATCAAGCAAAGAACAGGAGAGAAAACAGAGGCACAATGAGTAGTGAAATGACAAGGTCAGGTACAAACTCCTAATCTCGTGGCCTGGCCATTAGACCATGCTGCTAATCAGCTATTTCTTCTATTAGTAAAGAAGTACATGAAGGGAGTGTTCTTCTTCTTCCATTATAATAGCAAATGCTATTTTTTCTACAAAGTATCCATTTTAAAACAGCTAAAGAAGATGGACATGAAGCTCTCCCCAAATTTAAAAAAACAAAAACAAAAATTAACCTTACAGACCTCGTTAGTTAAAAACTGCCCTTGTGAGTATAGCCTAGCTTGCTTCTCTTATTCCATGCGGAAGTGAATTATGTCTCTTATACAGCATGCTGGCAGGGCCTGAGCAAAAACTTAGCAAAACCTTCAGCAAAACTTAGAAAGATTAGCAACACTGCCATCATGTCTTCTTTCCCTTCTGGAAATATTAAAAAGAAGCTGCAACTTCCCATGATGGGAAGAACTATGAAAATTTCTGCTTGTTTGGTTTTATTTTGTTTCAGCAGAAGCTAAAGGTTGGAGCCCTCTAGGGATGTGATCTGTGTCCTGCGGAGTTTACAATCTAAGGCTCAAATCCTGCTGAGATTTATGTACTTGTTTAACTTTACTCATGGCTGCGTCTAGACTGGCAAGTTTTTCCGCAAAAGCAGCTGCTTTTGCGGAAAAACTTGCCAGCTGTCTACACTGGCCGCTTGAATTTCCGCAAGAACACTGACGATCTCATGTAAGATTGTCAGTGTTCTTGCGGAAATGCTATGCTGCTCCCGTTCGGGCAAAAGCCCTCTTGCACAAATGCTTTTGTGCAAGAGGGCCAGTGTAGACAACGTGATATTGTTTTGCGCAAAAAAGCCCCGATCGCAAAAATGGCGATCAGGGCTTTCTTGCGCAAAACCACGTCTAGATTGGCACGGACGCTTTTCTGCAAAAAGTGCTTTTGCGGAAAAGCGTCCATGCCAATCTAGACACTCTTTTCCGCAAATGCCTATAACGGAAAAACTTTTCCGTTAAAAACATTTGTGGAAAATCATGCCAGTCTAGACGTAGCCATCATGTATAATCAAGTTAAACCAATATATAAGTCCTTGTAGGATCGGGCCCTATGTAAAAGATAAGAGACCTGGTAAAAGGTCATAGTGACACTAAGTTGCCTGATTCAGCAAGGGTGGAGTGGGTCATGACCTCTCACAGAATGTACTAGTACTCAGCATGTTGCAGGATCAGACCTATTAAATATGTGAAACACGTACCCAAAGCAAATGTCTCCCCAGTCTTCATCATTATGATTAGTCATCCTTTGTCAGCCAACAGAAGAATATATTAAATTATGCCATACAATTTTTATAAATGGAAAATGAATACAAACTTCTATCATACATCTCAGTCACCTCTAGGAATTACTTTATACCTCCTATAATCACAGAAATGCCCTTGAATTCCACCTAGGGTGACCTGACCACATGTCCCTTTTTTAAGTGACTGTTCTGTTTTTAAGTGACCTCCTGTAGGTGTTTTGACTTTTTAATTATAATGGGCAAATTATCACATTTTCTCTGTTCTGCAACTCATCAGGACCTGCTGGACTCTGCTTCTGGCTGAATACCTGGTCACTAGTTTCCTGCCCAGCAGGGTGAGTGCAGGAGCCAGTGACCAATGGTGGGTTAGGACTTAACCCCTGCCTGCCCTGGAGACAGGATATGGCTGTATTATATCAGTGGCCAGCGGCAGCTTAGAGGTGTTAGCTGCCTTTTGACACCATGGAGGCAGGAAGGGACAAGCTGCTTCCAGTGCTGGGATGGAGGGGTGAAGAGATGAGCTCTGCAAAGAGATGGGCCAGGTCATCTCTTTCCCACCCTCTGCAGCTGGAAGTAGCTCCCAACCTTTTCATCTTACACAGTGCCAATAGGCTGTTGATAGCCACATTCTGGTGGGAACCATGGCAAAATCAGAGGAAGGGGACATGTGACTCTGTTTACTCCACCTCCTCCCCACCTGTTGCCTCTGGAAGATACAACATCAGGTGCTTGGAGAAGCATGTCCATCCCAGAACCCCAGTCAGAAATGGAGGGCAGAGAGTACCAGGCAGGGAGGATTGGTAAGTGTGAGAGAGGTCTGCAGAAATATGCGTGTCACCTCTCCTTATGTGAATCCTAACACCTTAAAAATAAGAAAGTATTATGAGCATTTCTTTTGAACAAGGGCTCAGTAAACCTGATGTTAATTTGAACTTTTGTATTGTACAGTTCTGATTGATTGCTACTAAACTTGCTTGAATATGAGCAGTTTTACCAGTTTTTCTGTATTAAGAATAGGGAAATATGGTCACCCTAATTCCAGCTCCCTAATTTGGAGGGAAAAAACCATCCTCCCTGCTGGGTTATATGCCTAACTATGTGGAAACCATCCTTACTTGCCAATGTAAACAATTCGAATCACAGTAGCCAGAAAACACTGTCAGCCATTTTGAAATGTTCACATTTATCATTTTCACCACAGATGGCTTAGTAGTTTTTCAGGCTGTTATAGATTGTAAAACAAAAATGAACGTTTTTCCAAGATAAAATTAAGGACATTTGTTTTTTGGAAAAAGAAATCATCTTACATTTAGCTTCATTTAAATGGGAACTGTTTTGTTTCTGGTGGTAGTGGTGTTTTTATTTTCTGGAGGGTTTTTTTTTAAAAAAAAGAATATGTACTAGGTACCCACAATTTTAGCTAAGAGGTTGGGCTGAATATCTGTGAAATATTGTATTTTCCCTGTGCTGATAGAGCAAAAACTCTTAGGGAA
Source organism: Pelodiscus sinensis (assembly GCF_049634645.1). Taxonomy (NCBI): domain Eukaryota; kingdom Metazoa; phylum Chordata; order Testudines; family Trionychidae; genus Pelodiscus; species Pelodiscus sinensis. Next base: position 80,434,410 of record NC_134713.1, on the reverse strand, counting down.
AAGGGGTGATAGTGTGTGCAATCCCATAACGTGCTCTGTGGTTCTGTTTTTAAGATAGTTTAGAACTCTGGGAACATGATAACCTTGAGCTACCTCTCTCCTTCAGTATCCTGGGGAAATAATTTCCCCTCATTGTATCATTAAGAACCCTTTCATGTATGCTCCAGTAATTATTTGCAATCCAAATTAATCCTTGGGAGACTTCAGGGAATGTAGGGGCAGAACAAATGATCAAGGGAAAATTATCCAGTGGTGAGGATGAGGGTTTCATTCTGCTTATCTCTGCTTCCCCACAGATTTGACATGAGGGCTAAGAAACGCAACTCCACCCGAGAGCTACATTTGGGTCAGGTCTAGACTTAGAAGACAGCAGAACCCTGGTTATGAAGTCTAACAGCAACAGCCATTCAGAAAAGGTTGACTCTTATGCCCAGGCTTTGGCATGATATGAATTGAGATGATTTCTTGGGATCTTCATTAACAGGATCTCTGCTTTCTGAAGTGTAGACTGGATCAGGAACAGCCATAAAGATATATTAATCTTGCCATTCAAATCTGGGTGTTCTAATGCCACTCAATGTTGCATGTTTCAGTTTATGTTCTATGTTATCAGGTCAAACTTTGTTTTTACACTTTGATTAATATTTTATTAGTTAATTGTGTGCACATTATATTTCCATTTTCCTCTCCTGTTTTGGTAATGTAAACAAACACTGAGGGCCAAGTTCATCTCATGTCTAAATTCACTCGTGTCAAGAGTAATTCCTGCCTGAAATTTGACTCCATCATTGTCTCTGGACAATGAAATATTCCTGACTAGTTTTATTACAACAGTGCTATTTTATTATTACATGTATTACACACAGGACCAAATGCTTTCCAAACATAGCTAAAGACATAGTTTGTGATTAGGTTTTGTCTAAAGCACCCAAGTGACTTTAATAGCACAAGTTCCACTGAAAGTCAGTGAGGGTATGTCTACACTACCACCCTAGTTCGAACTAGGGTGGTAATGTAGGCAACCGGAGTTGCAAATGAAGCCCGGGATTTGAATTTCCCGGGCTTCATTTGCATCTCGCCGGGCGCCGCCATTTTTAAATGTCCGCTAGTGCAGACTCCGTGCCCCGCGGCTACACGCGGCACGGACTAGGTAGTTTGGAGTAGGCTTCCTAGTCCGAACTACCGTTACTCCTCATTTCGGAATAAGCCCCTTTCAGTGGGCTTTGTATGAAATCCATAATAAGAAATACCTTTATGCAACAATGTACAAGATTTGCTGTATTAAATTCAAGCATCCTCTCTACAAACAGGATGCAAACTGAAAACAAGAGGTGGTTTTGAGTCCCTAACTTTCAGTAAAATAAGGGAGAGTACAGGATTCCTGCCTCTGCTTTCTCATGGCTTGGAAAGCCACATGAAGAGTAAAGGAAGTGAATGTGCAGCTCAGCTATTTTGATTATTCTGGTTTATAAATATATTATGGCGTGACAGTAGATGATCTAACATGTTTCTTGCAAGGATCTCATAGATATCACTGAATCTTATAACCTGCACAGTTTATACAAACAATGGAAGGAGAGGGATGGGTAATAAAATAATTAGTTCAAGCAGAGTTAGCAGCAACAGAGCTAGAGTAACCCTGCAGCCTGGTCCCCAGCAAGGATGCTTTCTGAAACTAGTATAATGTCTGGCCAAAGCCTTACTAAACGTGATGTAAATTCATGGACTGAATTCAGGGTACAGGCATACACAAGGGCAGTGAGAAGCTGAAATACTCCTAACAGCCACTTATATTTTTAGTTGCAATATTTTGTCTTAATGCATTGTTTTTAATTGAAAAAATTGAGTAATTATCTCCTTTTCCCTTTCAATAATGCTTGTTCTACTTCACTGGCTATAAGTGGAATAAAAAATAAAACAAACCTCAGCATTATCATCATTCTCAGCTACATTCAAGAACATACCACAAACCAGCTTTGCCATAACAAAACTAGCTGAAAAAGCAAGCACATCATAAATCAGCATCACCAAAAGAGAACTGCACATACATATAGGAATGGGTGAACCTTAAAAGATTATGCATCAAAGAGGTCAACCATCTTCTCAGAACCCCTAACTTCAATGGCAATTACACACATCTACTCATGGCTAAGGGACAATTCTGCTTCTGAATGATGGCTTAAGTGTAGGTGGGGGTGGCACAAGTCGGTTCCCCAGAGACTCACTGAAGCTGGGGCAGCACAATGACATTCTAGTCTGTTGCCATTAACTCACAAGGATATAGTGCAAATGCATGCTCCATAATTTCATTTGCTCAGGTCCAGCTGCTAGGACATTCCAATACTCAGCTGAGGTTGGTTTACTCCTTTTCTGATTATGTGAGAAAGAGCACATTCTTGTAGCCACTCCCACAAACAAAATGAATCAAAATAGCTTCTGCAATCCTGCTTCCACACCACTCTAACCATATGAGTTATGTTCAGCCAAGCAGGGATTAGTAAGGAAGAACACACATCTTCTGTGACCACAACCCTAATTTGGGCCAAACCCCAAATTTGAAAAAGAAATAACATGAAAGTTTTTAATCGAGTTTCGTAACCCTTCTAGCCCTAATAGAGATTTCATAAAATATACCAATATTGAATAAAATATCAGTTTTTCTTGTGACATTTCTAGTGTTGTGCTTTTTGGTTATGTGCTGCCTTAGAAATACCTTGAGGATAATCTTTCCTGCAATATTTCCAAACCATAAACATGTGAAAATGGCAGCTAAAGTTAATCAATATTTTTAAACCTCAAAGAAGGGTTAGATCAATTATTATTCTATTCCATCTAGATGAGACATCCTCATCTACTATAATAGAGATTACTACACTCTATCTACTGTTTAATGTGAAATTATTGTTAAATTGTTTGCATTATGTTTGGGTATTACACAAATAGTACCAATATATAGTTTAGCACAATTAACTGTGAGCCTTAGACTATAATTTGGTTGCTGGTCAAAAACACTTTGATAAAAAATGTAACTCATCCAACTGACAAATGAGGAGAACATTGTACTGTACATTGGAATTACCCATTCTTGCGTCTCATAATAAAAATCACCACACAGAAATTATTTGTTATAGCATATTAACAATTCATTGTTTCTCCCTTTTATTACTAATAATTACATCTTGTTGGTTCCTTTTATATCCAAAAATATTTTTCTGAAGGAATCTTGACTTTTTTTGTGGTCTCTGTGCATCTTAGTTCTGGGTTATCCTTACCTCCAGTAGTATAATTATGCAAACAAAATTTGCATTGTCAACACAAAGCTCCCAATAAGACCCAGTCCTGCAAGCTCTGAGGCCCAGATTTAGAAACCTAACTTCTATCAATAAATACCTTTTGACATCTGGGCCTGACTGCCTTCATCTCCCATTGCCCAGATCCTTCAAACTGTAACTTTGTGTATAATTCTTTGCAGAATTAGGACCACTTTCCTCAATGCAATGCAAAAATGTTCAGCATCTCATGGGATAACCCATATCTAACTTACGTGAAAGAATTATTTTTCTTCATTTCAAGTGAAATCACCACCTTTACCAATGACAAAATATAATTGTTATGGCAGACATCAGCAGGCAGTACTAAACCATAAAGTCTTTCAAGTTCTTTTTCTTGGCATGTGAGCAAGATTTGATTTCTGGAAAGATATGCTGGGTTGTTGTTAGTTTTGGATTATGCAAGTTTTGCGTAGCTTTAACAGAGCAGCAGGAGGGCTTTCCCCCTGCCTTAGGCTCTGATTTATCAACTCTTCAGGCAGAATTGCTCCCTAGGCACTGGGAATGGGATGAGATTCCTTAAAGACAGTACGGCCTTACCTGGTGTTGGATCATCTCCTTTCAGGAATGGTGTGTACTAAGCAAATTACAATTAGAATATATCCAGACAGCACATCACTGATTTCTTCTCCCTTTGGAAACTGTCCTGCATGACTCCAGTCATCTTGACAGCTCAGCAGAAGGGTGAGGCTGGTGTCAGAAGATTTAGTCTCCTCATATTGAAATATAAGTACATAGGGTTATCAGTCTGTGATTTGATGCTACCTTTTCCAAATAGTTTTCAATCGAAGATTGTATAGAAAAAATACAAATTTTATTCTACTCTATTCAAATTCTTATATAACCCTAATCTCTGCTGCTTCTGAGCAACATGACTAGATGTGGTTCTTTTGTTTTCCCTTCCTTTCTCTGGGGGGATATATTCAGTCACATGAGTAGTCCCATAGAAATATATATGACACCCTATGAGAGAGAGAATAATACATAATCCTGTATTTGGAAGGGTAATTAAGTAGGGGAAGGCACAGGAGTAGAGATTGGAGGGGAATCATAAAGAACATTCCTTAAAGTGTATTCATGTTATATTTATTTAAATCATGTTTCCTCCCACGAAACACTTTTTCCTATTATTTTAGGATTTTCATGAAAATTTCAGCAGCCCAAACTTGTTGTTAGCTATACAAATTTATCAGACTGCCTCATTTTGCCCAGACGGTTTTGCAAAGCAAAACTGCAGAAGCATTGTTCACTATTTGATTTTGAAGAAGGCCCACATTCCCTGCATGACAGTACTGTTTCTCTGCCTCTAACATCAACAGCTTCAGCCATGTGCAGAAGAAGAGCACTTCAAGGCCAGGACCATGGATCAAATTCTGCTCTCACTTACATTGCTGCAAATGCCACAGATGTCCTTCGATTAGCCTGTAAAACACCTAAACACAAGTATTAAGAATGATGACAAGAATTCCTCCAGCTGGGATACTGGGACACTGAGGGGTTTTTTAGTATATATTATTACCCATTCACTGCAATGCCATCAGACAAGCTAATAGACTACATTTAATTGAGATCTTCATTCAGTCCAGCTTCTCAGAATAAGTGTTGGTGTGTGCTGATGAACTTTTCATATGCTGCATTTGGAACATTCATGTCAAAATCTTAAACCAGCACAATACTTTTCACATGGAAAATGATAACCATTAAATTTACAGTGGTAATGAAAAGAGTCAAGAGGTCAGAGGGATGCAGAAGTTCAACTAAAGCACAATACTTAAAGCAATGCAAGGTCAGACCTTTAGCCAAAGGAACTTTCACATATTTTTGTTTGTAGAACAATAGATCTTTCAGACCCAGGAATCTGATGACCTCCTTTGGGGTCATTGAGAACCTAAGGCCAACTGTAACAGTTAGTCCTTTTCCCTAACAGCATTTCCATACAGATCTATTGGAGACACTCAGTCTCTACCAAATGTAGTCTAGGGAAACACAGACCTGGAACTGTCTACCACTTCATTATTAATACATCTGACTGAGCTGGACCTATGACCCAGCCACTAAATCTTTCCCCCACTTTTTTTTTAACTGGCTTTGTGTGTGTTTGCACCACATGATTCCTCTTATATTTTTGTCTGCATAAAACCACCACTACACTACTTTTCCTCAAAGTCTTCTTTTGTTATCAGTGTCGTGGTGCCTCTTGCACCTTGTGGCAGAGCAGCAGGTGTAAATGAAAACAACTTGTGTGTGCTCAGCATTGAAATGCCTCCCACAAATGGAAAGGGTGCAGTTTCATCCTGCAGAGTATGCTGTGTATACATACTGTTAAAAACAGAAAATGCAGGTAGGAAATATCACTGTGCAGATGCAGTGGGGGGAAGGAGGAAGCACAAGTGTGTTCTCTGTATTTAAAGAGACTAATAGATTGAAGTGCTGTAAATAACTGAGTGAAAAGCCAAGTCCAGGGAATAATACATTTGAAGGAAAAGGAATTCCAGAAACAAATTCACATCTACAGCCCTGCCAGTGAAGGAAAACTAAGGAATCATTCCATTGTCATTACGGAGTAGCCACCAGATGCTTAGAATTCCATACATTTGGAGGGGGAGAAGGATAAATCTTTCAATGGTGCCACTGACATTGGGGTATGCCAGTAATTCAATGTATTAGTTGGATGCAAATACTGCACAATAAGGTATGGAAAGAAAACTGTAATTGGGAATGCCAGAGTAAATGGGGCTCTATCTTTTGACTGAGCCTATTGTTGAACTCCAAGCGAACCTCCGACCCTCTACTTTGGAGGCACACAATAGGCTTTGATATGAGATGGTGGGAAACAGACTTAGAGGCTCATTTCACATTCAGCAGCAATTCAGCAGCTTGGCTGGGACTTCTAGCAGCTTTAATGACTGCTGCAATTGATGGTTAAATCAATTTGTGACGGTGACAGCATGGCTGGCCTCTAAACTGTAACAATCCAGGATTACAACAGGCAGAAAGGGCCCAGTTATTCAGATGTGCATGGTTTCTGCTCTGCTCTGAGTGGGAACAACAGTGGGGCAAAGTCTCACAAAACGAGGCCTGGCGAATGTACACATTCACTCCAGTTGACTACACAATACCATTGCTTCTTTGTAAACTGATGAAGCAGGTTAAGAAAAAAGCATTGTTACAAATAAAAATATACAGTAGAGAACAAGAAGGCCTGATATTTAACTCTATCCTTAGGGAGAGTGGCAACCCAGGAAGAATTTCACCTTTGTTCCACCAGGACCAAGTGGGTGGTCCCTTGCCCCCATCAATCCCCACCCCACCTTAAAAAATGAGCAGTGTCTGGATTATGATAAATCAGGTTTGAATTTAGAAAGAGTGGCATAGAAAGAGGGGAAATGAAAAACAAATACCACTCTAACTGCCACAATGTGAAGGAAGAACTGCTCCCTCTTCTGTTTCCAAAGAAAACATGCATTTGAAAAACACACTGATTCATTTTTCATTTTGTATGCTTATTATTGCTTTTTCCACTGAATGGCTAGAGCAGCCGATAACAGTAACAACAGCACAAAAGGGCAGGGCAGAGCCTTGCAATTATTTTGCATGTGATTTTTTTCCTCCTAAGTGTTTGCAAGGCAAGTGTTGATTGTTCAGTAAGATGAAAATGCACATTTGAATCAAATTAATCCCTTCTATTCCATGTTTTGTATATAACTATATACGAAATATTTGCAGCTAACAAAGATAGTTTTAGAAGTGGAGAGAGCTGTAGATCACATGAACATGACTCCACTCCCAGCTATTTCTACATTTATGAATGAACAAATAGTGTAATCAGTGATCAAGAAGAATGTGATAAACTATATCTTTAATGTTCTGTACATATGACCTACAGGTATCTGAGTACTTGTTTTTAAAACTATATTAGATGATTTAGTGATAACTTATATTCTCCACATCTTGTTAACTGAAATAAATTATTCACTTTAGAATATTTATCAAATCAATCTATAAATCTAAATGTGTGTGGATTCATTTATAAAATCAATATACTTTGTAGTCAGAGACAAAATATTGAAATGTTTATAGATGGAACCTGTTAGTCTGAGCAATACAAATGATTTTAATTAGTAACTTGTAAATTATACAGCAATTAATTACATTTTTCTGTCTGTAATTATCCACAATTAAAGCCACTTCTGTGAATATCAAAGCAATGTTTTAAAAAGAAATGCCAAAGAAATAGACACAGAGCACAACCCATTGGCCTGTTAAACCTAACACCTTAATTTACATTATTATTATTTGACTCCTATGATTAATAAGTCCTGGCATAACCCCTCTTAAATGTCACAGTCTAAATGCTTCAAGGAAGAATTGTTGGGCTCCTTTAAATGCATAAATCAATTGGTTGGCATTAGTACCTGAAAAATAGTAACCTCAAATAAAATACATTATCTTGAAAATGTAAACAGTGGGGTTAAAGACTTCTTAAAAAGACCTGTCTAAATATTGAAAGAATATTACTACTTGCAGAAAAGAAGTCTGGCAGTAGGTCCAAACCCTGCCAGAGGAAGAGGAGAGGAAAAATCAGTTGGTTTCTATGGTAACAGTGCTAGTAGGAATAGTTGTGTGAGCATACTGAACATGCATAAAGCCTTCCCAAGGGAGATAAGAGGGTTTGAAGAGAGGGGAAAAAAAGAAAAAGATGGCAGTTTCTGGAGAAAAAGCAAAGGGTTGTTTGTTTATTTGCTTGCTTGTTTGTTTGTTTGTTTTGCTGAATAAGTGTGTTCACATTTGTTTGTGATGTAGCCCTTGACAAAGGATTAGTGAGGAATATTCATACATATTTGAACATCTATCTTTATCTAAATAATGTGTGTGCATACATGTATTGTCTATTTATACTATATGTAATACATATTTTTTAAACTCTCATATATGCACACCTCACATATACATGCTTGTTTGTGGTTATATATAAATGTATATTAACACATGTGCAAGTACTTTGTGAATATTTATGTACAAAGCTTCCCTTCAAATGCATGAAATACATATGTGTACAAAGAATATAAAATACAATGCAACACAACAAACATGTCATACGCACACACTTTTGATGTGCTCATTGAAATAAAATGAATAGCTAAAAAGGAGAAAGTCTGAAGCACAATAAATTATTTGTGAGTGAATTTTTAATATGGCCAATTGCAGCATTTTTATTAGTGATGCTAAAGAAAAAAAGAGCAGGTCATGGTTTATGGTATGACCAGACTACCGGGAGCCACTGGGATGCACTCAGTTAGAATACAAGCTATCAAGGTCAGATGTTTTGAGGTTAGGATTGTTCAGCAGCCTTTTATTTACATCTGTTCCAGGACACTCTGTGCATTGTTGGTTGCTAGAAGCTTGTCCACAGGGATTTGATTGGCATATTGTTAAAAGCTGAGGGAGAATGCTACACAGAGCCGGAATACCATTATAATAAGTAAAATCCAAGGTCCAACAAGTTACTTTTTAGTAAACTCAGACTTTAAAATGTGACTGATGAATGGGTGTAGGATTTATATGCAATGTATATTTGTAAAAATGTGCTTCATTTTTAAAGGTTTTAGCCATCACCTAAGGGTCTAAAATTTCAAAAGCTTGTAGGGGCCATGTGTTGAGCCACAATAAGAGAGGATTTTTATTCAAAGGGGTGTCTGCTGTAGGTGAAGGTGATCTACACTGAGCCCCGAGTTTAGTGCATTAGCTACTGGGCCATCAACTAAAATTCAAAAGAAGCAGAATGTGGATGTATGGGAATAACAGCTCTGAGCACAGAAATGACACACAAGTTTCCCCCCTTCCCCCTTAGAAGAAGCCCTGAGAATAGAACATAGACCACCTGTGTTTTGGACACTTGGCCATTTTCCCTCTTTCACTGTTATTAATAATTATTACTACTAATTTATTCAGTTCTTAAAATGTGTTTGGTGTGGAACATTTATATAACAAGGCAAAGTTCCTGCCTGAAATCTCAATCTAATTTAGATGCAAACAATACATCTAAGATACTGTCTGCTGATGCTAGTAGAGACGGGGTAACATTTTTTTAAAGCACCTAAGCATTTCAAGAGCCTAGGGATGGAAATTTCTGAAATGCTTAAATGAGTTAGGCAGGTAGCAAAGTCCTGCTGATTTTCAATTTTTAAAAGCCTCTAGGTGATTTCGAAAAAGCCTTTTTCGAAAAAGAGCGTCTAGACTACAACCAGTACTTTTGAAAGAGCAAGCTGCTTTTTCAAAAGAGGGCACCCAGGCAGTCTGAATGCTCTCTTTCGAAAAAGCACAGTTTGCATTACATAGCGCCTTTTTTTGAAAGAGCACTTTCGAAAAAAGGCATTATTCCTTGTAAAATGAGGCTTTCCGTGGTCAAAAAAACCTGTCCCCTTCTTTTGATTTGCTTTCAAAAGAAGGCAGCAGCAATCTAAACGCTGGGGAAGTTTTTTTGAAAAAAGGCCACTTTTTTCAAAAAAAACCCTGTAATCTAGACACACCCATAGGGTACAAGTCCCATTGAAAGTCCACCCAGTTACAGAACATCTTTGTGGTCAACTGTGATGCTAGGGAAGGCATCACTGGTGAGTATGCAATTCCAATTAATACTTTGGGGGTCGTATGTGCTTGTACTCTATGTTTAGTTTGGTTTTTTTAAACAGAAGGATGAGTAACAGTGGCTGCTTCCCAGTGGTCGTACCAGCTTGGTAGAGGATGCCCCATGAAAAATACTGATCATGTGTAGAGGGGTGGCCCAGGAATCCTCAATAGAGACCTACAGGAAAGTTTCTTGGAGGTAGTCTGCAATTCTTTGCCAAAAGAGGGCTGCCTTATTTCTAGAGCCCTGTGTGGATACAAAAGTTGTATCTGCATCTATAGCTATAAAATGAGCTGTGGATGTCCATATCCATATCTTTCATTGCAGATACCTGTGGCTATAAAACGGATATCCACAAATTGGTAGGGTTCTAGAAACAAAATTTGTGTCCACACCTGCATCTATATATACAAAAAATGAGCTGTAGATATACAGTGGATATCCATGGATTTGCAAGGCTCTATTTATTTCTTCCAGCCTGACTTCTCCCCTGTCAGCACAACTCTCATTTTAGTGTCGCTATGAGGCAGGGCAGGGGACACAGTTCCTGGAAAATGGCCTTGAGCATTTGAAAGTTCGGCAGCAACTGCATAATGATGTGATGCCGCCAGTCATTGCTTGTTTCTTGGAACCAAAAATGGTGCTCCACAGTGTTCAGCTGCTACATGGCTACCAGCAGCAACCGAGAATTGTTTCATTCTATGGCTTCCAGCAGGGATGTTTGAAGGACACTAACATGTTATGCATGGCATCTCCTCTCAGGGCTCTGGAAATACTGCAGCGTGAGACACATGATGTTTGTAGTGCTCACAACAACAGTGCATAACTGAGCAGCGTCCATACATCTCAGGTGATGGCATACTTGTGGCTAAGCCAGTGTTTTGAAAAAAGGGAGCAAAATATTATGGATTGCAATTAAGATCAGGGAAAAGAGGGAGAAAACTGCAGTATGGGGCATCGAAGCCATTTTCCCATGGTTAGGGAGCTGCTCCAGCCCAGCTAGCCAGGCCCTACTAGCTGTTCTGCCTGGGCTAAGTGCCAACTAATTGGTTACCCCAGTAAGTATTCCAGTAAAGTTACCCCTTTATATCCCTAACTCTATCTAAATAGGTAGCTTCAAAAACTACCTATTTATCCACAGTGGAATAGTTCCACAGGAGAAATTGAGAGAATGTCCCATAACTCTGTGGTTTGAGCACTCACCTGAGAGGTGACAGAATCCTTTTCAAATCTCTTTCTACTCCTCAGGCAGAATGGGAAATTGGACCTGTGTTTCCTACTATCTGCATGAATGCACTAGTCACTGGGCTAAATGTTGTAAGGTGGGCCCTACCACCAGCCCAGATATTGAATGGGATTTCATCTGGTAGGTGGTTTCTGAACACACCTAATGGATCAAGCCCCACAAACAAAATAGGCAAAAAAAAAATCTTCCTTCTCCGTGTTAATCTTATCTGAAGAGCCCAGTTCCAGAGTAGTGTATTGTTAGCTCCTTATTCACTCCCTGTTGATGGGAGTCTAGATGCCTCACTTGAGTTTGATTGTTCCACTGATTTTCTAGATGCCTAAAAGTGAGGCATTATGTAACACAGTGCTTAAGTTTGTTTGTGTATCTGCACCTCTATGATCATGTTCCCACCCATAGTCTTCTACTGTGCCAGAATAGGTGGATGTTTTTGCTAAGATGCTGAGCAGTGAAACAGTTCATTAGATCTTATCATCATTAGATCTCAGTTTTAAAGTTCTAGTGAGATGAATAATAGCAGGTCACGCTTCTTAGATGAATTGTTTCTATCCATCTTTCAAAGACTCACTCATGCAGCTTTGCACTGGTTCATACTGAGAATGTTTTCTCAGCAGCTCTAAAGCTAGAAAACACCATAACTTTTAAAATGAAAGTCTGATTCTGCCAAAATTGACTGTGCCAACTGCAAAATGCAAGTATCCAATCTAGCCCCTGGGTACATTAGTGGGATCTCCAGGCATAAATAAAATGTAAGAATATTAAATTACAACTCTGAAAGCTCTGCTAATCTTAGTAGTACATCAGAAATCTTACTAACTTGGTGGAATAGTGTTGTGTTTCAGAGCAGACACATACTTTCTAACTAATTGAATTGGCTGCCATACGAGGAGAAAGTAATAAAACTGGAATTTTTCAGCTTAGAAAAGAGGAGACTAAGGGGGGATATGATAGAGATCTATAAAATCATGAGTGGAGTGGAGAAAATAAATAAGAAAAAGTTATTTACTTGCTCCAATAACACAAGAACTAGAGGACCTCCAAATGAAATTAATAAGTAGTAGATATAAAACAAACAAAAGGAAGTATGTCTTCATCATCCACAATCAACCAGGAGAACTTCTTGCCAGAGGATGTTGTGAAGACCAGGACTTTAACAAATTTAAAAAAAAACAACCTAGATAAATTCATGGAGAGCCAGGATGGGTAATAATGGTGTCTCTAGCCTCTGTTTCTCAGAAGCTGGAATGGGTGATAGGAGAGGGATCACTTGATGATTACCTGTTATGTTCATTCCTTTTGGGGCACCTGGCATTGGCCACTGTCAGAAGACAGGATTCTGGAATGGATGGACCTTGGTCTGACTCAGTATGGTGTTTTTTATGTTCTTATGTTCTTAATCCTAATCTAAAAGAAATAATCATTTTTTATGCTATTCTCCCTAACAGTCTGAAATTGAGTGAGTCATTAGTATACTGTGCAGTTTACTCCTCCTTCCATTTATACCACTGATCTGCTCTTCGGTCTAGAATCCACAATGCTCCTGAGTTTATTTTGTGTATTCTCCCAAGACTCCTGAATTCAGTTATCTAAATACGTGCCACATATGCCATCTAGAATTGGAAAGTCACTGATCCATATTTCTCAAATCTGCATTTGCTTCAACCACTGCTGCTAGATCATAGCTTATATTCATGAACACATATTCCCTAAGGCAGACCTGTTCTCTTAGTTGCATCATATTAGTATTTTAATTTGTGTTGCTGTCTGTGAACATCAGCAGAAAAATATCTGCTTTTCAAAATTCACATTGCTCTCCAGGCTAATGGTAGGTCCCATCCTGTACTAAAGAAAATTGTATGGTAAAGTCTGCTATATGCTATGACAGTATAAAATAAGCAGAAGATTTTAGAAAGCCTATATTGTGCCAATATCCCAAAAGGGTAAACAGAATAACCAGGGTAATTATAGGACTGTCAGTCTGACATTGATTATGGGCAAGATAATAGAGTGGCTGACACAGGACTTGATTAAAAAAGAATTAAACGAGTGCAATGTAATTAATGCCTATCACCATAGGTTTATAGAAAGTAGATCCTGTCAAACTAACTTGATATCTTTTTGGGGGTGAGATTACAAGTTTGGTTGATAAAGATAATAGTGCTGATGAAATAGATTTACAGTTCTGTAAAGCATTTGACATTTTGATTGAAGGACAAGAATGATATAAAATTAATATGCACACATTAAATGGATTAAAACTTTAAAAGCTAACTGACTGGTCAGAAAATATAACTATAAATGGAGAATCATCATCAAATGGGTGTGATTCTAAAGGGGTCCCACAGAGATTAGTTCTTAGCCCTATGCTATTCAGTGTTTTATTGCTGACCTGGAGGAAAATATAAATTATACATTGGAGATGTTTTGTTAGAAGAGCCACGAAAGTGATGAAGGTATTAGAAACAGGCTTTACAGGGACAGATTCAAGCAGTGTTTTATTTGTAATGACAGAGGTGCTGAGGCTCAAGCAATTTTTTTTACCTTTATAACTCATGTGGGATACCCAAAGGTATGGGGATTATGAACTGCCAACCCTACAAATACTGGCAAGCCCTGGTACAATTTAGGCACTGCACTCAATGAGCTGAATGTAGTTAGCTAACAAAGAGACTGTTATGGTGACTTGATCACAGTCTGTAAGTACCAACATAGGGAATAAATATTTGTTAATGGCCTCTTCAGTCTAGCAGAGAAAGATATAACATGATGCAGTAGCTCAGAGTTAAAGCTACTGAAATTCAGACTGGAAATTGAGTGCAAACTTTTAAGAATACTATTTAGCCTTTGGAACAATTTACCTAGGGTGGCAATTTTTAAAGCGAGGACAGATGTTTTTTCTAAAGGATATGCTCTGGGAATTATTTCAGATAAGCTGAATGGCCTATATCATGCATATGGGGTAATCACAATGGTGTCTTCTGGCTTTGGAATCTATTAATCGTGTAGATATCAATCAAAATACAGACTTTGTATCAAGTGTGCTTGAAATCTCTTAAATGACATAAAATCATAGAACATAGGGAAGGAATGTCAAGAGGACATCAAGTCCATTACCCTCTACCATGGAGGCCATCCCTAACAGGTGTTTCTCTAACCTGCTTTTAAAAAATCTCCAATGATGAAGATTCTACAGCCTCCCTAGACAATTTATTCCACTGCTTAACCAGTTTCTAACAGATTTTTTTTCTCATGTCCAATCTAAGCATTCCTTGCTGCAATGTAACCCCATTGCTTCTTGCCCTGTCCTAAGAGGTTAAAGAGAACAATTTTTCTACTTCCTCCCTGTAACAATTGAAGATACTTGAAAGCTGTTGACATGTCCCCACTCATTCTTCTCTTTTCCAGACTAAACAAACCCAATTCATTCAATCTTCCCCCCTAGAGCATGTTTTCTAGACCTTTCATCATTTTTGTTGCTCTTCTGTAGATTTTTTTTCCAATGTGTCCACATCTTTCCTGAAATGTGGTGCCAAAAACTGAACACAATACTCCAGTTGAGGCCTAGGCTATGTCTACACTACAGGCTTCCTGCACAAGAAGCTTTTTGTGATAGTGATCTTCTGCAAAAACTTCTTGAGGAAGAGCACGTCCACACAGCAAAAGCACAGCAAAAAAGTGATGCGCTTTTGCGCAAGAGAGCATTTTTTTTATTGCATCTTTCTGTGCAAAATCTCCTGTTCTCCATTCACACACACCTTTTTATGCGAGAGCTTTTGCGCAAAGAGTTATTCCTAGTAGGAGGATGAATACCTACACCAGAAAAACCCCTCTCTTCTTTTGTTTTACTCGCATTTGAGGTGTGAACACTGTGTGAGTTTTTGCTGAGAAACGGCTGTTTTTGCACAAAAACTCTGTAGTGTAGACCTAGCCCTAATCAGCACAGAGTAGAATCAAATAATTTCTTCTTGTGTCTTACATATAACACTCCAGCTAATACATCCCAGAGTAATGTTTACTTTCTTTGCAGGTGTTACACTGTTCATTTCCTTTGTGATCCACTATGACACCCAGATCCCCTCCTGCAGTTCTCCTTTCTAGGCAGTCATTTCCTACTTTGTGTGTATGCAATTGATTGCTCTTTCCTAAGTAGAGTGTTTTGTCCTTATTGAATTTCATCCTGTTTACCTCAGACCATTTTTCCAGCTTGTCCTCATCGTTTTGAATGATAATCCTATCCTCTAAAGCACTTACAACTCCTCCCAGCTTGGTATCATATGCAAACTTTACATGTGTATCTCTATGCCACTATCTAAATCGATGAAGTTATTGAACAGAACTTTTCCCAGAACTTATTGCTGCAGAATCCCATTCATTATGGCCTTCCATCATGACTATGAACCTTTAATAACTACTCTCTGGGAATGGATATCCATCTAGATATGCACCCACCACATGGTAGCTCCAACTAAGTTGTATTTCTCTAGTTGTTTAATAGAAGGTCATAAGAGAGTGTACCAAAAGCCTTCTGTAACAGGGCGAATGCCCTGAACTGGCCCTTTAAGGTCAAAACCCTGTCCTGAGCGAGGGCTACGAGTGAAGCCCCAGCTGAGGCGGTTATTGCTAATTAGGGCCCAGCTGGGGGCTATATGAAGGGCTCCTGGCCATAGCGGGGAGGACTTACCTTTGCTCTGGGTGGAGAGCAGGAGGGACCTGGCAACCTAGGAAGCAGGCGGCTTCCTGGAGATAGAGCAATGCTGGGGAAAGCAAGCAGAGCAGTGGAAGCTCTGGCCAGGCAAGTTCCCAGGCTACAGAGACTGAGGCCAGACCTGATTGCAGGAAGGCTACAGAGAGCCAGCCAGGGTAGGCAAAGGCAGCAGGTCCACACACCGTTGCCAATGAAGAGTGGCCATTATATACTGCAGTCTGTCCTGAGGCAGTGGCTAGATGAAGACTGGCAGCAGGTCACTGAGGCAAGGAGGGTACAGGAGAACTGGGTGTTTCCTGGAGGGGAACTGGGTGTTCCCTGGGAGGGAAGCACCCTAGAGTGCAGAGAATGATAAACACCCCCCCCCCACACCCGACATAAGGGAGTCGATAGACACGGGAGTGGGCAATGCCAGAGGGCAGCATCTTGAAGAGGACACTGCGGTCCAAGAGTGACATGGTTCCAGAATGGAGAGTGAAGTGAGGACACAGGGAGACACCATCCAGAGGGAGGCGGTGCCCAGAGAGCAGACAAGAGCTAATTTCCAGTGCTATGAACAGAAGGCGCCATGGTGCTGCCCTGTGACACCTTACTAAACTTCAAGTATTTACGCTTGTCCCTCTCCCCATCCACCAAGCTGTCAAAGAAAGCAATCAGGCTGATTTGATATGATTTGTTATTGATAAATCCATGCTATTACTTATCACCTTATTATTTTCCAGATGTTTGCAAATGGATTCCATAATTATCTGATACATTATCTCTCCTGGTACAGAAGTTAAGCTGACTGGTCTGTAATTCCTTAAGTTGTCCTTATTTCCCTTTTTATAGATGAGTAATATGTTTTCATTTTTCCAGTCTTCTGGAATCTCTCCCAACTTCCATGACTTTTAGAAATAATAGCTAATGGCTTAAATGTCTTGTCAGTAAACTCCTTAGCTACGTCTAGACTGGCATGATTTTCCGCAAATGCTTTTAACGGAAAAGTTTTCTGTTAAAAGCATTTGCAGAAAAGAGCGTCTAGATTGGCACGGACGCTTTTCCACAAAAGCACTTTTTGCGGAAAAGAGTCCATGCCAATCTAGACGTGCTTTTGCGCAAAAAAGCCCCGATCGCCATTTTCGCGATCGGGGCTTTTTTGCGCAAAACAATACCACATTGTCTACACTGGCCCTCTTGCGCAAAAGCATTTGCGCAAGAGGGCTTTTGCCTGAACAGGAGCAGCATAGCATTTCCGCAAGAAGCACTGATTACAGACAGTAGGAAAGTCAGTGTACTTGCGGAAATTCAAGAGGCCAGTGTAGACAGCTGGCAAGTTTTTCTGGAAAAGTGGCTGCTTTTGTGGAAAAACTTGCCAGTCTAGACTCAGCTCTTGAGTATTCCAGGATTCATTTCATCAGGTCCTGGTGACTTGAAGACATCTGACTTGTCTAAGTAATTTTTAGCTTGTTTTTTTTTTTATTAAGCTTCTGATACTACTCCATTTTCACTGGCATTCAGTCACCACCAACATCCTTGGTGAAACCCGAAACAAAAAAGCCATTAAGAGGCTATGCAATCTCCATAGTTTCTGTGACATTTTCCTTCTCTTTATTAAGTAATGGCTCTACCCTGCCCTTGGTCTTCCTATTGCTTCCAATGTATTTGTAGAATGTTTTCTTGTTAACCTTTTATATCTCCAGCTAGTTTGATCTCGTTTTGTGCCTTGGCCTTTCTCACTCTACCCCTACATATCTATATTGTCTGAATATATTCCTCTTTCATAATTTGACTTAGTTTTCACTTTTTGTAGGACTCTTTATATATAAAGTTTGAAGCTCTCCTAGTTAAGCCCAGGTGGTGTCTTGCCATGCTTCCTATCTTTCCTATGCAGTAGAATATTTTGCTTTTGTGCCTTTAATAATGTTTGAAAAACTGTCACTTGTGTTCAGCTGTTTATAATCTTACACTTGTTTCCTATGTGATCTTGCATACCAACTCCCTGAGTCTGCTAAAATCCGCCTTCTTGAACTCCATTACTTTTATTTTGCTCTTCTCCTTCCTATCATTCTTTAGAATCATGAACTCTCCCATTTCACGATCACTTTCACCCAAACTCCACTTTCAAATTCTCAATGGCTTTCTCCCTATTTGTCAAAATCAAATCTAGAATTATCTCCCCTCTAGTAGCTTTTTCCACCTTCTGAAATAAAATATTGTCTCCAATACATTCCAAGATCTTGTTAGAAAATCCGCGCTCCGCTGTGCTATTTTCCCAAGCGATGGCTGGGTAGTTAAAGTTCCTCGTCACCATCAACTCCCAAACTTGGAGTTATTTTGTTACTTTTAAATACCTCATCCACCATTTCTTCTGGTTAGGTGGCCTGTAGTAGATCCCTACCTTGAGAACACCTCTGTTTCTTATCCCTTTTATCTTTACCCAGAGACTTCTGTCACCAACTTCCATCTCAACCTCAGTCCAAGTGTACCCTGCTGATATCTACTTTACATCCACAGCTCATTTTTGCAAATATGGATATAATTTTTTTATCCATGCAGGGCACTACAGCTGAATACATTTTTAATATATAAGGCAACAGCTCTTCCCTTTTTTCCCTGCCTGCTCTTCCAGAGCAAGCTGTACCTGTCTATACCAAAAATTCCAGTCATGTACATTATCCCACCAAGTCTGTGATGCCAACTATCATTGCTGTGTTTTTTACTAACACTTTGAGATTTTTCTGATTATTCCTTATGCTTCTGACATTAGTATATAGACATCCAAGATACTGTTTATACTGTTTTGATTCCCCCCTGCTGTTCTATCTTGTCTCTCCTTTATCCCTGCTGTTACTGCCCATGCTCTCCCCAAATTCCAAACCTTCTCTGAGGTTCCCATGAATTGACTTACCTGTGGGCTTTGGTCACCTGTCCTCTATGAACTTAGTTTGAAGTCCTGTTCCTCCATTCAGCCAATTGTGCAAAAGGACTGAGGTCATGTCTACACCATAGATAAGATTGAAGCAGCTGCAGTCGATCTTCCAGGGTTTGAATTAGTGGGTCTAATAAAGACACACTAATTTGAACGGAGAGGGTGCTCCCGTTGATACTGGTAGTCCTGCTTCTGCAATGAGTAAGGGAAGTCAAAGGGAGAGTGTGCCCCCTTCAACTTCCTGCAGTTGCCAAAATTCAAGTTAAAATACTTCAGCTTAAGTTATGCAATTAACATAGCTGAAGTTGCATATTCAAACTTATCCCATAGTGTAGACCAGGCCTGAGTGACCCCCGCTGGCTAAAAGAGGTTAATATTTTAGCTGTGCCTCTAAATTCTGTTGGTGTTCCCAAGCCAACAGGAATACAGTTCTTGTGGATATTGATGAACATCACGGCAATCATCTTAGTCAGGGAAGCAGGTTTATTATAGTACTACTTTTCAATTATGCCCTGATTCTCATTAACATTGAGGCCACTTTAAAACACTCTCAAAGTATCTACATTAAGGCTACTTTGAACTGACAAAATTCTCTCCAGTGGCTTTTGTTTAAATGAGAATCAGATCAAGTCAGATCTGAGCTTTTTGAATGGTATCTACCTTTGAACATAAAGTAATTTAAACAGCAGCTATCTGAACTAGTTTTATTCTATTATTCATTATTAAATGTTTATTTTTATGCATGTTCAGTACAAACTTCAAAAGAATATATTGTCAATATGCAAGAAGCTTAATATCCAAAGAGCTGATTCTTTACTGCTTTACTCATGCATTACTCAAGCAAGTTTTCCTACTGGTTTCAATTAACGAATGATACTCAGTGTGAAGAAGAGTTGCAGAGCCAGGAAGTGAACAGATAGACAATAACTGAACATATAAAAAATTCAGAAGGTGAAACAAATGATGGCATTACTTTTAGGTAGGCTTTTAGGATCTTGTTTTTGTTGATGCTCAGTTTTGTTTTAATAGTGGATTGCTAACTACGACTGTTTGGCAGAGTTTTTCGGTAATCAAGAACTTTCAAGTTCTTCAAAAAAATGTTCTGTCCCAAATCTGAACTCTCAAAAAAGAAATTTTAAAAAGGTTTTGCAAACTGACCAGCCACCAAAAAAAAAACCCACCTCAATTAAACAGTTTTGTGTCAATAATTCTGAAATATTTCCTTTCAATTTCACCTTTCTTTAAAAATCTTTGTCTACATGTACTAAAAAATCAGTAGTCATTTCCTCTCAAATCCCTAGAACTTTTTTTTTCATTTTGGCAACGTTGAAACTTTTTTTTTTTTCAAAACTATTTGTGGTGGGAGATTAATCAAAACTGAGCCTGTTTCACAAACTCTTTCATTTCAATTGATAAGATTTTTTAAGCGAAAACAGTTAAAAAATACCAGCCAACTGCACAGCTAAATGTTCTTCTATTACTCTGTATTTCTTCTGTACCAGTAGTTCACTGTACTTCCACTTTTTCTCATTTAAAAAACTCTTCATATAACTTTATGGAAAGCCAGTCTAAGTGCCCCTCATTAAATTCACTAAGAACCTCTCATGTGGCATGTGGACTTAATGTTCCAGGACCATTCCAACAATCTAATTTTTCTTTGTCCATCAAACAAATTAAATATAATTTGCTACGGTTAGCCATCCTTTTTGTTTGTCCTCTTGATGAAGCACCAGTTCACCTAGGATGTAGTTCTGCTACATCAAGCTAATTCTCTACACCATATTGCAAGTATTCTGCTATACAATGACAATAAATGTTACGTAAGGCCAACTTGTCAGTCAGTTGAGATCATAAATATAGTTGAGTGCCATTAAAAACTTTGGCTCAATTATAAATGAAAGAACCACTATATAAAAATGCATAGCATTTCTTGTCTGAGTAATGGCATGCTAGAGCCCCCAAATATCTCACTGAGTAATGCTGTACATTGGTATGAGGCCATAGGACACAAAGATACTTGATCATTTTTATTTTATTTCATTATGAATCTGTAATTGATTCCTGGACTAGAAAAGAAGCATCAAGCACTATCAGAATATTCTGCTAAAATGAATGAAAATTGTAGTTGAGGTAAAATAATTCTTTTAGGCGTGTATGCAGAAAAGATTCCATAACCTTGGCATCTCCGTGGCCAGTAATAATGAGACTGGTTCCAAATTATTTGTTGTGGGATGAAAGTTCACTAAGAATTTTTACCCAAGGATAGGAGGCAAGAGGGACAATCATCTGTTCTATATTAAATGTCAAACCAAAACCATGTTTTCCTTAACACAATCAAAGGTTAAAAGCTGTAGAGCCAAGTGGGAAAGGACATTATAAACTTACTTTGTTGAATCAGCTATTATTGAAAGGGATAATTCATTGATCACTGTACAGAAATAACATCATGAACATAGTTTCATTTCCACATCCTGAGCACCTCCCAGGTTGACTAGTTTGACCATTACACTAAACTAATATATAATGCATTAACTAGATCCAGGTGAAGAAAAGTAGCATCTTTCCATTCACAACCAATGAAAACATAGCATTTCCTATCCATATCTGATCGATTCTGTTCCCTTAATGGAACCTATGGCCATGGACCGTGAGATCTGAACTTTGGAATAAAACCTTTTGGATATCTAAAGAGGTGCACTATGTGCAGACTCTACCAATTGTCAATCATTACAGTAACGATACTACCATCTTGACTCTGAGAGCTGATAGTTTGGATTGATGATAGTCTAATATCACAGGAATCATCAGCTGGGTCTGTAGGGTAAACTGAGGCAGTCCATGGTATTTCGCTAAGAACCCCTACTCAATCCTAAATTTGAGATAGGCCTGTAATGTAACAGCACAGGCAGTTAACATACTAAACTGTTCAAGATAGTCAAGACCAAAGCAGACTGAAGAACTTCAAAAAGGTCTCACCAAACTGAGTGATTGGGCAACAAAATGACAAATGATATTTAATGTGGATAAGTGTAAAGTAATGCACATTGGAAAAAATAACCCCAACTATACATACAATATGATGGGGGCTAATTTAGCTACAACTAATCAGGAACGAGATCTTGGAGTTATCGCGGATAGTTCTCTGAAAATGTCCACACAGTGTGCAGCAGCAGTCAAAAGAGCAAATAGGATGCTAGTAATTATTAAAAAAGAGATAGAAAATAAGATAAATATCTTACTGCCTCTATATAAAACTATAGTACGCACACATCTTGAATACTGCATACAGATGTGGTCTCATCTCAAAAAAGATATTTTGGCATTAGAAAAAGTTCAGAAAAGAGCAACTAAAATGATTAGGGGTTTGGAATGGGTCCCATATGAGGAGAGGCTAAAGAGACTGTGACTTTTCAGTTTAGAAAAGAGGAGACTGAGGGGGGATATGATAGAGGTATATAAAATCATGAGTGGTATGCAGAGGTGAATAAAGAAAAGTTATTTATTGTTCCCATAATATAAGAACTAGAGGACACCAAATGAAATTAATAGGTAGCAGGTTTAAAACTAATAAAAGGAAGTTCTTCACCCAGCGCACAGTCAACCGATGGAACTCCTTGCCAGAGGAGGCTGTGAAGGCTAGAACTGTAGCAGAGTTTAAAAAAGATCTAGATAAATTCCTGGAAGTTAGGTCCATAAAAGGCTATTAGCCAGGCGGTAAGGAATGGTGCCCCTGGCTTCTGTTTGTCAAGGGCTGGAGAAGGATGACAGGAGACAAACTGCTTGATCATTGTCTTCGATCCACCCCCTCTGGGGCACCTGGTTCTGGCCACTGTCAGCAGACAGGCTACTGGGCTAGATGGACCTTTGGTCTGACTCAGTATAGCCATTCTTATGTTCTGGTTGCCCTGGCAACCACATTCCAAGGGGTCTCACCAGATAAGACCGTCTGGTACCAAAGCAACCTTGTTAATGTTAAGTGTGATCTGTTCTTACTGTTTTCCTTTAATCCTAGATAATGGGCCCAGGACCCAAGGATCACGCCAGTTCGAGGCGGCATCATCCTCCTGTAGATGCATCATAACTTATATAAACAAAAGTTGCCATTTAATTGTCTGTTTGTTGATGTTGACTTATTAAGCTTGTTAAGAAAACTACTTTTATTAGCGATAAGGAGTTTGTTTGATGGGTGGAGATGCTATGTAATCTTCCTTAGGTTATTGGCATACATGCTCATTTCATCTTGCTGCTAGAAACTATCGAATTGCTTCCCCTCCGTCAACTCCCTATATAATCTATTGTAATGTTTTGTTTAACAGTGTTAACCAGCTTTGCCTCTGGTAGCACTCCACCAGCAGATGTGTGTAATAAATCCTCTTGCCTGTTTTCACCACATCCAGAGTGTTCAGACTTATTCCCAACAGGGTCAAACTCAGTTGCCATCAGTAGTTGTATGATCTTTTTTAACATGCACGCAATGGCAACCTGCAAGATTCTTCGGCATTAGACACAAAGCTGAGCCCTGCCTTTTGTGTGAGGAAGGGCTGCTCTTGCCAAAATGCCTTCTGTTTGGCTGTTAACTGTTTGGGGCACTTCATCTGTACTTGTTAAACATCTGTGGCAAATCCCAGTTCTGAGAGAGAGGCCAGTATGTAGGCCATCTAAAGAGCAGCTTCTATCTGGCTGCCTTACCCCATATGTGTTGTGTATCAGGGCTTTTGGTCTCAGTAAAATCTGGTTCTGATTATATGACTCCTGCACGTTCTCATTTAATGGAGCCTGCATGAGTTCACTGTGTGGAAAGCCCGTGGATAAAATGCTGACCCCGTTGAAGTCAATGGCAAAACTATAAGTTCATTCATAGCTGCAGTTTCCAACTTTTCAGATACCCTCTGGCCCTGCGCAAATTATTCATACATAAGAAAAAATGACAATATCAGGAAAGGCATTAGTGGTTGTAGCATTGAGTTCAACAGCTGTAACTACCAATATTATGGTCTGGTAGCACTTTATAGACTAAGAAAACATGTAGATGGTATCATGAGCTTTCGTGGGCACAGCCCACTTCTTCAGATGACCAGAATTATGATTAGAGGATACGGAAACTTGAAATAAATAGGAGAAGGGAAAGCAGGGGGAGGGAGAATGAAAGATGTTCTGCCGCCCACTCCCCTACCTCTATGCATAAAGTATCAGGAGAAAGGGTGCTAAACCTGAGTAGATAAAGATCAAAGTCAGTGGATGGATCTGAAGAAGTGGGCTGTGCCCACGAAAGCTCATGATACCATCTACATGTTTTCTTAGTCTATAAAGTGCTACTAGACCATTTGCTTGCTGTTTTTTTTCTGTAACAGACTAACTCGGCTACCCCCTGAAGCTACCAATATTATGTCAAAAATCACATGACCACAGAGTGGTATGTTTGATTTCAGCAAACATAGACTACCAGATGTGTATGTCTGCTCTCTCATTCCATTCCCTCAAGCTGGATCAGTCCAAACACTGATAACTAATGCAACCTTTTACTCATAGGTGATCTTAAATTGGTAAATAAACTTCAAAACAGCCTTCCTGCTCCAACCAACAAACTTACTATGTACAACTGAAAAATAAAGAGTATAGTTTTCAAAATAATTGTTGAAATCCAGGCAAAAAAACCACATGATAAACCAGACTTAACCCTTGAAATGCTGCTGACTTGAAAGTGGTGAGGAGTCCTATGGCACCTTATAGACTAACTGAAATGTTGGAGGATAAGTTTTCGTGGGCAAAGACCCACTTCGTCAGATGCATGTAGTGGAAATTTCCAGAGGCAGGTATAAATATGCAGGCCAGAATCAGGCTAGAGATGACGAGGTGGAGCCAATCAGGGAGGATGAGGCCCACTTCTAGTAGCTGATCTGGAGGTGTGAATTCCAAGAGAGGAGAAGCTGCTTTTGTAGTTAGCTAGCCATTCACAGTCTTTGTTTAATCCTGAGTTGATTGTGTCAAACATGAAGATGAACTGTAGCTCAGCAGTTTCTCTTTGAAGTATGGTCCTGAAGTGTTTTGCTGCAGGATGGCTACCTTTAGATCTGCAACTGTGTGTCCAGGGAGATTGAAGTGTTCCCCTACAGGTTTTTGTATGTTGCCATTCCTAATATCTGATTTGTGTCTATTTATTTTTTTATGTAGGGACTGTCCAGTTTGGCCGATGTATATGGCAGAGAGGCATTGTTGGCACATGATGGCATATATTACATTTGTAGATGTGCAGGAGAATGAACCAGTGATGGTGTGGCTGATCTGGTTAGGTCCTGTGATGATGTTGCTGGTGTATATATGTGGGCAGAGTTGGCACCGAGGTTTGTTGCAAGGATTGGTTCCTGAGTTAGAGTTATTGTGGTGCGGAGTATAGTTGCTGGTGAGATTATGCTTCAGGTTGGCAGGTTGTCTGTGAGCGAGGACTGGTCTGCCTCCCAAGGCCTGTGAAAGTGAGGGATTATTGTCTAGGATGGGTTGTAGATCACTAATGATGCATTGGAGAGGTTTTAGCTGAGGACTGTAGGTGATGGCCAGTGGTGTTCTGTTGATTTGTTTCTTAGGCTTGTCCTGTAGCAGGAGGCTTCTGGGTACACGTCTGGCTCTGTTAATGTGTCTCCTCACTTCCTCATGTGGGTATCGTAGTTTAAAGAATGCTTGTTGAAGATCTTGTAGGTGTAGGTGTCTGTCTGAGGGGCTGGAGCATATGCGGTTGTAACTCAGTGCTTGGCTGTAGACAATGGATCAGGTGGTATGTCCGGGATGGAAGCTGGAGGCATAAAGGTAAGCATAGCAGTCGGTAGGCTTTCGGTATAGGGTGGTGTTTATGTGACCGTCACTTATTTGTACCATGGTGTCCAGGAAACAGACCTCCCGTGTAGACTGGTCCATGCTGAGGTTGATGGTGGGGTGGAAGCTGTTGAAATCGTGGTGAAATTCTTCCAGAGTTTCCTTCCCATGGGTCCAGATGATGAAGATGTCATCAATGTAGCGTAGGTAGAGAAGGGGTGTAAGTGGACGAGAGCTGAGGAAGCGTTCCAGGTCAGCCATAAAAATGTTGGCGTATTGTGGGGCCATCCGGGTGCCCAAAGCAGTGCCACTGGTCTGGAGGTATATATTGTCACCAAATCTGAAATAGTTGTGTGTGAGGATAAAGTTGCAGCGCTCAGCCACCAGTTGTGCTGTGGCATCATCAGGGATACTGTTCCGGACAGCTTGTATTCCATCTACACGTGGGATGTTTGTGTAAAGAGCCTCTACATCCATGGTGGCTAGGATGGTGTTTTCTGGAAGATCACCAATGCATTGTAGTTTTCTCAGGAAATCAGTAGTGTCACGGAGGTAACTGGGAGTGCTGGTGGCATAGGGTCTGAGTATAGAGTCCACATATCGAGACAGTCCTTCAGTGAGAGTGCCAATGCCTGAGATGATGGGGTGTCCGGGATTTCCAGGTTTGTGGATCTTGGGTAATAGATAGAACATTGAAAGTGACATTGAAAGGTTGGGCATAATTTGGTTCAAAAGGTTTTAAGGGGACTTTTCATGTGTTTTGTCTTCAGTTTTTGCTTTACATTTGCTCTGGTCCAGATTATAATCCCCTTCGTATTACTTACTTGGAGCAGTCAGACTGAAGTCAGCAGAGTTAAAGACTCCCTTGCACAGCTCTGGCAATGCTAGACCATCTGCATTATACGTATGCTGACTTTCAGGCCCCTTTACAGTGCCAAAGAAGCAACCTTAAGGTAACCTTAAGGTAAATGAAAATCAGGGCCAATAGGATGGCTTGTAGAGTAAGGTACGACTCAGAGTGGTGAGGGTATCAGAATCTGGTACTCTGTATAAAATCTAAACATGTTTTGGATGGAAGCCAATCAGTCTTTGTCGATGGAGTTCAGAAACAAACACTGATTTTGTTACTTATATTTTTCTTAAGGGTTAGGTTAACTAAATAAGAGGTTTACATCATGTGTGGTCATTAAAATGTTATTAAAAAGAAGCCTTAAAGTTTACACTTAGCCACGGGGAGATATTTAATTCACTTTAACCCATGTCGGAGCTGGTACCAACAGAGGGGTCCTGAGAGCTCGTCCTGAACACTAACTACCAGATATCTCTGGCTACCAGGATATGACTAAGATTTGGTAACACATAAGCAAGTATGTGTTGAAATATTCTAGTTTTATATCACCATTCAAATATCGCAAAAGATTGTGGTCTTGCCTCACACTAGCCATTGAAAGATAATGGATTTTATATTTATCTCTTCAAAATAATTTAATATTTTTATACAGTAATGGGTCTTTAATACAGCACAAGTTTATCTGTTTATTTGTTAATCCCTTGTCTGGCAAAGCAAATAGTTTGTTGTGTGACTGAAAGACTAAAATGGTGATAATGGGTTTCATTTTTCACTTAGTCTTGCCTTGGATTTGCTAAATCCTTGCGCCATGTTCCAAACATGTAACAATTTTTTGCTATTCATAGATACATGATGAAGTTAAAATAAAAACCGAGAAATTGGTTCTCTGGAATGAAATGCATACTATGAAAATAGCATGCATTAATGCCTGGTGTTATATAGCAGTAAATTGCATTGCTCCAAAAGTACCATGGCATTTGAAAATCCAGTAACTACTTGCCTTAAATATTCTTGCAAATTGTGGAAGTGGCATGTTGACCACATCCAGCCCCTGAAGAGTTCCCAACACTATCCCTAGTCAAGTGGAAGATCTGGAATTACTTTATGGACCAGTCTGGGCAGGAAAAGGAAAGATTCTTTTCTTATTTGAAGAAAAAGGCAAACAACGAACCTATAGAGAAATCTGCCTAATGAACAAGATGGGTTCCACCCTCCATGGAGTTGTGCTCTGCTATACACTATGGCTGTGTCTAGACTACATCCCTTTTACGGAAAAGGGATGCAAATTAGACACATTGCAATTGCAAATGAAGCGGGGATTTAAATCCCCCCCACTTCATTTGCAATTGCGATGTGTCTAATTTGCATCCCTATTCCGTAAAAGGAATGCAGTCTAGACACAGCCTATATGCCTTGATTACTGTCTGTGGAACAGCTTCAGGGGTTGGTAGATAGGCTATTCATATGCTGTCTTTCTACTCCGATCATTTTCTACCAAACCTGCCAATATGAGGAGGACAATTATTCCATGTGAAGAATAATTTCTGTGCAATGTGAAGGAATGAAAAACAGAAATGAAATCTTAAAAACTAATAATAGTTAATAATAAAGCAGATGCCCTATCCTTTGGAGTAAATCTCTTTAGTCAAAGTAAATTGAATTATGCAGACTTACACCAAATCAGAATCTGGCCCAATGTTTTTAATTCTTTTACGGAGCTTGACATTTCCTTCCCATTACATATTCCTTGTTAAACAGTTCAAAATAATGCTATCGTGTATTAACATTGTACCATTATTCTACAGCTGCATTTTTCCAGTTATAGTAACAAAACATTTTTGTTATCAAAATAAATGTCCTAGAGAGGTTGTGGAATCTCCATCGTTGTAAATATTTAAGAGCAGGTTGGTTAGATAAACATATATTAGGGATGATCTTGAAGGTGCTTGGTCCTGCCATGAGTGCAGGGGAGTGAACTTGCTGACCTCTGGAGGTCCCTTCCAGTTCTACTATTCTATGATTCTATAAAAAAGATGCTAAACCCAAAACACAAGCTAACAGCATCACCCATCACCTCTTTGAATCCAACATGGGCACACAGTTTGATACATAGTAGAGCTGTACATTATTTCTGTCTTCTAAAATTAGACTTTTTAAAAACTCCTTGGAGCATTTTTGACAGAAGAAAATATAGGCTACACTATAATCAGCTCTTAAATACCACATTTCAATAATTGTATCCTCAGCAAGATGTTTTGCAATCCACCTAAAACAATTCAAAATGCAATAAATATATATCTGGAGAGAGGGAGAAGATGCAAGAAAGATAATTAAACCCAAGGTGAAATGTGGTGGATATGATGCTGAAAAACTAATAACCATAAGACAGAGGCAGATTGGCTCCATCTAGGGAAATCAAACATACCTTGTGTCTCTTTATAATGAAATGATAGGCATCAACAATAGCCAAGTTTAGCAACGTGTCTCATATTTTAATAAAAACCCATATGGCATGATGCACTGTTGTTTAAGTTACTTGCAGTCATGCTTTATAGAGATGGTTTATGTATTGGCTGAAATGACTTGTATTTACAGCATCTGACAAATTACTTCCAAGTCTAGAGAGTGTTTTCAACCATCCTCTGTTGGGCAGTGTTTTAGTCTTGTATTATTTGATTCTGTAAAGCTTAAACAATATAGTTTAACAAGCCTAGTTAGTTATTGTTTTTCCTTAGATGTGTACCTGTTTGCCTGTTAAACATGGAAAATTCTCATATTTAAGTATTTTGGAAAACTGGCTGTTTAAACCAAGGTCATGCCCTGAGTCATCACTCCAAGGTTGTATAAAAAAAATGAGACTAGCAACATATATTTATAGTAAATGAATATGCAATGCCATGAGAATACTTACCTCCCTTTTGTCTAGCAAGTTCACAGCATTCTGAGTATGAAGCCAATCAGAATTCACAGTTCAGCAACCTGTCAGCTACAACTTCAAACTGAGATTAAACTAAAATAAAACAAATAGGCTTTTAAAAGGAAATAGAAATACCAAGCAATGAAATTATGTGGTTGTGTACAGCTGGATTCATTTCAAACACCATGCACATGGCTACAAAAATTGAGATCATGTTCCCAATAGGGAAATTCTGGATAGGGGAGAGAATACAAAATTATATTCCCTGTTCATGACCACTCTGGCCCCATGACCACTCTGGCTTAGGGACTTGTGTAAGCAGCCCTGAAGAGTTGAATGCAATTACTCACATGCCTGGTTACTCATGTGCATAAGGACTTTCGGGATTGAGGCCTTAGATTTGGTCTTTGAATATGAATTCTGTGGCCTTCTCACAGTCCTCTTACCAGTAATGCTGCATAGCTTCTCTCCTTCATTCTGAAAACAAGTATTGGACATTACTAGTTATCAAAACCAGATGTACTGCTCTCTGTAATGCTTATTTGAACACTGATACGCCCTGTAACTCTCAACTCTGCACTGATTAGGCCTCAGCTGGAGTATAGTGTACAGTTCTGGTCACCATATTTCAAGAAAGATGTGGAGAAATTGGAAAAAGTCCAGAGAAGAGCAACAAAAATGATTAAATGTCTAGAAAACATGACTTATGGGGGAAGACTGAAAGAAATGGACTTGTTTAGTATAGAAAAGAGGAGAGTGAGAGGGGACATGATAGCAGTTTTCAAGTATCTCCAAAGGTATGTCTACACTACAGCACTAATTCGAACTAACTTAGTTCAAATTAGTTAATTAGAACTAAGCTAATTCGAATTAGCACATCTAGACTTAAAAACTAGCTCGAATTAGCTTTTTTCTAATTCGAACTAGCATGTCCACACTGAGTGGACCCTGAACTGAGGTTAAGGATGGCCAGAAGCAGTGCCGGCAGAGCATCGGATTAGGACTTAGAGCATGGAGCTGCTACCTCAGACTAGCCGAGGGCTGTGCTTAAAGGGACCCGACCCCCACCCCGGACAGACAGTTCTCAGGGGTTCCCCGCTTGCAAAGCAGTCCTGGCTTGGAGTGCCCTGAATGCCCACACTCAGCACATCACAGCACTTGGCCATCAGCCCGGCTGCACTTGCCGCAGGCTGCCATCCGGAGGGGGGGGGTCAATCAAGGGGCTTCAGGAGAGTTTCCACCCTGAGGAGCCCGCAGAGCCAGCCAAGTCCTCCCCATCAGGGGCTCGTACCCCATTCCTTCCTCACCTCCTTCCACTTACTCTTCCCTAGCCCCCCTTCCTGATGTACAAAATAAAGGACATGTGTGTTCAAAAATAGAAACTCTCTTTATTGAACAAAACTCGGGGAGACTGGGAAAAGGAGGTGGGAGAGGGAAAGAGAGAGGGTGAGAGAGGGGAGGGCAACTAAAATGATCAGGGGTTTGGAACAGGTCCCATATGAAGAGAGGCTAAAGAGACTGGGACTTCTCAGCTTAGAAAAGAGGAGACTAAAGAGGGATATGATAGAGGTCTATAAAAGCATGAGTGGTGTGGAGAGGGTGCATAAAGAAAAGTTCTTCATTAGTTCCCATAATAGAAGGACTAAAGGACACCAAATGAAATGAATGGGTAGCAGACTTCAAACCAACGACAGAAAGTTCTTCTTCACAAAGCAAATAGTCAACCTGTGGAACTCCTTGCTGCAGGAGACTGTGAAGGCTAGAACTAGAACAGAGTTTAAAGAGAAATGAGATCAAGTCATGGAGGTTGGGTCCATGGAGTGGTATTAGCCAGGGGGTAGGAATGGTGTCCCTGGCCTCTGTTTGTGGAAGGCTGGAGATGGATGGCACGAGACAAATGGCTTGGTCATTGTTTCGGTCCATCCCCTCCAGGGTACCTAGTGTTGGCTGCTGTCGGCAGACAGGCTACTGGGCTAGATGGACCTTTGGTCTGACCCAGTATGGCCATTCTAAGCTCAGCGCTCAGGATTGGGGATCTCAGTGGACCACCTTGATTTTCATGCCAACCTGCTCTTGAGTGGCCAGGCTGGCAGCTATCCTGCCCTAGATGGCCA
This sequence comes from Pelodiscus sinensis, assembly GCF_049634645.1. NCBI lineage: Eukaryota > Metazoa > Chordata > Testudines > Trionychidae > Pelodiscus > Pelodiscus sinensis. The sequence continues at coordinate 80,402,903 of NC_134713.1, read as the reverse complement.
CTTTCCTGTGCCTAGTGCGGAGGTCATGGATGAGGTCCACGATGTCTGCACTAGACCAGGAGGGTGCCCGCCTCTTGCGGACCTGGGCAGGCTCCCGTGAGCCGCCAGCCTGGTCCTGCGAAGAGGCGGAGGGCTGGGTGGCAGCAGGTGGCTGGCTCAAGCTGTGCCAGGTGCAGGGTCTGCTGGCTGGGTGCTGGCAGGCTTGCACCTGGCACGGGCACCGTAGCCAGCCTGTGCCCCTTTAAGGGGTCCGGGGCCGGGAGGGGGGCAGAAGAGTTTCCCTGGTGGTGCCCAGATTGGCCACCAGGGAAAGCTGGGGAGGGCTAGCCTCCCACTAGTTCAAATTAAGTGGCTACACAGCCCTTAATTCGAACTACTTAATTCGAACTAGGCGTTAGTCCTCGTAGAATGAGGTTTACCTAGTTCGAATAAAGCGCATGTGTAGTGCCTATCAAAGTTAATTTGAACTAATGTCTGTATTGTAGACATACCCCAAGAGTGTTACAAGAAGGAGGGAGAAAAATTGTTATCCTTGGCCTCTGATAATAGGTCAAGAACATAGGCGTGCGCAGCACATTTCATTAGGGTGTGCACCCAAATAATTTTTTTAAAATGTACTTTGACCTCCATTAGCCACACCCCTGATCCTTGTTAACCATGCCCCTGGCCCCTATTGGCCTCACCCCGACTCCCATTGGCCACTCCTCTGGAGGTAACACTCTCGGGGCAAGATGGACACATGACCAGAAGTAAAAGGTGTCATGTGACCCCCCCCAAGGACTTTTCCCACCATCCTCCTACCACTAGGCATTAGTTTGGCCCCCACCAAATGCCCCTTATGCAACTATCCTGCAATTTCATTATCCCAATGTGTGTGACATTAACTCAGGGGCAGAGTTCCCTCTAAGAGTTTCCTCCCATGCACTAGTGGACATTTAAAAATGGTGGCTCCCGGCTTTATGCAAATGAAGCCCGGGAAATTCAAATCCCGGGCTTCATTTGCAACTCCAGTTGCCTACATTACCACCCTAGTTCGAACTAGGGTGGTAGTGTAGACATACCCTAGGTTAGCCAGAGATGCTTAAGAGCAAGTTGCATAGACATTTATCAGGGATAATTTAGATGGTACTTGGTCCTGCCATGAGGGCAGGAGATTGGACTTGGTGACCTTTCAAGGTCCCTTCTTGTTCTAGTAGTCTATGAATCTATAATTCTATAACAGTTGGTAGGTTTCTGGTATAAGGTGGTGGAAATGTTGCCATCATTTAATTGTACTGCAGTGTCAAGTGTGTGCACTGATCCAGTCTAAGGTTGATGTTGGGGTGGAAGTTGTAGAAATCCCTGTGGAATTCTTCAAGGGTCTCCTTTCCATGGGTCCATATGATGAAGATGTCATCAATGCAGCTTAAGTAAAGTAAGGGTGCTAGGAGGTGAGAGCTGAAGAAAAGTGAGCCTATGCGGATTACCATAGCTGTGCCACTGACTTGAAGATATAAATTGTTCCCAAACTGGAAATAGTTGTAGGTGAGAACAGAATCACAGAGCTCAGACACCAGGTGTGCAGTGTTTCAAGGATAGTGTTTCTGACAATCAGTAATCCATCATTGTGTGGAATATCGGTATAAAGAGCTTCTACATCCATGGATGGTGTTTTCAGGAATATGACTGATGTTCTGTAGTTTCAAAGTCAATGGTGTCTTGAAGGTAGCTAGGAGTACTGGTAGCACTTGGTCTGAGGAGAGAGTCAACATAATCAGATAATCCTGCTGTGAGTGTGCCAATGCCTGAGAAGATGATAGGACATCTGAGATTTCCAGGTTTGTGAATCTTGGGTAACAGATTGAAACTTCTGGTCAGGGATTTGGGAGGGTGTTAGTACGGATTTGGTCCCAAGTAGTAGCAGGGAGTTTCATGAGCAGATGGTCTAGGGGTTTTTTGGTATTTCTTTAGTGGGATAAGAGGAAAGGTGCCTGTAGAATCTGGTGTTGGTATGTTGACTGGAAGCCTCCTGTTCGTAACCTGTTCTGTTCATGATGACTATAGCACCTCCTTTTCAGCGTCTTTGATTACAATGTTAGAATTGTTTTTGAGGCTGTGTATAGCATTGTGTTCAGCATGGCTGAGGTTATATGTTGTTTGTTAACAATGTCAGCCCCTGTGCATTTGCAGAAGCAATTGATGTAGAAATCAAGACTCTCATTATGATTATCAGCAGGGGCCACGTAGAGGCTTTCCTCTTGTGGGGTTGGCGGGGAGGAGCCTAAAGGTCAGTGCATTGTTCAGTGGTGTGTTGGAAATATTCTTTTAGACAAAATAGTTTTCCACATCTCCTTGAAACTGTATCATATTTGTGGAAGTGATGGGGCAGAAAGAGAGTCCCTGAAATAGGACAGATTCTTCTGCTGGGCTGAGAGTGTGGTTGGACAGGTTGACAATGTGTGAGATGAGTTGAGGGTCTCGGAGTTGAAATATCCTGAGGCATGTAGGAGTTTAGACCATTTTTTGTAAAGTACAGCTAAGAAGTTTGTGTGGAAGCTTAGTTTTTTTAAGGGAGACTCTAGTGTTAAGAGTGCCTCCTTGATTTTGTTCTGTTTGTTGCATTGCATTCTGAGTAGGTGGTTCCTCAGTTTCTTTGAGAGTGTGTGGCATAATCTCTTACTGTGGGGTATGTAGATTGCAGTGGGTTTTTCATCTTTAGTCCATTGGGTATAAAGGATTGACAAAGGATTAATGAACACAAATCAGATATCCGTAATGGTAACACACAAAAACTTGTTGGAGAACATTTTAACTTGCCTGGGTACTCATTAATGAATTGAAAGGTGGCTATTCTCTTGCATAACAATTTCAGGAATCAACTAGAGAGAGAAAATCTGTGGAACTTGCCTTCATATGCAAATTTGATATTATCTCACAGGGCCTGAACAAAGACATGAACTGGATGGGCCATTATATTTAAAACCCAAATGACATCAAAAGCTAAGTTTCAGGCACTTACAGCTTACTCTATTAGCCTCATTTAGCATAGACACTGTAGTTAACAGGGGTTCCCCCCCCCTTTTTTTTTCTTTCTCCTTTTCTGTTTCTCCCTTCCTCTTTTTCTGTTTCATATTTCATATTTCATATTTGTGGGTTGTGCCCACAAAACCTCATGATACTATTTATATCATGTTAGTCTATAGGACCACTGTTGTTGGGTTTTTTTTTTAGTTACAGACTAACACAGCTATCCCTCTGAGACTTAAAAATAATTGATTAGTGAAAATGGTTAAAGGCTTGTCTACACTACCACTTAAGTTGATGTAAGTTACATCTCACTGAGGGGTATGAAAAAAACCACCCTAGAGCAAGGTAAGTTACATCAACTTATAATACACATACACTCTCCACATGAGATGCTCTCCCACTGACATAGCTTCAACCTCTCACTGAGATGGAGTAATTATGTGGACGGGAAAGTGCTCTCTTATCAACATGGTGCAATTTCACCATCAATGCAGTATGCAGGGTAGTGAAGACAAGCCCTAAGACTAGCTCTCTTGTTATTGAATGAAATTGAACTTGGAACAATAGGCAACACTGAAAGTTAAGGATCCCCAGTACTTTGTTATAAAACTATGTTTTCAGTTGCTTATAACTTTCCTAAGCTTTAACCATTTGAGTTTTAAACCACTGTGTCTGCCTCAGGCACAATTCTTGGGGAAGTTTCAGCTAAAATAGTTCATCTACTTTTCAGAACAAGATTAGGGGAAAATATATAGTTTTGTCTCTGTTAAAAAAATGTCCTGCAGGCATTTCACTGAGAAGCTGTTCTCTAACACCCCCGAGCTTTGGATCACAGACTACATTTTGCAAAGAGATCACATGGGCATCAGAGATGCGCTTTTTGCAATCCCTGTGAGAATTAACCCCAAAACGGCTAATTCAGAATCTTCTAAAAATCTCAGTGAAGACTTCTTGAAGTTTGTTAGCTAGAGCATCTGAAGAGACCATAATTACTGGACATGCCACAGGAAAGAGCTGCAGCAATGAAGTGATATTTTAATGCAATTGCTCCTCCAGGAACTGGAGGCCACTATGGCATCATGCATAGGAACTGAAAGCAGGAAAACTGTCTCCCCTTACCTCTCAATGCTCCCTTTATAGGTGCTCAGGCAGTGTGGACAGGAAGAAACAAGCTTCCCGATTGCAATGCAAAGGGGTATGAAGTGGCTGTTGGCAGCGGGGAAGAGACATATGGCCAGAGGGCTGGGTGGACAGGAGCAAAAGAGTACAAGTATAGGCTGGTGGTGGCAGTGAGGGTGGGAGACAGAATGTTAGGATTAGAATGGACCACAAATTAAATATGAATCAATAATGTGTTGCGATTACAAAGAAGACTAATAATTCAGAGTGTGTGAAGGAGTCCTGAGTCTAAGGCTATATCTAGACTGCAGGCTTCTTTCGGAAGAAGCTTTTCCAGAAGAGAACTTCCAAAAAACTTCTTCCAAAAGAGAGCGTCCACACTGCTAAAGCACATCGAAAAAGATCTGCTTTTTCGAAAGTTAGCGTCCATTCAGTGTGGACACTATCTCGCATTTCAGCTATAATTACTATGGACAGAGTGGCCACCAGGGCACCTGTGCATTTTCCTCTTTCCGCCTCTTTCAAAAGAACTCCCTCTTACTTGTCTACACATGCCTTTCTCCTGAAAGAACTGTTTCAGAAAAAGGCTTCTTCCTTGTAGAAAGAAGTTTACCAATGTCAGAAAACCCCCCTGCTCTTTCAGGTTTTTTTTCGAAAGAACATGATTGCAGTGTGGACATAAGTGAAGTTTTTTTTCGAAAAAACATCTGTTTTTCCGAAAAAACCTCTGTAGTTTAGACATTGCCTAAAGCACAGGAGGGATTGCCCCACTCACTTTGGCAAGACCTCAGCTGCAATATTGTGTCCAATTCTGGGCATCTCTTGTCTCCCATCTCTACACAAGGAAACAGGATCAACTGGAAAGTAAAGAGATCTCCACTGACAATTTGGAAGGAGCTGGACCTAACCACAAGGTGTTCTACTTAGCATGAGATGCTGTGAAGTTCAGAATGCCTTGTTTTTAGAATTATTAGCCTGGCAAAATTTACGCTTTAGATTCTGGTTTTGCTATTTTATTTCCATTTGTGACCAATTCTAATCTTCCAGGCCACTGCCAGTTACTCACTTAAAAACACATTTATTTGATGTTTAATTTAACCAGTGAGGTATACCTAATATGCTTGGAAGGTATGCTCAGATTACAGAGGCTGGGCCATGTCCACCATGCTTTGAAGGAGTGACAAATTAATTCATGAGCTTACATTGATCAAAAAGAACTTGAGTAGAGTAAGATGCACATTTCTGAGGTGCAGGGCAGGGGCTGGAGAAATTTTCTGAGGGCTCCCTGGGTGCAGTTCACAAGTGGCATGGGAGAGTATTCATGTAACTCTGCCTCTGTATGCTGATGGCTAAGTGAACAGAGCCTGGAAGGGTTTGCTGTTTACTAACACAGCAGTGCCAGAGACAGCTTGTGCTTCATTGCTCTATGTAATTTTTTAGTAGTGATAGAACAATCCTCATTTTTGACAGTCCCCCATCTCATCCAGTACAGCAGTAACAGCCCATGGATGGAATGGTTTCATTTCCATTCGTCCTGACATTCCTTGGTTTCTTGTAGTTGAGATCAAACAATCCATTCAGAAACCCATTTGGAATTTTAATAAGATTTCAGAGAGAGGTAGATAAAAATTGCAGGCAAGCTAATCCTTGAACTTTTCTGACAACAGTAAATGGAGAGAACCTCTAAGATAGAAAATAATGACCAGTTATTTATTGAAGAAAAGTGCATTATGCAGTCCCATTTCAAACACATTTTACTGTAAACTGAATGTCCAGCTGGGAGGAGGGAAAAAAATCTTCTTTTCACACAGCTTTAAAGAAAATCTGGCCTATTATTTTACAAAGCCATAGACTGTAGTGTAGTAATCATATAACAGCTGCATACATAATATACAGTATAAGGGGACATCACTAATAAAATACAAAGTGATTACTTTTTTAATATCACAATACAATACTATTTTTGCTGCAATATGTGAATGTGCCAGTGAAAAAAGTGAAAAGAAAAAAAAATTATCTGGCACTGGTTGCCATGGCAGCAAGCAGAAGTTCAAGGAGAAGTGGAGAGTCTGAATTCTGTGGCAGGGTAATGAATTTAGCATCTACAGGAACAGAAATGAATTTTCAGTCACAGTCTATAAATCAACTACAAGGAACTAACATACTGCAGATATTTTGGAATGTTATCAATCCACTTCTGATGTATGAAAAGTGTATCAAAAATTATATCTTGGAGCCCTGTCCTCCATCTCTCCCTCTTCAAACCAGCACACTTTAAAAGATACTAATGAAGCAGGTACATGCTGCTGATAGAAAAGTCTTTGCCAAATCCAAACAGATTTCAAGAGACACTGCCCTAGTCCTGAGTTTCTCAACCTTTTTTTATAAAGTACCCCTTTAAAAATATATATAAGTACCCCCAGTATCTACAGTTTTCAGACACATAATTTTTTTTCTACCATTGCAACACATTTGTTTAAACAACTTAATTGTAGCCGAGCAGGCAATGACATTTTTGGGTGTAAAAAGTACAAAAATAATAAAGCACTGTAAAACCTAAAACAAAAAATCAGTTTTCTCCAAATTTCAGTTGTGTTGACGTACCAACCCTACCCCCCGTCTTCTCTCGAGCACCCCTAAGGGTACTCATACCACTGGTTGAGAAACACTGTCCTAGTCTAAGGAGAATGAAAAAAAATATATACGACCTTTTGACTGTTCATAATGTGCCACTTTCAATTTGGTTATTTATGTCATTGCATGCATATTTGCATGTATCTTATTTTTTTACGCAGGTACTTGATATGTGTAAACAAATTAAGTAGCTATGAATGCATGTGCTGGTCAAGCACCCAACTCACTGCAAGAGCAAGAAAAGACCCTTCTGATATGAGCATCTTGGTTATGTGCACATACAATACAGATGCATTCAAATGTAAGGACTCGTTTGCAGGCAATTGATCATGATTATCTGGGCCAACAGAGTCTATTTTATAAGAAAGTTGTTTTGTGGGATCGTTTATCTTATCTATTCATCAAAAGAATGAAAGTATATCTCTGAAACATCTGACCAGGATCACTGGATGCCAGGATATAGTGTGAGTGGATTCCATCTCTTCAGGATGTTTCAAAGACCAATCAGCTGCCAAAAATTTCCTGTTCTAGACTAGAGTCTAGAGAATCCATGTCAAATTTCATCGATAGTCCTATGTGTCTGTGTTCTCTTTTTTCCAGGCTATCAACCTCTGGCATTACAGGGGTTCCATAGTTTTCCTCAGTACTATGCCCATGCCACAGAGTTCCAGGTACTATCAATGAGCAAAGGAAACTCAGATGAATAGGAAACATAATGAAAAACATCTCAGAACAGGTTGATCATGCTGATGCCCCACATAATCTATGTGCTATAAAAATTGCTTCCTCTGTCTCTCATTTGCTGGAGCAGAAAGGGCACAGTTTGGGTATTCACATTTTAAGGAGGAAAGAAAAAAACTTCACTTGATACTTATCTGAATATATAGTACCTGATTCTCCTTTCCTTTACACTCATGTAAAACAGACATAACTCTCTAGAAGTAGGTGGAGTTAACAACAGTATAAAACCAGTGTGAGTGGAGAATGAGGCCCATGTGTGATATAAGACGTAAAATAAGAAGAGAAGAAACAATTACGTGATTGGAAAATAGTTGCTTAACAATACTCATCTTTTAAAGGAACACCCTCAAAAATTCACATGAGACTGCAATATAAGGCTTTGTCTATACTGCAGGGTTTTTGCACAAGAAGTCTTTTGCGGAAGAATTCTTATGCAAAAACTTCTTGCGCAAAAGCGCGTCCAGACCTCAAAGCACATTGCAAAATCAACATGCTTTTGTACAAGAGAGCATCCACACTGCATGGCTATCAGAGCACCTCTGCTTGTTCCGATAGGGGTTTCTTGCACAAAACCCCCTCCGGAGCGGCCACACCTGTCCTTTTGCACAAGAGCTATAGCACAAAAAGGAGTTATTCCTCGTGGGGAGAGACATAAGTCTACCAGCAAAAACCCTCTGTTCTGTCAATTTTCTTGTGCAAAAACATGCTTGAGGTGTGGACACTTCACCGGGTTTTGCGCAAAAACAAGTGTTTTTGCGCAAAAACCTTGTAGTGTAGACATAGCCCAATTGTGCATGTGTGTGAGAGATAATTGTAAATAAAGGCACTGGCAGTTTGCTATTTCTTGCGCTATCAGGTGAGTAGATACCTGTTTCTGTATCACCAAGATGTCTGTGCCTGTGCATTCAGAACATTAGACCATATTTTAACCATTGCTTCTAATCTGTTCTCTATAAATTATTACCCATAATTCATTTGAGCTGGAAAGCAGATAATTTGCTAGAACTCCAAGAATTCCTGCATCTTCCTGGCAACATTGTCAATATGAATAGGTATTAAACAGAGACTTTGTTATAGTGAGGGTGATATCAATGAAGTATAATTGTACAGCAACACCAATAAACACCAACTGGGAAACCCTGTGCTGAGAATGAAGCATTGGCATTATGGACCTTCTGAAAGAAACAAAGCAAGTCATGTCGTAAGTGGATTGTTTACATCTAATGATTGGACCATTACATTAGGTGAGAAAAAAAGGTAGTAGAATGCACTGTCTTGACCTTCCCCACACCGTATCCTCAGCCTGAAAGGCAAAAGAACACAGATGCAAGAGTAGAAATTCACTGAGTCGCTATATAGGAGCTCTGCTTGCCTGATGCTTTATAAACTAATGGACTACAGATGTCACCATATTTTAGTAGAGTATTGTATGTAGATCAGAGAGTATGTACACTTCCAGCAAGACAGATGTTTTGTGCAGTCAGTGGAAAATTCTGTCAAGTTGCAATTGCAAAAGTAATTAAAGTTCATTAGTTACAGCAAAAACACCAAGTTAGAACACTTAAAGGAGAAAATGGCATTTCTTTTTTATTCAAACTGAAGTCAAAATAATCTTGGAAGGATTAGATCATCAAACAACTACCCATGAACTGGGATTAGCAGGAAGAGGAGGAATTATCCCACAATGCATGTAGCCAACGGGAATTTTGGGTTGGTTTTGCAATGCCTTATGGGATCAAAACATTAGCACAGGTGGTTATGGGAATATGGCATTAACTTCCCATGATGCACTTATCTCCCTCCTTCTCACCCTCCCCTGTCACCTAGGTGACTCTATTTAATGCCATTCTCCTAAGGGTAATAGAGGCAGCAAGAAACAGATGCTGCAAGTGTTTGAGTATAGACCTGGTCCTTATGCTGTTATGCTGTGTGCTGCAATGATGCCAAGAGATTTAATACCTGAGTGGCATAGGAAAGTGTCCTACTATGGTGGACAAAATAAGACAGTCTTCCCCAGAAACCTTCTGCAAAGGATTGCAAAGTACCCCCCATGAAAGCTACCTAGGGTGAAGCTACACTGCACAATTATTTCGAGATAACTAGCGTTATTTTGAAATAACAATGTGAGCGTCTACACAGCCATTCCATTATTTTGAAATAATTTTGAAATAACAGATGGCTTATTCCGAAATCTGTAAACCCCATTCTATGAGGAACAATGCCTCTTCCAAAAAAGCTATTGCAAAATACGGTGTGTGTAGACGTTCCACTGCTGCTCTTTGGGAATGGGCTTTGGGGCACTGCAGGCCCCATGTTCCCCAGTTACCGCATGCTCTGGTGCTGGGGTCAAAGATGCTGTGGAGGTGATAGCGCCCACTCTGAGCTCTGGGGCTGGAATTAGCAGGGTGGTTCTGGGAGGTTTGGCGGGGGACAGTGGAAGTGGGGAAGCTCTGGGCTCCAGTAGGGAGTAGAAGAGGAGTGGACGGGATGGGGCCTCAGGTGGAAGAAGATGGGGAGGGCCAGGGTATTGGTGAGTGTCTAGCCTCTCCTAATCGCAAGTTCACCCCTGTCCATGCCCAACTGTAACATACTATCTTTGTGACTTAACCTGATCTGCTGAGCCTAGAACATTGTCACTGACCCATCTCTGTCACAGGTCAAAAAAAAAGTAATTCAAGGGAATTGATTCTAATATCATGGCACAAACTGATTATATGTTCTCAATCTGCAAGTATTATCAAAACATACTTTATTTTAGTAACAAAAGCACAAGAAAAAAGACAATATAATTTGTAGAGAAAAAATCCCTAAAATGATCAATAGCCTATAAAATAATATGATTAGGAGACACATTATGTGTCTGTGGACAATTTACAACTGGAAATGCTAATGTCAGCACTGGAATAGTTGTTGGAATATTGCCTGGGTTTTCCTCAAGGATCAGAGTCAAGAGTTCAGTGACACTTATGGATTAACAACAAGCGGATTAGTGTATGAGTCATTAAATTAGCAAAAGAGGGTGTTTATATTTACAGTATTTGTCAGCTCCGTTGCTTGATAGCCTTAAAGAAAACACTTGGGGATGAGCTAATTGGTTCAGAAAGAATCCAGCCCAGCCCCAAACCTGCTGTAAGGAGAGCTCTATTTCTGTGGAAAGAAAAAATATTGTTTTATGTTCCTATGTTCCAAACCAACTTTTCTCCAGATCCTGGAATTCCTTTAAACCCCAATATCTGCAAGCTCAGGGAATTTTTTGCTGTAAAAGAAAAAGGATATTCTTGATGTAGACAATTTGGTTAAAACACTGAACCTCGTGGATGACTGAATAGCCAAGAAAAGATGAAATAAAAACATGAGTCATATGTTATCTCTTTGTTTGGCAGATACTTCAGGTTTCTATAAAGGCGCACTCTCCTTACACTTCACGCTACATTATTTTTGGAGCTGATCCCTTTCTGTGTTTGGTAGTGCGGTGACCAATTAGTGGTCTTTTGAGCACAAAGGAAAAGGGAATGATAATATACTCAAGCTGGCTCATCTACATTTTTTCTAAGTAAAGAACTACTCAGAAATACATGTTTTAGTAATTGAAACCTGTGTTTCTAATGGTGACAGCTGCATGTTGGAAAATGTTCACAGTCAATGACATAGAGGAGCATGATGATAATGATGGAAGGGTAACACAAAACCTGTTTGCTCTGTGTGGAGAACAAAATGGTGCAGAGGGAGATTCTGGAGATCTCTTAGTACCCAAAGATTACCAGTGGTTTTGGCAGTGAGCTACCTAATACAAATAGAAATACATGTTGGCCACAACTCAGGACAGAACTAACACTATGTGAAAACATGTCCATTTACTATCAATCAGATCATTTCTGGCTATCTATTCAGAAATATATAGGTACTGTAATAACTCAGTAGAACTCACATGAGAAGGACACTGAATTCTAGAAGGAATCATTTACTTTAGTACTGAGTCTGCAGAATAAAATACAGAGGGCAGAGTGTAGTTCAGTCTCCCTAGTTAGTCAATCCTTGGTCTCTGTGCTGAAAATGCAACAAGCATGTCAGTTGTGGTGGTGTTTATTGTGACTATTTCTCAAATACCACTAATGAGCCCTCAGATACCAACAACATTCAAACACTACTGCCCTGGAATCAGCAATGAAGAGGTGAAAAGTTCCACTCCCTCAGACAATTCCTCTTTGTTTTTCAACACCCACGTAGAAGCCTGAAAATCAAAATGTCATCCTTTAGTGGTTTGAATCTAATGAATGTCCCCCACCCACGTCTTTGGATGGGGATGAGAACAACATACTGAGGTGAATTTTGTATGAAACCTACTTCAGCTCACACAATACCTCCTCCTGGCAAGCATATTTTGCACACCCAGTAATATTAGCATGTCCTAACCTGGAGAAAGGTGTTGTGCAATTGAAAGCTGCTCTGGAGTTCGCAAAATGTGTGCAGGGCTGCCAGCAGGGCTGAAACAATGTTTATCATGTGGGTGCTCAAAGCCATTGAACCAAACTGTAAACCCTGCATATAACGGAAACCACTCCAAGCCAGGGGGAGTAACAGCACCTCCACATCCCAAGTTACCACACCTTTGAGGGCTTCAAAGGAGGCAGGAATGCGGATGCTCTGAGGGGAACACTAAGTCCTAGAGTCACTACTGTAGAAAAAGGAAGGAGAGATAGCAAAGGCAACACTTCTTTTAACTTTTCTCCACCAATTTTGTTAATAATAATAATAATAATAATAATAATGTGCAGTTCACTTATAAAGAATTTCATGGATAGATCTCCACTTTATGAATTAGGCAAATATGACTATTCTAGTCTCCACATAAGGTGAAACTAAGGCATGTAGAGTAGAAGTGGCTTCCCCAGTTCGGAGTAGTTGAGCTAGGATCCAGGTGATTTGCACTTCAGTGGCCTACCCACTGGCACTCATCTCTGAAGTGGTCATTAAATCCAGTAAAGACCTCTCTCTGGGTATGTCTACACTACAAAGTTAATTTGAACTAACAGACGTTAGTTCGAATTAACATTGATAGGCGCTACACATACAAACCGCTAGTTCGAATTTAATTCGAACTAGCGGAGCGCTTAATTCGAACTAGGTAAACATCATTCTACAAGGACTAACGCCTAGTTCAAATTAAGTAGTTCGAATTAAGGACTGTGTAGCCACTTAATTCGAACTAGTGGGAGGCTAGCCCTCCCCAGCTTTCCCTGGTGGCCACTCTGGGCACCACCAGGGAAACTCTTCTGCCCTCCTCCCGGCCCCGGAGCCCTTAAAGGGGCACGGTCTGACTACGGTGCCCATGCCAGGTGCAAGCCTGCCAGCACCCAGCCAGCAGACCCTGCATCTGGCACGGCACGAACCAGCCAGCCGCTGCCACCCAGCTCTCCGCCTCTTTCCGGGACCTGGCTGGCGGCTCCCAGGAGCCTGCCCGGGGCCGCAAGAGGCGGGCGCCCGCCTGGTCTAGTGCGGAGATTGTGGACCTCATCCATGACCTCCACACTAGGCACAGGAAAGTGGCTGTCTAGGGCAGGATAGCTGCCAGCCTGGCCACCCGGGAGCAGATTTGCATGAAAATCAAGGTGGTCCAGTGAGACCCCCAACCCTGAGCCTAGAACGGCCATACTGGGTCAGACCAAAGGTCCATCTAGACCAGTAGCCTGTCTGCCGACAGCGGCCAACACCAGCTACCCCGGAGGGGATGGACCGAAGACAATGACCAAGCCATTTGTCTCATGCCATCCATCTCGAGCCTTCCAAAACAGAGGCCAGGGACACCATTTCTATACCCTGGCTAATACCACTCCATGGGCCCAACCTCCATGACTTGATCTCATTTCTCTTTAAACTCTGTTCTTGTTCTAGCCTTCACAGCCTCCTGCAGCAAGGAGTTCCACAGGTTGACTATTTGCTTTGTGAAGAACAACTTTCTGTTATTAGTTTGAAGCCTGCTACCCATTCATTTCATTTGGTGTCCTCTAGTCCTTCTATTATGGGAACTAATGAAGAACTTTTCTTTATGCACCCTCTCCACACTACTCATGCTTTTATAGACCGCTATCATATCCCCCCTCAGTCTCCTCTTTTCTAAGCTGAGAAGTCCCAGTCTCTTTAGCCTCGCTTCATATGGGACCTGTCCCAAACCCCTGATCATTTTAGTTGCCCTCCCCTCTCCCACCTCCTTTTCCCAGTCTCCCCGAGTTTTGTTCAATAGAGTTTCTATTTTTGAACACACGTGACCATTATTTTGTACATCAGGAAGAGGGGATAGGGAGGGGTAAGTGGAAGGAGGTGAGAAAGGAATGGGGTACGAGCCCCAGATGGGGAGGACTGGGGTGGCTCTGCAGGCTCCTCGGGGTGGAAGCTCTCCTGCAGCCCCCCGATTGACCCTCCCCCGGATGGCAGCCTGCGGCAAGTGCAGCCGGGCTGATGGCCGAGTGCTGTGATGTGCCCAGTGTGGGCATTCAGGGCACTCCAAGCCAAGACTGCTTTGCTGTCCCTCATCAAGTTAGACAAGCGAGCAGGGCACCCCTGAGAACTGTCTGTCCGGGGTGGGGGTCGGGTCCCTTTAAGCACAGCCCTCGGCTAGCCTGAGACAGCATCTCCACGCTCTAAGTCCTAATCTGATGTCCTGCCGGCACTGCTTCCGGCCAGCCTTAACCTCGGTTCAGGGTCCACTCAGTGTGGACATGCTAGTTCGAATTAGCAAAAAGCTCATTCGAACTAGTTTTTAGGTCTAGATGCACTAGTTCGAATTAGCTTACTTCGAATTAACTAATTCGAATTAAGTTAGTTCAAATTAGTGCTGTAGTGTAGACATTCCCTCTGATCATTATCAGGCCTTTGGGACTGTCATAGAGGAGATCACTCCCAAAATCTAACCTTATTCATGCTGGCACAAGTCTTGGAGAATTTTAGTTCAGTACAGATATTCAGCCACACTGTGTTTTACTGGATTAAAACCAGGCTCTCAGGGATCTGGGACACACAAGAAGCCTGGAAGACTTGGATGCTCTTCTTTATTTAGAAAGGAATACATCAAGCTGCTTGCCAGATGCATATTTCACAGTCCTGTCCAGCTCAAACAAGAATCAGTTAGATGAGGAGGTTTTTTTTTTGGAGAGCAGAGGTCCCAGAAAAGACACAATGTGATATGAGTACTGCCACCTTGTGTAGATTTTGACCATAGCAATTTTGTTCAAGGATGTCTTCCTTTTAGGCAACATCATTGAATAACATAACAGTTATTAACTGATTGTGTATCTCACATGGCCATGTTTTGATATGATAGAAAGGAAGCTGTTGTGCTGGTTCTCTTCCAGAGCCTCTTCAATCAAAATTTTTACAGGATCTGAAATATTTTAAAATCTAAACTACCTGTGGATTTTGATATCATACAATCACCATTCCAGCTATCACCATAATCAGTTATGGAAAGTGAGTAAATGGTAAACACCACAGAAAGAAGAAGATAGAAGGGACTTAAAGAAGTGAAGTGTTGCACAGGGGGAAAACAAGTAAATCAGAAAGCAACAGGTAACTGGGCTTGGGTGTTTACTCCATACTTGCACTGAAAGCATTACTGTGGATTGAGAAGGGGCTAATTAGCCTGACAGGCCATAGCTGAGAGGAATCAGGTAGCTAAGGAATCTCCTAAATCAAGGAGGGAGTCCAGCTGGGAGGAAGGAGGTAGGCTAGATGGAAATTGGGAGCTGATGGGAAAGTTTGCAGTCACTTCCTGAAAGAGGAAGAGGTAAAACTAGAGGAGTACCAGATGATAAGGAAAGGTGGTAAGGCCCAGAAGAGATCAGATATCAACTGCTGGCTAACAGGTCCCTGAGTGGGAACCCCTGACACCTACTGATGAGGTGGTGCTAGGGGGGAGTGAATAATAGGACTTCCTAAAACTGAAGAGGAAAGACTTTGATAGCCTGAAAGAGGAAAATGTGGATCATCATCTGGGTGGAGGCTGAGTCATAAAGCGGCATCAGCAGCTTGTTCAGACAGAGAGTGAAGGCTTCTGTATCTCATGTTCCTTCACTTTGGTGTCTACTTTCAAAAATATTTTCTGCAATTTAGCATTTCCTAGTCATTCTTTCAACAGTCAATCCTTTTAAAGTTAGAGATGATAGAAACACAAAACAGTCACTCTTCCAAACTTATATTATAAAGAGTTATGCCCATTTTGCAGACTTGCCCAGCTCAGACAAGAATCAGATGTACAGAGGTTTTTTGTTTTTAGAGCAAAGAGCCTAGAAAAAAAGCAAAATGATATGAGTACTGCCACCTTGTGCAGATTCTGACCATAGCAAGTTTGTTCTAGGATGTATTATTTTTATGTAATGCTTATTGGGTTACCTTTTACCCTGTGTCTCCCCTTACACCTACCTGAAGCTATAGCTAAAAGTGGAGCCATGGCTCTGGAAGAGAGGGACTCAGACAAGGGTAAGGCAGTCAAAGGTGGAGCTACAGCTGGGGACGGGACCAGCAATCAGGGTCTAGGGCAAGACATCAGAAGTCAAAGCCAAGAGCAAAAGCCTGGGTGTGGTGCTGGCAACCTGGGCCCTGGGACTCAGGCTGAGGTTAGAAATGGAACTGGGGTCCCTGTCCCTCATGGGGGGCTGGCCATGCCCACCCTGAATGTTCCCTAACATCCGCTAGAGCTGCACACCACACCATTGGGGGATCTCTGACATATAGACAGCTGAGCTTTCATGTTCCTTTTTGTGGAGCAGAACTGACATCCAATGAAGGAAGCAACACATCTTGCACATAACTCACAAGGTATAGCTGTTATCTAACACTGCTCATTTTCAGAAAAGACCTTCAAAAACACAAGTGGGTGTAGATGTACACTCAAAGTTCAACCCTGCATAAGCAGATATAAATATAGGAATTTACATATCATAACATTCTGGAAGTCCAGCATCCTCTCTCTGACTGCAGCCAGTAGTAAATACTGCAGAGCAAGAAACCCTGCAGTGGGCAGATGTGGGATAATCTGACTTCCATTAAACTCTCATTCCAATCCCTGGTCATTAGTGTTTGATTTAAGACTCATTGATTAACAGGATTGTCTCTCTCTCTACAGTGCCTGAATCTGGGCCATAAAGTTCAAGATAACTCCAGTCTAATAGTGGAGACTAGAAATGTTTGTTTTTAGAGATATTTGCTAAAATGGCAAATACTCTCTGTGGAAAAAAAACATGATACTACAGCTGTTCTGTTGATTGAATGAATGAACCAGTATATTCCAATTCTACAAAACCTGATTTGGCTATGGACTCATTAGTATTCATGCCAGTTGGGATAGGACCCATCACAGAAGTAATGTTCTCAGCCTCCAGGGAAAGTTATTCATCTACAGCTGTGTTTCCTAGCCCTGTCTCCAACAGCTGATCAAAGTCAGGTACAGCAGTTTTGGCAGAAGTTGCCTAGTCTTCCACTTGTAATCTAAGTGCAACATTCACAGAGACCATGAGAGAAGAGAAGCCACAGAAAAACAGAATGAGTGAAATCTTAAGGTACACCCACCCACCCACATGAGAGAAGAGAGACACATACACCATGAGAGGAGAGAGACCTATACACACCCCATGAGAGAAGAGACACACACCATGAGAGAAAAGAGGCCACAGAAAGACAGAATGAGTGAAAACTTAAGGTACACACACAAACACATACTCTCTTTAATTCTAAATCTTTATTATCTTGGATGTAATTTTTAAAAACTCATTTAGATTTATAACTTCAAACTTCTGGTGTTTCTTCATTGAATTGAGTCCTTTCCCATTTGTTTTTTTTTTCTTTTAGTGCATTCAATTGTAATAACTGTCCATGTTATTTCAGTTTTGATGGGTTCATATTTTGGGGGTCAAAGTTCACAATTTCATTTAGATAAAGTTGTCAGTTTAAGTTTGTCAGTGTAATGTACGCAGTTCAGTAAGCTACTGGATAGTATAAAATAGGGTCTTGCAAAAACTTACTTTTTCTATAGCTACAGAAAAGTAGGGGAAATGCTTCATCAGATAGCAATTGGAAAGTAAAGACTTGGGTGTCTAGCAAAACAGAGAGACCTGTTAAACCTAGATAAGGAAGAGGCTTTGGCAGTACTCAGACAATCTCTCTTGTCTGTCCTCTTCCTCTACCCCCTTGTCATATTTGTGGCTTAGCAGACTGATAGCATTAAAAAAATGCAGTGCTGAATTTATATGAACTCGTGCTTCAAACATAGGCAGAAGCAAATTTGCTGGGTGTAATATAAAAATAGAATTACACTATAAAGGATCTGGAGTGTCTGAATAATAACTCTGTAAAATGAAATTGTGGAAACATATATTCCATGTATTTCCTTTTTATAGAGTGTTATTAAACATGCAGGTTTAGAGTTCATAATTGATTTTTCTGGCCCTAGTCAGTGTGCTTTGCATGTAAATTCTCCATGGAAATCCCACTTACAGATAACACGGTTGCATCAATACTGTGGATTAAGTAAAAGATGGTAATTCCAAGTGTCTAAAAAGTGACTTCAACTTCAAAACATCAACTAAAATTTGGGCCTCACAACCAAGCCAAATCATATCACACTAAAGCATCTGGCAGGCTTTTTATTGTTGGCTATAATAAGAAATGGATGAATATAGTAATGTAATGTCAAAACTGCTGAACATCTTTCATTTTTAAAAAATTAAGGAGTTAGTTTTCTCAGTGTCCTACCTTTCCTTTTCATCTGAAAAAAACACAAGCACATGGTGAGAAACATCACCATGTGCCTCCACAGTGGAAATCAGAAGCATCTTTTCTTTGTATTAAATGGTATCTATCATGCCACTTGAGTGCCATATGTATTGTAGACCAGTGTGAGTGTCACAGACTTCCTTCCATGCCTCAATGCCATATATTAATCCATGTAACAAAAACTGCTTCAGAGAAGTAAAATTCATCTGTTAATTTTTCAGTGCAGCATTTATATTACTCCTTCATCTCCACAGTCCCGACAGATATACACCTTCAGTGCTTTCTAGTTAACTTAAAATCCCATTAAGATTAACACTTGCCATGGCTATATCCTTGGACAATTCCATTACATTGTAGTTTATACCAGTCTAAGGATCTTACATAGTCTTCGGACTACTGATTACAGTGACATAATGAGCTGCTCTGAAAATAGAGTTCTAAAGGAAACATCCTTAGTGTAGTTGCATTGAATTACAGTCTACAACTTCCATAAAAAATAACTAGAACTCTAGGCCTAATTCCTAGGCAGTGTGTGCTGTAAATATTGTCCTGCAATGAAAGAGTTATCAACTTTTATGATGAGTGATAAATCTAGAGTCCGGAATGGAGAATCCAAACTCCATAGTTGATAACATAGTGTCTTCTGTGGAGTTACGTGGTAAGTAGTGGCAACTGTGGAACTCACTGCTTTGACATCTTAGTTCCAACCCAAGCAGCACAGTAATTTGGTGGAACTACTATTGAGTGGATGTATAATTGGTTAGATGACTACAAACAAAGAACAACTATTAATGGAATGATGTCAGAATGGAGGAAGGTCTCAAATGGGGTTCCACAGGGATCTGTGCTGCATCTGGTGCTATTTAACATCTTTATAACTGATGTGGATGTAGGTATAGAGAGCATACTGATCAAATTTGCAAATGATACAAAGCTGGGGGGGCTTACAGTTAAAATTCAGAGTGATCTTGATAAATTGGAGAAAAAAGCTACGGTCAACAAAATGAAATTCAACAAAGCAAATGTCAAGTGCTACATTGAGGGAAGAAAAATAAAATACACAAATATAGAATGAGGGAAACCTTGGTTGGCAACTACACTGCTAAGAAGGATCTAGAACTTGTGATGGGTTACAACCTCAAAGTCAGACAGCAATGCTATGCTGCTGCAAAAAAAATCAAATGCACTTTTAGGGTGCATTAACAGAGGCATACCATGCAAGTCATGGGAAGTGATAGTCTTACTCTGCTCAGTGCTGGTTAGGCCTCAGTTGGAGTTTTATGTCCAGTTTTTGTCACTAATATGTAGAAGGGATGTAGAGAAATAGGTAAGGATCCAGAGGCAAGCAATGAAGTTGATCAAAGGGATGGCATGCAAGCCATATGAGCAAAGTTTGAAGGAACTGGGTATGTTTGACTTGGAAAGAGAGGAGGGACATTCTGGTGGTCTTCAAATATTTGAAAGGCTGCCATAAAAATGGAGAAAAGTTGTTCTCTCTTGCTACAGAGGGCAAGCCAGAGCCAATGGGTTCAAACTACAGCACAACAGATTTAGATTAAATCTTAGCAAAAACTCCCTAACTGTAAGAACAGTAGGACTGCCTATGTAGGTTGTAGAAGCTCCTTCCCTGATGGTTTTCAGGAGGAGACTGGATAGCCATCTGGTTTGTATGGTTTAGATACAAAAAATCCTGCATTTGGCAGGGGAGAGGATTAGATAACCCTTTCAGTCCTCTTTAACCATATAATTCTATGATTCTATGAAGTGCTGGGCAAAGGTTGGGTCACCTGGGCAAGTCACTAGGTAATGTCCCTGTATGTCTCAGGGGTTGATAGTAGGGTTAGAACATGTGACATACAGAACTAAAAGTCTGAACTACTATAGTTTGAGCTAAAGCACTTGGTCCTTTTGTTGATAGCTGTCGCAAACTCATTGACCTGTGAGGAGGACAACAACTCAATCTCTAAGACTGCACACATTGTGCAGTTTTCTACTATATAATACCCCCCCAAAAAAGGTTTCAGTGGTCACATGGATCATATAACAGCTCTACCTAACTTCTATTGTGCATGTTTTCCAGTTTCCCAGCATTTTCATGGGAATTTTAAAGCTGGCCACTTCATTTTCCACTCAATTTTCCACTTGTGGTAAATGCATATATATGGGGAAATTTCCATATAGTTGTGCATCATGGCATGATGCCCACTATCCTGGTGAGCACAGCCACCTTCATTTGTTTTTCCTTCTGTCTGTAATTCACACACATGACTGGTGATGCCTGCACTCAGAGAGATTGGTACCTACGAATGTGTGCATTTTACTGCTTTTGGAGGGGGTGAAAGGATGATGGCACATCTATACATACATTAAATCTTTTGCAGCTGGAGCATACCATGTAAACTAGAGGACAATGAGGCCAGCAATGTGAATGACTTGTAAATTACCCTGGGCACAAGAAAACAGCAGTAATATCCTAACAGGCCCACTGTACTCACAACATGGGCATTGTTAATCCAAAATTAGTTCATATTGAAGAGCCTACGTTCCTTGGTCTGGAAATGTTTTCGTTTGTGGCCATTGTAGTTTAAAGCTATGAAACAAATTATAAAGGTAGTGATATGGCTCCCCTCCTCATGTTTTTGTTGTATATGTGTTGTATAATGCAGTACAAGAGAGGAGAACTGACAAATCTAAATTAGAAAATCATCAGGCAGACACATTACACACATCTGGTGAGGAGATAGACTGATTCCCCTTAAGGCAGTGCTAATGAAGTTGAAGATCTACCATTCACATTTTGTTGCCGGCTATCGTTAGTAGCACAATTTCTCTGGATAGAATTACAATTTTTAACTTCTTTTGTCTTTTTACCCTGATCTTTGTCTTTTCCATCTTACGTTGAGCTAGTCAGTATAACTGCCAGAGATAAGCAAGCGAGGAGAAAGGAAGACCTGAAAGTTGTTTCCATGCTGGCAGCAGACAAGACTATGCTAGTTGTGAGATTGGCAAGCATAGTTTTGGTGGGATTGTGACAAACAATAATTTCTGACCAATGTTTAGAAAAACTTTTGCCCAGTTTTGGTGCCCTGAATGGACAGCAAATAAAATAAATTTCCCTAGCAGGTTAAAACACAGTTTCTGAATGTGGTTTATAACCATATTCAGGTGGATATAACTTCTTGTGGACATTTCTTAAATTACAGTTACACAAGTCTAATATGGGCAGCATGAGCAGGGAAGCAAGAGATAAACAAAACTTTGTATGGTTGTGCCACAGTTTGTTTTCTTCCCAATACTTACATGAATTTTTAGTGCAATTAACCAGTAGTACACAACCTATTTTGACCACCTTTTAAATATGTTATCTCGCTTATTTACCACTATGTGAGCAGAAGGATATTTTTCAGTATAATCCCTGAAATGTTTATATTGCATTTGTGAAGAACTGTATCTTCAGACACAGAGGTGTAAAATGTCATTAGCTGGGACCAAATGTGGATGTTTATCACCAAAAAAAAAAAACCCCAAAACAACAAAACCAGCCCTGCTACTTCAGTTTAACAAGTAACTGCATTATCTCCATAAAAGGCATCTATTCACAGTGAATATATTCAGAATATCTTCTGCTCGTTGTTTGAATATCACCAATTTAGTGGCTACCCAGGCATGTGTTTAAGTATTGGCTTAATTCTAAGAGGAATATATACTGACTGTAGATGTGAACTGATAAGTGCCTTTCCCAACTGACCTCAAAGAAAGTCCACACATATAAGCCAGAATCAAAAATTCACTCCCTAAAAAGAGTTTGGCTTTCTTAATCCATGAAATTTAGTGCAAATATTCTTCCCAGGCTTCATGGGGAACTGTTGTAGAACTGCTTAGCCCACACCCTAGATCCCCAAACCTCTTGAACTCTATTTTAGCAGAGCCTATATCTGCTATAAACATTTGAAAAATCACTTCTCTTCTTCAGTCAAAACTTCCCAGTGAGACCACAATATGACTGTCAATGTTTTGAGAGGAAATTTCAATTTGCAATATGGAGAGACTTGCCATCACTTCTTTTATTTTAAATTGGGAGAGACTTTTGTATGTACCTTAATTATATTCTCTGTGGCAAGGAGTAATCTTAGGTGCTGGACACGAGGTAGAATTAGTTATTTCTAGAGGATATTTTAGTATACATAAAAATGTATGTATAGAATAGAGGCAGAGTTTGAGGGTGTTACAGGGGATTTCTTCAGGGTCTAGCAACACACAAGTAAACATAAAATGAATTTCAGCCTTGTCAGACAGTATAGTTTGCATTGGACAAGTAGGCATGGCTGATTTCTTAACTGAAAAAAACTGTTTTCAAATGGCCTCAGACCTCAAGATTGCAAAGTACAGGTCTGTATTTATGCATAATTACATTCTCCAAGCAAGTGCATCATACTGATTCCCAATCAGTTTTGTACAGCTAACCAAGGCTATGGGCAATTCAGTCAAGAAGAAATTCAGGGCTATCAAACAGCGATAGTAGATTTTACAAGAAATAAGTGAAGGCTTTTTTGACCTATATGCTAATAGTATTTCTCAAGTTCTTGTTATGATGGGAATATATTGTCCATACTATAAGGACCTGGGGATTAGAGTGCATGAGAAGCTAGATCTGAGTCAACAGTGTGCCCTTGTAACAAAGAAGGCTAACAGCATATTGGGGTACATTAGCAGGAGCATTGCCAGTAGATCTAGGGGAGTGATTATTGCCCTTTATTCAACACCATATTGTCTATACTATGAGTTTTGGAAGGGTTATTAAACTTTATACTTCAGGGCTTAAGCCAGTCTTTTTAACAATAAGGGTATGTCTAGACTACATGGCTCCATCAACGGAGCCATGTAAACTAATTTACCTGACACGGTCAATGAAGCGGGGATTTAAATAATCCCCACTTCATTAAAATAAAAATGGCCACCACGCTGTGCCAACAATCAGCTGATCTGGTACAGCGTGGCAGTCTAGATGTGGATCAGTCGACAAGGGAAGCCTTTGTCGACCGCTCCTTTATGCTTCATGAAATTAGGTTTATAGGAGCAGACGACAAAGGCCTCCCTTGTCGACTGATCTGCATCTAGACTGCCGCCCTGTGCCGGATCAGCTGATTGTCGGCACAGAGTGGCGGCCATTTTTATTTTAATGAAGCGGGGATTATTTAAATTGCTGCTTCATTGACTATGTCGGGTAAACTAGTTTACATGGCTCCATCAATGGAGCCATGTAATCTAGACATACCCTTAGAGACCAATGTGGGAGGTAGAATATCCCTCATCTACTTACTACAAGATTCTTACACCTTGCACTGGCTTCTCTGAGACAGGAGACGGAGTGAAATGGACTTAGGGGTCTGAATCCAGGACAGCTATTCCTGTGTTCCTAAGAATAGCAATGAAACAAATTCAGGTCCTTTATTTATTAATGTATTTCTGATTTTTTTCCCCTTATAAAACCAGTTCTAATGACAATCCAGACGTCAGAAATGTAACCCTTCTGCCTGGTAGTGCTGGCAGCAGCCAGGGCCGGGTTCACTATCTAGGGGTCCCTTTTCATCCATCTCACACAGAACCAGCTCAAGACCCCACCCACTAGTCTGGGAAATTCACACGCCCCTGGGTGCCTCTGAGAGACAGTGCTTCCCTACTCACAAGCACAGAGTCTGAGTGTAGAAAATAAACTTTTAATGAAAGAGGGATAGAGGTCACATGAAATTAGCTTTGGAAAATACCACAAACAGAGTTCATAACGCCCCATGAGTAACTGTTCCAGCTCAAATGGATTGAGCAATGTCCTTTGCCTCTCAGACTCACTAGTCCAACCATGTAAGAGTTCCATTCACTTACCCAAACTTTCTCCTACCCCACTTACAGCTCTGTCCAGTCAGTGCAGACCCTGACACAACACCCTGATGACTCCACTCGTTGAACCTGAGGCTTTGCCACCTTTGTGCTGCTCCTGTGGTACACTTGCTCTGCCAGCCACTTCTTCTGCTTATCACCTGCCACTGCTCCTACCAGCCGCCCGCCAGCCACTGCTCCTACCGGCCACCCAATGGTCACAATGGGCTGGCTCCAGGCCAAACCAGTTACTTCAGCTCTTAGCGATTTCAACTCTTAGCCACCACCTAGGCTGCCCAAAAGATTCCAGCTTCCGCTGGAATAACAAAAAGACTCCTGATGGAGTCTGCTGTAGGTCTATCCTTAGAACACGGGGGAAAAGAAACAGGTTGAATACAGTTCACACCTGGCAGGCATGAAGCAGGCTGGCTCAAGCCCTTTCCCCCCCAACTCAGTTCACGCAACTCGGGAAGGGGGAGGCTTGTTTATCTGAGACCTCTTACAATGACGGAGTCTCTTCTACAAGCATTGGTGTCATATTTTACAGTTCCTACCTATGGGGTAGCATTGTTTGTGACCCCACAACAGCCCAAATTAGTTACAATACATCACATTCCATTCTAACAACCGATCCTCCATCAGCCCTGGCTGAATTGGATTTACATAACCCCAGATTCCTTTCCCATCCCAGCATGAGCTGTATTTACATATCAACAGATAATTATTTTGCAGGGCTAAACAACTTCAGCTGGCTGCATTGCAAGGAGTCCTTCAGACCCCTGGCTTAAAGAAAACTAATAAAACAAGAGACCATAATGTTTCATACTTGATTCCTCTAGGAATAATACTACAAGATAAACATGGACAATAGGTACATTTCACTCTGCTATTAGGGCATCTTTTTTGTTAGTGAAACTTCTTGACAAAAGAATAGATATGGCATAGTCACTAGGCAAGCTTTCAGGAAAGGTTACATAAGTGTATGGATATAGTATTAAAAAGCCCTTCTGAGTTAATGTAGAGGCTGGTTTAGATGATCCAAGAG
This sequence comes from Pelodiscus sinensis, assembly GCF_049634645.1. NCBI lineage: Eukaryota > Metazoa > Chordata > Testudines > Trionychidae > Pelodiscus > Pelodiscus sinensis. The sequence goes on along the minus strand of NC_134713.1, from coordinate 80,377,720 downwards.
GTACCTTGCTCCTTCCACTTGTGTCATCAGTAATTTTATTATTAAAAATATTTTCTTTCAAAGAAACTTGGAGAGTTGAAAATAGAGAAAAAGGAAGATCAGCTTTACAAACAGTGGCTGTGACCAAGCCATTATTGTTCTGCTATTGTTGAAGAAGCTTCCAGGAGAGAGGAGATATTTATAATCTGGTACATTTTAGGATAAGCATGTTATCTCACAGAAAACAGCGTGTTTGATAGAATTCTAGTGAGACATATGAAACAGACGTTTCATCTGAATGGCTGAAATGCCAGGGGAGGTTTGTGACAAGCTGCAGTTGATATGCTCAAGCTGCTCAGGAATCCACAAGGGAAAAAGACCAAACCTCTATCTTGATTCGATCATTTCCTACAATCAAATTAAACAAACAAAAAAGAGGAGAACATTAACGCCATGAATTATATGAGCTGGAGTTTGTGTGTGTTTGCCATAGCACAATCAAATGAGTTACTGCATGGCAGTGCAGCTACTCAGTTTAAGTTTAATTTGGTTAGGATCACAGAACAAGTCGTCTTTTGGAAGGATGTAAAGGGTTCTTAGAGAGAGTTTTTTTTCTCCCTCTGTAATACACAAACTTCTCTTTGGGTTTTGCACATACCAGATCACAACCCAGCTATGGGTAAAATGTCATACTGTGCACAGCAGAAAGGAATCTGATAATTTCCAATGCAGTAGATAGAAATATAGCCATTTTGTAGCAAAGGGAATATTTTCTCTCTCTATCATTCTGTTTTCCCCTGGCTTTTCCATTACATTAGTTGTGTGGAGGGCTTTTGTTTTGAAAGTTATTTTTATATACCCTCCAAATAAACAAATGCGAAATCATTCCATGTTGCAGGAAACATAATAATTAGCTACACTGCAATATTGGAGCCTGAGGTGATGTAGTAATGGATAAGGGCACACTCTTCAGTACTTCCCAAGCACTTTCCAGCAATCAGCTGAGGAAATCATGAGGTTTGCAACCGGATCAGCTAGATGAATACAATATCCCTTCACAGATCTGTCATTGCAACTGGGACTCCAAATATTTCACTGCTGTAGTATTTCATTGCTGTTCCTGTAGAAATAAATTGATCTTTGATGCAGCATTTTAAATTTTCTGTTGTATATTTTTCTGTTTAGTTAAAGCATGTCAGCGCCCTCAGTTGGTTCAGCAGATGTTGAAATGCAGCCAAAGCAGTGAGCACAATTCTTATGAACCCTGGATACACCCCGGGGTCAAAAGAATAGACCTAAATCAATAAATGTTTCTCTATTGGTCAACAAGGAAGAGATGAAGTCAGTAAAGCAACAGACTCCAATGGCATAATGAAAGCAACCTTGAAGCACTAAACACAGAATATAAAGCTCAATAATATTAGAGGTCTGATGCCAAAGGTGCTTCTTCATTTAGTTTGTATAATGAATAGGAGTAGCTTCTCTATGGTGATTTAATGGTCTGTTAACAATCGGTCTACTGGAAACAGGATAATGCTTTTTTTCCCCCTTTTCTGGTCTAAACAGTTTTCTCTTCTGACAAATCACCAGTTGCTGTGACAGAATCCCCAGTACCGGTACATGCTCAGCTTTGCCAGGGAGGCCATGGATGTTGGGTAGACGTTTGTCTAACAAAATTGTTGGGAACATTCCACAGGCTGGAGTAGTGAATTCCTTTGGTTCAAGACCACAGCATTGTTATAATAGTTTTATCCTTGCCACTAAAGGCCACTGAGTAGCTGTTTTCCTATTAAGCTTACTTGTACATGCACAAAACTTCCTTAAATGAAAGCTGAGCCTGATATTGACAATCACAACAGTCAATGTGGCGCAGTGTAGGAGAAACACAAGCTGCTGTTAATACAGAGGGGTAAGAGGTTCCCGTTGTGGATTTTGCAGTATGTTGAAAGGATGAAGTTCAACAAGTTATTCAGCTTCTAAAGCCAAATCCTGCCCCCTCCTCTATAGTTGCAGAGGGACCTAACCCAGTGGAACCAGTGCACTTATGCTAGAGCAGTGTTTCTCACAGTGATCCATGAAACCACTTTGAGCAAGCTGCTAACAGGCCACGCTGGTGTGTTTACTTACCGGCACTGTGGCCACAAAGCCTTAACTCCTCTTAGCTGCAAACGGCAAACCGAGCAGATGAGAGCGGCTGCAGCGGTCATGAAGAGGCACTTATCACCTGGCCCCAACCTGCTGAGTGAGAGAGGGCTGGAATAGTTCTCTCTCCCTTGGGGCAATCTCCTCATCCCCATCCCCACCCCAGAGCAATGATTTAAATGAAGAAAAAAAACATTAATTGAGTTAAGGACCCTGGCAACACCAGGTAAATCTTCTAGAATTTAAAAGTTGGCTCCTCAACTGAGCAGAGAAAAGCGTAACATGATCCAATGGCAAATTCAGACTGGAAACATAGTGTAACATTTTAATAGTGTTAATAATTAACCAATGAACTATTTACCCAGAATCATGGACAATTCTTCAGCACTGAATTTTAAAATTAAGGTTGGATTTTTTTTTAATAAAACATATGCGTTAGGAATTATTTGGGGGCCATTTTATGGCCTGTCTTAAATGCGAGGTAAGACTTAGATGATGATAATGGTTCCTTCTGGCTTGGAATCTATAAATATTTAAACACCCCTCTGCAGGAAGCTCTCTATCCTAATAAGAGGTGTGGTGGGTCCTACCAGCCATCTTCCTCCAATAAAAGGGAGCATGCTGGGTGGATATGGCAGTCTTGAAGCTATAAAACAGCTAAGGAAAGGCTTTGCTGCATATCTAGGGCCCAGGAAAGATTCCCATTGCACAGACCAGCTGCTTAGCTCTGTGTTTTTGTTCCAGAATCTGGCCATTTGAAATACAGACAATATAACTGGAACCTGGTCCCCGAAAACTAAAGAACAGAAAACAAATAAATACAATTCTTTTTAAAATGAATGAGCAAGAGTCAATAAGGACACAGAAAACCTATGGGACTTTCAGACACAGAGAGCTTGCAAGGAGGAAGAGGTTAAATTACTGGAACAGGAGTTAGGTCTGGTTTCAATTCCAAGATTAGCCACAGACTTCAGGCTTGATTTTCTGATCCAACTGAACTGCACTTGGTACGGAACCCATGGGGGAAGTAGGCCAAAGCTTTCTGCAGTTGCCCAATTCCTGGAAATAATAAAAATATGAGGTGACCATAGCACATTTTTTGCATTTTTTGAAATCTATTGGAAACAGATTTTTCCCCTCTTTGCCAGCAGTGAGAATATTTTTCATGTGTTTATATATGTCAAGAGTTCCATATTATAATTACTCTAGCAAATAATATTTCAGACTGAAAAGCTCTTGCTCCAAAGGTAAGCTACAAACTACATTACAGGTTGCACCTCCCTAAATCAGGACTCTCCGGTCCGGCCGGACCACGACTGTTCCTGTGCCAACAAGCCCACATACAGGGAGCTCTGGCAGCAGGGCAGGAGCACGACAGTGTGGGGCTGGTGACTCAGACAGGAGACCCATGTCGTGGAGGGCAATTGAGCATCAGCCAGGGAACTCCAGCTCTGGTCCTGGCTCTGGCCCCAGAGCTCCGGCCATGGTGCTCCAGTGGCAGCCAGGGAGCTCTGGTGGGAGCTAAAGAGCTCTGGCCCAGGGATCCCCAGCTGGACTGGCAGCAGCAAGGCTGGGCTGGAGCCCTATCCTGGGGGGAGTGGGGCAGCAGGGGAGGAACTTCCTCTGGTCCAGCAAATCCTTTTGTTCAGGACCAGTCAGGTCCTGAAGGTGCTGGACCAGGGAGGTCCAACCTGTAGTTATTTTGTTTCTTTTTTCTCTCAGTTGTTGATCAAATTTCATTTCACTGTACACATGATTTTTATTATAATACTGGACACTGCAAGTTCAAGAGAGGATTTCTATTCTTATGAGAATAAGCTGGGCTCATTGCAAAGATTACTCACTCAGAGCAAAATCATTTCCTTACCGAGAATGTATGTGTCAGGAGATGAGCAAATCTAGCCACACATTCAGCACAAAAGCCACCCTATAGGATGGTTCTGGAAAAGACAGTGTTATAGAATTGTAGGACTGTAAGCCCTGATCTACCCTAGGGAGTTATTTTGAAATAACAAGCAGAGCATCCACACTACCAAGCCTGTTGTTTCAAAATAAGGGGCTGGTTATTTTGAAATAACCCCTGCTTTCTATGAGGAATAACGGTTATTTTGAAATTGTGGCAGTGTGGACACTCCACTGCAGCTATTTCAAAATGACTACTCCCCAGAGTCATTCCAAGTAATTACTCCCCAGTGCTTCCTAGGGCTCCAAGTTGAGGTGGCACATACACATTAAGGGAGCCTGCCATGGACTAATTTTGCGACTTCCCTGTAATATGGACATGCTATTTTGAAATAGTTATTTCAGGAGTTATTTCAAAATAAGTTATTTTGAAATAATTTCCTAGTGTAGGCATTCCCTAAAGGACCTCGAAAGCTCATCTAGTCCAGTCCCCTGAACTCAAGGCATGACTAAATAATAACTAGACCATTCCTGGCACGTTTGTCTAACCTGCTCTTAAAAATCTCCACAACCTACCTATACAATTTGTACCAAAGATTAACTCCCCTGACAGGAAGTTTTTTCCCAATGGTAACCTATACCATCTTTGCTGCAATTTAAGCCCATGACTTTTTATCTTATCCTCAGAAGTTAACAAGAACAATTGTTACCCATTTCCTTGTAATAACCTTTTACTTGCTTGAAAATTATTATCATTTCCCCTGTCAGTCTTCTCTGCTGCAGATGAAATAAACCCATTTTTTCAGTCTTCTTTTGTGGGTCATGTTTTCTAGACCTTTAATAATTTTTGTTCCACTCCTCAGGACTTCTTCCACTTTATCCACCTCTTTCCTGAAATGTGGCACCCAGAATTGGACACCATACCCCAATAAAATTATGTTATGTTTTTGCAACAGAGTTACACTTCTGATTCATATTCAGCATGTGATCCACTATAACCACTATGTTTTTTTTCCACATTATTCTTTCCTAGGCAATCATTTCTGTTTTGCATATGTTTGCAACTGATTGTTCCTTTCTAGGTGGATTAATTTACATTTGCCCTTGTTGAATTGAGAAGCCTGTCAGATTTTGTGGCTATTCTAAAAAGAAGCCGTGTGACCTCCCCAATTAATACATGTTGCTGGCTGCAGCATATACTCTAGTTTCATTGGTGGTTAGATATGACCCTTAACCAGAAAATTATGCATCCTCTGGTATGTGATATGTAGGTCAGTAAAACAGCTGAGCCCTCTCCCGATCACTTCCACCGCTACTTGTATTTTAAGGAGGAAGTTCTCCAACACCACCTTCTCCTTCTTCTCCCCCATGTCACCTGTGCAGGCTAAGGCAGGATTTTACCCTCAGGCTCTAAAGTGATAAGAAAACCTGTTTCGGGTAATGGGATATTTCAGGGGTTCTCACCTTTTCATACATTGGAGGCTAGAGTGCTTCGTAATAGGGAATTTGTCTCATGGCCCACCTCCCCTCCCATTCTGTTTATTATCAGTCTCTTTACCTTCCCTTCTCAGTCACACACAACAATTTCCCTTCCATTTGCAGTTGACCATCTTCTTTCCTATGACTGAACAAATAACATCTCTCTAGTAACTACAGCAATTACTTAGCTAGAAAAGTAACATTAGGAAAATATTAACATCTTTTAACTTATAATTTAGCAGCTGGAAACAATGAAGAAAGCTTCAACGGTGCTTGCAGCCAACAGCAAGTGCTCCACAGAGTGCAGTTCAGGGACAGTTGCAATGTTTCTGCTGGCGAAGGGGCTTCCCTGGAAAAGCTTACACTCCCTAACTTTCCTAACATTCAACAGTATTGGTTGGTGCCAAAGAAAGAAGAAATATAAGTAATAAGCACATAGGAAGGAACTGACTACATTGCATAGATGGCCTAAAATCTGAGCCAAATATCAGGAAATCAGATTTGGAAAGGCTGAATAGTCTGATCATGTTTGGAATTCTTATCTGCTGTACTCAAGCACTTGCTTTATTTTGATATTTAGAAGTCTGATACAGAAATAACTTAGATAGGATCCCTTTAAACAATACAAAAACAGTGTTTGGGTTGGTAGATTTACAATTAGCAGAACTGAAACTAAAGTGTACTAAAGTCATTCTGTCAGAGATACCTTATAAATACCACCAATGTTAACAGCTGGAGGCACAAATGAAAGGAGAGACAATGCACCAGATGCTAAGTACTAGAAAAAGCAAAATACCATTCCTACCCAATTAAAAACCTAGCTTATATCTCTTTGGGGGCATATAAATATCTATGTTATAAAGTGTGATGGGTGTTAAAAGTAGAAAGGTTTTAGTTTTTATTCCTTTGTTTAGACTGACAACAAAATTGTACCCAAGAATGGTAAAGATGGTTTTGGTTAATGATAATGTTCTTCACCTTATCTTTTATTAAAAAAAGAGGATTGCAAGATATTCAGATCCCATAGTAGTAACTTTGCCAGATGTTTTTCACAGATCCCTCACTAAGACAAAAATGCTATTTAATGGAAGTATATGCCCCTATTGAGCAGCTTATGGTACTGAAAAATTAAATGTATTTTTGTGACATTTTAATATCAGCTAACCATCCAGGGATGATATCTACAGGCAGTCCCCGGGTTACGTACAAGATAGGGACTGTAGGTTTGTTCTTAAGTTGAATCTGTATGTAAGTCGGAACTGGCGTCCAGATTCAGCCGCTGCTCAAACTGACCGCCAGTTCTGACTTACATACAGATTCAACTTAAGAACCCCAAGCTTCCCCAAGTCAGCTGCTGCTGAAACTGATCAGCGCTGAGTCCAGGAAGCCTGGGACAGAGCAACTCTGCCTCGGGCTTCCTGTAGTCAGCGCTGGTCAGTTTCAGCAGCGGCTGACTTGGGGACGCCTGGGGCAGAGCAGCTGGGGTGCTGCTGGGTTGCTCCAGTAGCACCGCTCCTCGGCGCTACTGGACCAACCCAGCAGCACCCCAGCTGCTCTGCCCCAGGCGTCCTGATTCAGCCACTGCTGAAACTGACCAGCAGCGGCTGAATCAGGACCTGGGGCAGAGCAGCTGGGGTGCTGCCGGGTTGGTCCAGTAGTGCCCAGAGTGGCGCTGCAGGACCAATCGGCAGCGCCCCAGCTGCTCTGCTCCAGGGTCCAAAACAAAAGCCTGGTCTGCTGGGGGGGGGGGCCACAATAGCCGCGCCCTCCCCCCCCAGCAGACCAGGGACACCGGGAGCAGAGCCGCAGTGGCAGCGGGGTGCCGCGCCTCTGAGGCTTTGCTCTGGCAAAGTCTCAGAGGCGCGGGACCCCCCCGCGGCTGCGGCTTCAGTCCCGGTGCCTGTGGTCTGCCAGAGCAAAGCCTCAGAAGCGCGGGGAACCGCCGCTGCTGCCGCTTCAGTCCGGGTGCCTGTGGTCTGCTGGGGACCGTCCCCAGCAGACCACAGGCACCCGGACTGAAGCGGCAGCAGCGGCGGGTTCCCGCGCTTCTGAGGCTTTGCTCTGGCAAAGCCTCAGAAGCGCGGGAACCCGCCCGGTGCCCCTGGTCTGCTGGAGATGGTCTCCAGCAGACCAGGGGCACCAGAGCAGCTTACGAACGGGGCTTTCTCGCCCTGGAGCTCGCAGGTAGCAATCCGCTACCTCGACCTCCGGGGCGAGAAAGCCCCATTCGTAAGTGCGGATCCGACATAAGTCGGATCCGCGTAAGTCGGGGACTGCCTGTATAAATGTGTCATCACTTATAACTGATGATGCACTGCCCATGATGATGGGTAATATATGTAGGCAATACTTTTCTGTTGATTGTTGCAAGAAGCATAGAAGAAAATGATTTCCTGCAAGCCTGGGACCCTCATTTCCTCAATGACAGATTGTCTTCATTTCTTAGCAGTGTTTGTGTTTACAACCAGGAGTTGGCATCTTAAAAGTGAAGTTCAGAAAATGGATCTGAGGCATCACCTTAATTTTCTTTTAGTTCTTTTAAGAAGCACTGTTTGTCATCCATACAAAGACATATGAAATAGCGGAGACCACACACTGAAGTCCTTACTCGGACATTCACTTTGATGAGTTTTACCTAAGTATAAACTTCAAGATACTGTTTAGTTTCAACATTAGGGTACATATCCATATTGTGGGGAAAGCTGAACTGCCCACACTGGATTAATATGAAGCTTTTAAGATCATTATGGATGGGCCTCATCTACCTCAAACTAGCCACCAAATGTGCCTCCCAAATGGTTCTGCCCTTCCCACTCCTCCCTACCTTAAAAGCCACAGCCTCCCCATATAGACATGTCCCACTTCCCACAGACTGCACCCATCCTCTGTCTGACTATGTTTTACTACAAAGTCTACATTGGGGGACCCACCCCCACCAAGAATATTCCGTGTGCAGAGTCCTGCCTGATTTGTACAGAGCCATCTTGCCTCAGAGCTCTGAAGGGGGCAGAATGAAGGATGTATGGATTATCGTGTGTGAGGTATTGCCTGATTGAATACATTGCATTTCCTGTTTGTGTTCTCTTTTATTCTAGATATTTCCTGCTTTGTGGACAGTTCAGTTTTCGGCTGCCAATTTCCACATTCTGGAAAGGCAAGGGTCACTGATAAGGAAGCTTAACACTGCAGCAATGATGTTTTTGAGTAGCGAATTGAGTGACTTACAGTGAAGCACACAATGTAAAAAATAATCCAAATAAATAATAAGAGATTTTCTTTTCATTTGGGGTTATAATATTTTTGAAAATTGAAACACTACAGTAATTTCCAAAATGCCTGTACCTTTTCTTTACTAAGTAGGGTTTTTTCCTCAAATGTTGAGACTTGGTTCTACAATTGTATACACACAAAAATCAGAACATTTATTTTGGCCACTCATAAATGAAAAAGCAAACATACATGGATTGCTCATTTATCACACTGAGGTGGAACAAATATCTGATTGGATGCAGAATGAGTTGCAATAACTTATAAATATGTTCCATATTTTTACACTCCTGTGTAGTCTGTGTTTGTCAATTTACATTCGCTATGCTGGAAGTGGAATTTATTAAGGTAAATTAGAAGCAAGGCAGGGATTCATATTTCAGATTTTGATGCCTTTCTCCCCTGTGAACACAGAAAATAAATGTCTCCTTGATGCTGATTATTCCCACCTCCACTGTCTGCAGTTTTGCTGCTTTCCCAATCCAGCTGAGAAAATATTTTACTGTTAAACATCTGGTTAAGGAATGTTGGGAGTCCAGAAATGACTGGCGCATCCTCTGAAGTGGACTTGTTTAAGCACAGTAACATGGAGTTTTAAACCATTCCAAGAGACTGAAAAATATTTAGGAAAAACTCACCAGAGACTGTATCAGATCCTCTCAGTGTTGCCTGGGACATGTAGATGTAATGGAGACTATGAACATATCATGGGCATAAAAATGCATCTCCCGCAGAAAAGCTATGAGGCAAAAATACATCAGTGCTAAGAAAGCACTGGAAAAAAAAAAGCTGTGGAAAATGTCAACAGTAAACTACCTGGGTTTTGTCCAGTTTGCAGTTATATTTTTGTCAAGGTTCCACTGAGAAGCTAATGGGCAAACCATTTCTGCTGCTGGACACAAAAGAGAGAAGAGAAAACTGCCAGAGAAACATCAAATTTCCCCATCACTGTAACTTTAATTGTGCTCACTTGGGGGGAAAAAGCAATAGAAAGTAGCACTCTTCACATTGGCAAACTAGGCATATGCTTCAGAACCTTAGCTCTTCTGCATGCTGTCATATGGAACCCAACAAGCCTGCTCATGTGACAGGGGATTTTCAGTCTATCCTCAGACACAGTTCTCATTAAATATGCACTAAGGAAGGCTTGCAAGATTTGACTCTTCCAAAGCAAGGAGCCATCCCAAATTAAAGTAAAACTGGACATTACTGCAGACCCGGAAGATAAGCTCCTCAGACTAAAGCGACATCATTGCGGTATCTGTTTTCAATCAGTGCATATAAACCAAGTTTGATGCCTTGGCATCCACTTGATGCCTTTTTGGAGTGTTTGATTTTTGTGGCTCATTTATACATATTCATGAGACTGTTGAACACACTAGGAAATTTCCCATATTTTGGCAAGACAGGGCCAAATGCAACCCCAGGATGATAACAGTGGTAATAACCTTTTTGCATGAGGAGCTGTTAGATTGGGTTAGCTTATAAACTGTGTGGGGCAGTGTATTTGTTTTGTGTGGTCCATACAGTTCTCTATAGATGATATAATTTGAGATGATCCCATCCCCTGAAAAAAACAACCAAATTTTGCAGGTCAGAACCATCTACAGTGAAACCATTTTATCCGGCACTCTGTTAACCAGAAAACTTTATTAACCGGAATTTCCCCCAGCCATACTACTGTCACATCTTCACGTGCACAGGCCTGGCTTGGTTTACCATGATTGGCTTAACAATTTTTTATTTAAGAAGTACTAATCATCTTATGTGAGACCAATTGCCTCACACTACAGAACTACCAATATTAAAAAGTTGAGTTTTACTATTATTGTCCATTGGTTTTTCCTAGGTTGATGGGACCCTCAGATAACCGGAATTTTTAGATAATCAGAATGCCCTAATCCCCGAGCATGCTGGATAACACAGGTTTTACTGTATATCAAAGATAATTTCCATTTTTGTTGCCAAAACACACAGTATCACCTAAGATGTGTTGTCATTTAACCAGCGATATGACAAAGCATCATAGGAATGACCAGTAAGTCCATTTCCTTTTTTATTCCTTTTTTATGTTTAACTCCAACTCCTGAATCCAATTTTCCCTGGTGTACCCAAGCTCACAGCATGTGTGTATACAGTTTTTTCATTATGCATCATGTTCACTGAATGGACATTCTTCTAGCCCTATGAATTTACAGCAAGATAAATGATCTATTGATGACACGTTGCCAAAAGCAGCAAAACTCAACGACTTGACACGCAGAATTCCCAGCAAGAGACACACAGAACGTGTTAATACTATGAGGATGGGTTATCATCTACTTTTAACATATGTTTTCTTTCCTGAAGAAGGTCATTGCCTCAGCTAAATACCTTCTTTAGTGTTTATTACTCTTACATATCAGTTCGTAGTAGGGTGTATAAAACCCACACTGTGCTGGGGCAAGAAGAGGTTAATGGTCTAACTTAGAGGAAAGGACTCATATTGGCTCTTTCCCATAACACTTGCCAGGACTGACAAATCTGGCAAAAGGCCACTGCAAGTACAGCCTCTTACAGCAAACAGCAAGAAACAACTGGGACTAAAGGGCAAGAGGAGATATGCTTCAGAAGGAAAGCAGGGATTTTTTCAGTTTCTATTGGTTATATGGAAAATACTTCAAAGATCTACACAAAAGCTGTGTTACCTAATACACTTGTATTGTATTAAGTGGGCACATACAGTAATAATAACATTGATCTGCAGTCATTCATATAACTTACTCTTTGTTACGAGACCTTAGGAAAAAAATTGATCATTCCATAGAAGGTTTTTTAAATTGTCTGTAGGGAATTTTCTCTTCTGCAGAATATCAGGCACTGTGGATGGCAAATCTCTTCCTTCATCCAGTTTATTTCACTGGCAGACATTTATTAATATGGAGTCTGATTCCGCACCCATTTAAGTAACTGGACCTGCTGCTACTATCTCAATGAGCGCATACAAGTGTTTTGGCCCAAGCCCAGACAGTAAATGATATTTAGGTTCCTGATTCTCTTTGGGTCATATGTGCCTAAATTCCTTTGAGCACATGGGCCTTAATGTTTTGCTTAGCACCTTGCAAGATGGAGTCCTTAATGGGTCTGTTTATATATAATTATAGATATTTCACAGTGGAGTGGAGGGAGTTGCAGAAGGAACTACTTGCTTATTATTCCATTATTATTACCTTATCAGGAAAAGGATAAGGCAATAATCACACAGGATTCATACAATACATCTAATGAACCAGTTTTGATTTCCTTCAGACATACCATTGAACTTCAGTAAAGTTTAAGAAAACATTCTTAAAGGTTGCCAAAATGCATAAGACAAGAGTAACATCTAGTCCTTACAAACAGTTTGCTATACGGTGTTTTTTCAAAGACTAAAGGAAATGAAAGAAGGTCCTTTTTATTCCAGGAGATTATATTCCTGCTTCTCATGGTCAAATTTGAGATGCCTGTCTCTAAGAAAACATCTGAACCTCATCTGAGCTCACAATGAAAAAAAATCAGATGGATTCATTTATGCACTAAAGAGCAGGAAAACTACACTTTGAGTAATGGTTACAGGTTTGGATTAGAGTCTGAGCTTGAAACTATCAGTTTTCACACTGCAAATATTCCCTTTTGAAAATTAAGGGGTTTTTTTTCCCCAAATAATTCCTTCAAGACAATTTAGGTCTGGTGAAAAGCGTTAGATTGACATCAGTGGAAAATGAAATTCTATGCTTATAAACAGTGTGGAAAGCTGGATGTATCACAAGCAGCAGCAGTGCCTTAATAGCACAATGTAAAACTGAGTTGTAGTAACTGAGGGTATGTCTACACTACAAAGTTAGTTCGAACTAACGGATGTTAGTTCGAACTAACTTTCATAGGCGCTACACTAGCGCTCCGTTAGTTCGAATTTTAATTCAAACTAACGGAGCGCTTAGTTCGAACTAGGAAAACCTCATTTTACGAGGATTAAGCCTAGTTCGAACTAGCTAGTTCAAATTAAGGTGTGTGTAGCCCCTTAATTCGAACTAGTGGGAGGCTAGCCCTCCCCAGGTTTCCCTGGTGGCCACTCTGGCCAACACCAGGGAAACTCTTCTGCCCCCGTCCCGGCCCCGGACCCCTTAAAGGGGCACGGGCTGGCTACGGTGCCCGTGCCAGGTGCAAGCCTGCCAGCACCCAGCCAGCAGACCCTGCACCTGGCACGGATCGAGCCACCCACCCGATGCCTCCCAGCCCTCCTCCTCTTCCCGGGACCAGGCTGGCGGCTCCCGGGAGCTTGCCCGGGACCACAAGAGGCGGGCACCCGCCTGGGCTAGTGCAGACATCATGGACCTCGTCCACGATGTCCGCACTAGGCACAGGAAAGTGGCCGTCTACGGCAGGAGAGCTGCCAGCCTGGCCACCCAGGAGCAGGTGTGCAAGAGAATCAAGGGGGTCCAGTGAGACCCCCGACCCTGAGCCCTGAGCTTACAATGGCCGTACTGGGTCAGACCAAAGGTCCATCTAGCCCAGTAGCCTGTCTGCCGACAGCGGCCAACTCTAGGGACCCTGGAGGGGATGGACCGAAGATAGTGACCAAGCCATTTGTCTCGTGCCATCCCTCTCCAGCCTTCCACAAACCTTGGGTAGGGACACCACTCCTACCCCCTGGCTAATAGCACTCCATGGACCCAGCCTCCATGACTTGATCTCACTTCCATTTAAACTCTGTTCTAGTTCTAGCCTTCACAGCCTCCTGCAGCAAGGAGTTCCACAGGTTGACTCTTTGCTTTGTGAAGAACAACTTTCTGTTACTAGTTTGAAGCCTGCTACCCATTCCTTTCCTTTGGTGTCCTCTAGTCCTTCTTTATGGGAACTAATGAAGAACTTTTCTGAATGCACCCTCTCCGCCCAACTCCTGCTTTTAGAGACCTCTATCCTGTCCCCCCTCCGTCTCCTCTTTTCTAAGCTGAGAAGTCCCTGTCTCTTTAGCCTCTCTTCATATGGGACCTGTTCCCAACCCCTGATCATTTTAGTTGCCCTCCCCTCTCCCAGCCTCTCTCTTCCCCTCTCCCACCTCCTTTTCCCAGTCTCCCCCAGTTTTGTTCAATAAAGACAGATTCCATTTTTTAACACAATTGTCCTTTATTTTGTACATCAAGAAAAGGGGCTAGGGAAGGGTAAGTGGAAGGAGGTGAGGGAGGAATGGGGTACGCGCCCCCGATGGGGAGGACTGGGCTGGCTCTGCGGGCTTCTGGGGGTGGAAGCTCTCCTGCAGCCCCCCAATTGCCCCCACTCCTTAGATGGCAGCCTGCGGCAAGTGCAGCCGGGCTGATGGCCGAGTGGTGTGATGTGCCCAGTGTGGGCACTCCGGGCACACCAAGCCAGGACTGGTTTTCAAGCGGGGCACCCCTGAGAACTGTCTGTCCGGGGTGGGGGTCGGGACCCTTTAAGCACAGCCCTCGGCTAGCCTGAGACAGCATCTCCATGCTCTAAGTCCTCCTCTGATGCCCTGCCGGCACTGCTTCCGGCCATCCTTAACCCCAGTTCAGGGTCCACTTAATGTGGACATGCTAGTTCGAATTAGCAAAATGCTAATTCGAACTAGTTTTTTAGTCTGGATGCGTCCAGACAATTCTCAGGGGTGCCCCGCTTGCAAAGCAGTCCTGGCTTGGATTGCCCGGAGTACCCACACTGGGCACATCACACCACTCGGCCATCAGCCCGGCTGCACTTGCCGCAGGCTGCCATCTGGGGAGAAGGGGCAATTGGGGGGCTGCAGGAGAGCTTCCACCCCCAGAAGCCCGCAGAGCCAGCCCAGTCCTCCCCATCAGGGGCTCGTACCCCATTCCTCCCTCACCTCCTTCCACTTACTCCTCCCTAGCCCCCCTTCCTGATGTACAAAATAAAGGACAATTGTGTTCAAAAACAGAATCTCTCTTTATTGAACAAAACTGGAGGAACGGCTTCCTAGTTCGAACTATCTAGCCCATGCCGCGTGTAGCTGCGCGGCACGGGGTTCGAACAAGCCGGCATTTAAAAATGGCACCGGCCGGCTTATGCAAATGAAGCCCGGGAAATTCAAATCCCGGGCTTCATTTGCAAGTGCGGTATGCCTACATTACCACCCTAGTTCGAACTAGGGTGGTAGTGTAGACATACCCAGAAAGTTGTTCTTCACAAAGCAAATAGTCAACCTGTGGAACTCCTTGCTGCAGGAGGCTATGAAGGCTAGAACTAGAACAGAGTTTAAAGAGAAGTGAGATCAAGTCATGGAGGTTGGGTCCATGGAATGGTATTAGCCGGGGGTAGGAGTGGTGTCCCTGCCCAAAGTTTGTGGAAGGCTGGAGAGGGATGGCACAAGACAAATGGCTTGGTCACTGTCTTCGATTCATCCCCTCCAGGGTCCCTAGGGTTGGCCACTGTCAGCAGACAGGCTACTGGGCTAGATGGACCTTTGGTCTGACCCAGGACGGCCATTGTAAGCTCAGGGCTCAGGGTCGGGGGTCTCAGTGGACCACCTTGATTTTCATGCACACCTGCTCCTGGGTGGCCAGCCTGGCAGCTCTCCTGCCCTAGACGGCCAGTTTCCTGTGCCTAGTGCAGAGGTCGTGGACGAGGTCCACGATGTCCGCACTAGACCAGGTGGGTGCCCGCCTCTTGCGGTCCCGGGCAAGCTCCCGGGAGCTGCCAGCCCGGTCCTGGGAAGAGGGGGAGGGCTGGGGGGCATCGGGTGGCTGGCTCAAGCCGTGCCAGGTGCAGGGTCTGCTGGCTGGGTGCTGGCAGGCTTGCACCTGGCACTGGCACCGTAGCCAGCCCGTGCCCCTTTAGGGGGGCAGTAGAGTTTCCCTGGTGTTGGCCAGAGTGGCCACCAGGGAAAGCTGGGGAGGGCTAGCCTCCCACTAGTTCGAATTAAGGGGCTACACACCCCTTAATTTGAACTAGTAAGTTCGAACTAGGCTTAGTCCTCGTAGAATGAGGTTTACCTAGTTCGAACTAAGCGCTCCGCTAGTTCGAATTAAGTTCGAACTAGCTGAGCGCTTGTGCAGCGCCTATCAAAGTTAATTCGAACTAATGGCCGTTAATTCGAATTAACTTTGTACTGTAGACATACCTTATAGTACTTCTCCTTCTCTCATGTTCAGCCACCTCCCTCCCTCCCCTTAACTCCAGTGTATTTATAGGGTGAAATCATATCTCCTCTTAGGCTCCATTTTGCTAGACTAAGGGTGTGTCTAGACTACCTAGTTTTGTCGACAAAAGTGGACTTTTGTCGACAAAACTATACCAGAGTCTACACTACCGCTGAGTTCTGTCGACATAACGTCGACAGAACTCAGCAGTTTTGTCGACGCTGGTATACCTCATTTTACGAGGCATAACACCTTCTGTCGACAGAATTCTGTCGACAGAAGGTGTTATTGCCTGTAACACTGCGTCCAGACTACGGAGTTCTGTCGACAAAGCAGCTTGCTTTGTCGACAGAACTCAATGTGTCTGGACGCTCTTTGTCGACGGAAGTTTTGTCGACAGTATCTGTCGACAAAACTTCCGTCGACAAAACGTGGTAGTCTAGACGTACCCTAAGGAAGCCAAGCTTTTACAGGCTATGTCTAAACTATGAATAAGCAGTGGGATTACCTTGCTCATGTAGACATGCACTAGCTCTTATTAAGATAGTATGAATATAAATTATAGTGTAGCATGGAGAGTGGTAGCAGAGTCCTAACTGGACCATGATCAATACATACCCACAGTTTCCAGGCAGATGTATACTCATTAGGGCTCATCCTTGTCTCCACTACTGTGATTCATGATACTATAGCTACACTGCTGTTTATACTCCTGCTGGTTCCATGAGAGATAGATTGAGTATAATGTACACAAGCAAGGGAATCATGCCTAGCTCATAGCGACCAGTTCCTCACACTGTTGTAATGACATTTATTTAAAAGGTGGCATGTAATACATGATTGGAAAACTAATAATTTTCTTATTGTTGCTATTCTTGCATGCTGATGCGTGGGTAAGCTACAAAGACTTATAAAGATCTGCTGTAATTGTGTCACTAAGGGTGTGTCTAGACTACAGGGTTTCTTAAAAAAAAAGTAGCCTTTTTTCGAAAAAACTTCACCTGCATCTAGACTACAGCTGCATTCTTTTGAAAGTAAATCAAAAAAAGTGGCATTTTTTTTTAATCACAGTAAACCTCATTTTATGAGGAATAATGCCTCTTTTGTGAAAGTACTCTTTCGAAAAAAGGTGCTATTGAATGCAAACTGTGCTTTTTCGAAAGAGAGTGTCTAGACTCTCTTTTGAAAAAGCAGCTCGCTTTTTCAAAAAATCTGCTTGACGTCTAGAGGCTCTCTTTCGAAAGAGGCTTGTAGTCTAGATGTACCCTAATATGGCTGCGTCTAGACTGGCAAGTTTTTTTGCAAAAGCATCTGCTTTTGCGGAAAAACTTGCCAGCTGTCTACACTGGCTGCTTGAATTTCCACAAGAACACTGACGATCTAATGTAAGATTGTCAGTGTTCTTGCGCAAATACTATGATGCTCCCATTCGGGGAAAAAGCCCTCTTGCACAAATGTATTTGTGCAAGAGGGCCAGAGAAGACAACTAAAAACTGTTTTGCACAAAAAAGCCCCGATGGCGAAAATGGCGATCAGGGCTTTCTTGCGCAAAATCGCATCTGGAGTGGCATGGATGCTTTTCCGCAAAAAGTACTTTTGCGGAAAAGCATTCGTGCCAATCTAGACGCTCTTTTCTGCAAATGCTTTTAACAGAAAATCTTTTCCGTTAATAGCATTTGAGGAAAATCATGCCAGTCTAGACGTAGCCATATGTGTTTAAGCCAAACATATCAGGGGAAGCTAATCATAGAATCATAAGGTTGAAAGAGACCTTGGGAGGTTATCAAGTCCCACCCCCTGACCAAAGGAGGACCAACCCCAACTAAATCATTCCAGCTAGGACTTTGTCAAGCCAAGACTTAAAAACCTCTAGGGATGGAGATTCCACCACTTCCCTAGGTAACACATTCCAGTGCTTCACCACCCTCCTAATAAAATAGTTTTTTCCCAATATCCAACCTAGACCTCCCCCAGTGCAACGTGAGACCATTGCTCCTCTTTCTGCCAACTGTCACTACTGAGAACAGCCTCTCTCCATCCTCTTTGGAACCTTCAGGTAGTTAAAGGCTGCTCTCAAATCCCCCCCTTAATCTTCTCTTCAGCAGACTAAACAAGCCCAAATCCCTCAGCCTGTCCTCGTAGGTCATGTGCTCCTTAATTATTTTTGTTGCCCTCCGCTGGACCCTCTCCAATGCATCCACATCCTTTCTGTAAGGGGTTTCCTTACAAGTGCACATTGTTGACTCATATCCAGCTTCTCATCCACTGTAATCCCCTGTCCTTTTCTGCCGAACTGCTATTCAGCCAGTCAGTCCCCAGCCTGTAACAATGTTTGGGATTCGTCCGTCCCAAGTGCAGGACTCTGCACTAGTCCTTGTTGAACAGGATGAACATGTTTTTTCAGACAAAAGAAAGGGGTAAGCCCCTTAAACTAAGTGAGTCCACAAACAGGGCATATCCATGTGTATTGGAGAGAGCAGGATGATAATTTGCATTGTAAAAATCATAAGCAGAGGAGAAGCCAACATCACATCTACATTAGACACCAGGGTGTCTACACCCAGCAGAGAAAAGGAACTAGTTCTGGGGATACGTTTCATAAGAATACATTTCAAAAGATTGCTGGCTTATAAGAGAGGGGGAGAAAATGTCTACATTATTCTTCACCTGAGGCAAGGAAACCCAGTGCTTAGGGCTCTGTGAGTTGGATCCTGGCTAAGGACGGGGCAGCCATGTTGGAAGAATGACTGTGATAAAAAAGCAACTTTGAACAAAATATACTAGTTTATTGAGTTAGGTGTAGTCTTAGAAGCATATTTTACATTTGTTGGTAAGCATTTCTATCCCTATCTTTCTAGTGGGTATCACTTAAACCCAGATAGGTGCATTTGCAGGATCTAATCCATACACTGTTATCTCTTCAGACCAGGAACCATCTTTTAGTGATTGTTTGTACATCACTGACTATAAGGGATGCCAATTCTGAATCTTGGCTCCAAACTAATACAAATAATTAATGACTATAAATAATAGAACCAAACCAAAAACATAATAAATTTTGTATTAAATAAATAAATATCTTGGGGTTATTTTTAACAATAGAAAAACACCAGACTTGTTCAAATGATTGACTTGACTATGTTTCCGTGTGCACTCTCATCACAAAAAATACTCCACTAGCAACAGTGGGCCTACTCCCTCCATTGTGGTGAACAGCATTGAGCCTCACAGTTGCAAAACATATTTAGAGTGACAGTCCATTTCTGTATTTGCTTTTGTTCTTAATGAAGGCAAAATGCAACTTTAATGAGATCACAGTGGGGCAGGTCCATTGGGACTGGTGTGCAGATCTCTAGTATTGCTTAGCTCTACGATTATTTGCCTTTAGACATCTAAGTTACCTACTCTACATGATACAGATCAACACTGAATAGGTGCTCTGCATGTATGCCCAGAATGGAAGAACTCTGGCATTTAAAATCAAGGCGGGGGGAGGTTGACACATATACATCCCTTCAGTAATCATTTCATACTGCTGTTATGCTGCCCTATGCCACTGCACCTGGAGGCTGAAATAAGCTAACTTGAGATGTTTGTTTTTCAGCTCTTAGGCATGGTATAATAGGTGAAATTAAGCCATTACCACTAAAGGTCAAGGCATTTTCATTGAAATATCAAGAGAGCAGAGGACTGCCACAAGAATGGGGCAATCTCTCTGAAAACTGTCAGAACAGAACATGAGAATAGATACAAAGCTGGCTTCTACACCGCAGTGCACTGATGCAGGGTAATTTGCTGTGGATCCCTTTTGAAAGGGTTCCTAAATAATACAATGTTTGAGCCTAACAAATGACCCAGTTATCAAAAACAAGGCTTTAGGAAACCATCTGGCTCAGTTTAGTGATGCTGTGGGGTGTGAGCCTGCATAAAGAGTTGTGTGTGTATCAAATTAACTGCCTTTTAATGAGCTGCGTGGCACTACCCCTCCATATTGCCATACTCCTAGCTAAGCTTCTATCTCACTTACAATCACATCAGACTTTAGGCTCACCTTGTATAAGTGGGTGTCGCCACCCTCAAGTTTGGCAATGGCACATTTCTCCCCTGTGTGTCGCAGTGGATCAGCACTGCATTTGCCATCCCCATCCTCTGATTTACACATCTGGACAAGATGTGGCCTATGACTGGACTGGAAAAAGGTTCAAAAGACCCTAATAAGTGAGTTCCAAGTCTGAAACACCCATTCACTGGTCTTGCTATTGTGTGTAGCTATTTGCCTGATGAAGTTATAGAGATGAAAGCTCTTCCCAGCTGATGTGGCAAATGCACAATTTAGAAATTCTGCTACAAAGAGGATGGGAGGGTCACAGGGTTTTCTCAATTCTGGATGAGACCCATTTCTAAACGGTAACTCCCTCCTCTCTCATTTCATGAATCATATCTCCCTCCAATCCATGCAAAGCACAGCTGCTAGCATCATCGTATGCCTCTATCTATATCTCCACTCATCTCTTTTGGCATCATGCATTCCATTCAGCAATGCTACCATCTCAAAGCTCTCATTTATCTCACAAGCATATCTGGGCTTGCTTTCTTCCTTTTTTTCCCCAGTGTGGAATACTTTTCCTGTAGCAGAGCTGGTCAAACATTTTCTCTGAAAACCTTTTTTGCCTTTTCAATCAGAGCAAACTATTTTCAAGCACAAACTCTTAATCTGGTTAATTTTTTTTCATTATTCAATGAAAATGTTTACAATATTTTTTCCAAAAAGGTTTTCATTTCAATGGGGCACAGAATGTTCACTTACTTTTTCCAAATCAAAAAAATAAAAATGTGTGGTGGAGAGGTAGAGGAGTTTAGGGGAAGAGACAAAAATAAAAAATGAGATCAAATCAGAGAAAAAACTCTCATTTTGTACACCCTTTCCCCTCCCATCTTTTTTTTCCAAATGGAAAATGTGTTAAGCAGCAAGAAAGTTTTTTTCCCCAACAAAGCAAAGCATATTTTTTATCTGCCTTTTTCAAAAAATATCCTTTTGGAATTTTTCACTGAAAATCCAAGAATAAATATTTCCTGAAAAAATGAAATAAAATAAGTTAATTTCTTTCAAATTGTTTCATGAAATGTATTTGTTCTCAACCAGCTCTACCTTGTGGTGATTTGTAAGACCACCACCGTTCGATTCAAATCTGTCCTGATGACTCACTGCTCTACAGGAAACCAATCCTCTTGGTTTGGTAAAGTTATGGGATATAAAAAAGTCTATATCTTTATAATAAAAATATGAATTTCTCAGGACATAGGCAATTGCCATCATACCATTTACTTGCATACTTTGCTCCTAGTTCCCTTGCCCTTCATTTCAGTCTGTATTGTCTTATGAATGTAAGCTTGTTAGAACAGGGTTATGTCTTATTTGCAAAGTGCTTAGCTCATTGTGCATAATACCATATAGTTACTAGAAACATGTAATTATACATTGTGCGTTTGCATACATTTGTAGCAGATAGTTGCTTAACTGCCAGTTTCTCCTTATGCAAATTTCACTTTCAAGAGTCACAGTAAACTTTGTAGCCTTTCAAAGGGTGTCTTTCATCCAAATCCCAAATCTCATTAGGCATGCACTAACATATGGTGAACCTTCTATTATGGCTGCACTCCTTTTCTCCCTAGTCCTTATTACTTTGAACACAGCATTCCCTATTAAATATCCTTTTTTTTTTCTAAAAATAGGGGACAGGCGGGTGGTTCTATGAACAACCTTCACATAAGATCAGAAACTATACTGATGGGACTCAAGAAGCACAGTGCATTCAGGTAACATATACAGGCACTGAAATACCACAGAGGGGCATGTGCAAACTTTTTGAGTTAGTTTTCCTTGAGGTCCTTGTCAAGGATTTGCAGAAGATGGTTTTAAGAATTCTTGCAATAGCCTCTGTTCACCTCACGCGTACTTGTCCAACTTCCCAAAATTCAAGGTTACATTTCCCCTTTCCCATGGGAAAAGTCTGTGGCTATTAATTAGCTCAAAAGGTCTGATTCTTCGCAGCTTCCATTGGGTATTTTTTGAAGAGGTGGACTTTCCTTGCAATAGCAACTGGAACCAAACTCAGCACTCTATTTGGAAATCTTTGATGACAGGGTCTATCCTGGAGTCACATAACATACAAGCCCACCCACCAGTAATTACCGTAGTATTGCTGTCGTCTTAGTCAACGTGTATTGCAATTTTATTATTTCATATCTGTCCCTTTTTAGTTTAAACAATGTCACTCAGACTACACCTGGGACAGTTCTTAGAGCACCTTGGACTATGAGTCACCCTGTTACAAGCTCCATGCAGCCTGAGAGAGTCTTATCTGTGTCTGTCTCCTTAACACCACCAGCCTTTCAGCTACTCAAACTGTCTCCTCTGGGCTATGACAAACCTGTATTTGCATTACAGGCCAAGAGTGGGTGCATCCACTCCCCAAATCCATTTTAATTCTTCACCTGTGGTACCTTGCCCCTGACACTGGCTACTCCTAGAAATCTCAGATCCTCTCTTCCCAAAAGTGCACTGTACTACAGCTTTCCAGTTTTATCCTACACCGCCTCTTCAGCACCTGTGAGCACTTATAATAAAGCAAATGTAGTTTGATTAAAGAAAGAAAAAACATTTAACTAGAAAAGACAGTGATGGAAACAACTGGTTACAACAAAAAACAAAAAATATATAATGCAAACCTGGGTCTACATTTATCACTACTTATCGATTCTACCTAACTGTGCTTTTTCCCCAAATTGCATTGCATTACAGAGCTGACTGATTTAACAAAAACTAGGATCCAACCATTCATAGACATACACCACTTTGTATGTAGTTTTCTCGGTGAATTGATCCAAAGTGCCTTCTCCTACATCTTATTATACTGAAATAGCTGTTTGTCTTTTTCATAGCCAGGGTAAACACCTGCCTGCTATAATGTTCATTTTTACCTCAAAGTGATTCTGATCATTTGCAATTGACTCTTATATTGACTATTCTGAGATATGGCAAAGGTAGACTATAAAACTTTGCATTGTCTGATCAACTGACTAGGCCAGGGTGACAATGCCTTCTTCTTTGAATGGGCCATTGCTGAGGTATGGTCAACACTTAAAGATTAGGTCAACTCAGTTTGTCACTCAAGGGTGTGAAAAATTCACACTCCTAAGAGATGTAGTTATTCCAGCCAGTTATGAGATTTCTGTAGATACCTTACATGTAACCCCTTATGTACAAATATCCTGTAAGATGTGTTTGCAAACATCTCTCAGCTAACTCCTCACAAACTCACCACAACAAAGAAGAGGGGACCATTTTCTAAGGAGACTTCTGTGTCAAAACAAGAGCTGGGTGCATGCTTCCCAGTGCAGGAAGACAGGCAAGAGCTAGGTCTGCTCACACTCACATTCTAAAAATAGCAGTGGGGCTATGGGCGGCAGCTTGGGCTAATACTGAGTTCTCCTTGGTACACATGCAGGTGACTAGCCTAAGCCACCACCCAGAACTAGCATGTGTCTATCAATGTTGGAAGCACACTCACAGATACCCTCAGTGTGGATTCCCCATCTCTTTCCTGGATGAGAGTATTCCCCTTACTCAACGTAGGTCTTGAGTCTGATGCTGAGTGAATCCCTTGGGCAGAGCAGAGGGGACAAGAGCTGCTGGAAGCAGGGTTTGGGAGGACTGCGTAGCAGAATCCAACTATACAGCAGCAACAAGGAGAAGCAGCACTGGGTGCCTCAATACCCAATTAAGTTTGACTTGTTGGATCCCCACCATGACAGGGTGGTGGCAGGGTGAAAATTGAGATAATATCATTGCAACCTGGTGCCCAGGGGTACCCCCTGTTATGGCAGCAAAAAAACAAACAAACAAAAACAAAACAAAAAAACACCAACCTTTAAAAGAGCTATCACTGGGCATGGCCATAGAAACTGCCACCATTTTACTTGTCCACATGGGTTTCTCTAATTAGCTTTGAATCTCTGTTTTAACTCAAGAACTCTGATCCAGGATCAACATGACCTTTGCCAGTCAATGATTAATTGCTCCCCCTCTCTTCCCTCCCCAAAAGACTTGTCTTTTTCAGCTTAACAGACAGAGTTCACTTTGTGAATCCACGAAGCCTGCATCTGTGGCCTCGGTCTAACATGAAACCAGCTACAGCTAGATAGCAGGGCAAAAGTTGAATTAAGCCATGCAGCTTAAGCTACGCAATTGAATTAGCTCAAGTCAAAATAACTTGGCTTTTGGTGCTGTCTACAAAGCAGGAAGTTGAATGAAGAACACTCTTCCTTCGACTTCCCTTACTCCTTGAAAATTAGGGGTACTAGGAGTCAGAGTAAGAACTCCTCCAGCTCGCTATTATTTCGAAATAATGGCTTGCAATGTAGATACACTCTTTGTTATTTCAGAATAACATCAGTTATTCTGAAATAATGCTCCTGTGTGGATGTATCCAGAGTGTTTTACATCCACTTGGCCCCAGGACAAAAGAAGAGAATTATACAGTGCTGACATATAGTTTACCCTGTGAATATCTTCCAAATTTTAAGATGATTCAACAATCATCTTAAGTTGAAGACATCTGGAGTGCTTGTGGTTTATTCATTTTTAACAGAGGTAATGCACATCAAAAAAGCATGATTACACTTAAATTATTCCATCCATTATCAGCAGCATCTACAACTCTACCATCACTCTTAAATTCCCTCATGAACCAAACATTGATGCATGTATAACAAGATTCTCAAGCTCTTGCCCTGAAATGGTAAGTTCTGTTTCCCTCCCTCTTTTTTCTATGTGTACTTCATTTTGATTTCATTTCCTTCCAGCTTCTACCTGAAGGGAATATCAAGTTACAAATACCAGACATGGTTCTCTACAGCTGCATCATTACAGACACATCCAATACTGTTTACACACTGTTCACAACAACATCAGCAGAACAGTGCTTCATCTGCCTGATTCATTACCAGTGAGATCTCGTCAATATCAATCTCGTTCTAAAAAAAATGGTCTGGGAAGCCTAGCAAATTGCTACTACAGCCAATGCATCATATTTGTAATAACAGCACAAGTTAAAAATATATACATAGCTTCAGTGATGTATTCTAATAAATTAAGTTCACCAGTGCCATATATTGAAAATTGGAATGCTATGAATAAATCTATGTACTTCTCTCTCCACCATCTCACTGCTTTCTAAAAAATGAAACTATGAATTAATTATCTTTTCCATGAAGCTCTGCACATGCCATTCCCAGCACACAATTTGGGGGAGGGAAGGAAGACGAGCATCCTCTTCTTATAGAAGGACGTGGTCACTAGTTTATGTCGCTTTGGGTATGTCTACACAGCAGCCTAAACTTGAAATAAGATACACAGTTTGCGATACACAAATTGCATATCTTTTTTCGATTTAATTTTGAAAGAGACATTTTTGAAATTTGGCACGTTTGCACAGCACCAAATTTTGAAATAATGTGCTATTTTGAGACATCCTTTAACCCTCATAGAACAAGGGTTACCGAGATGTCCAAATAGCATGCCCATTATTTTGAAAAATATTTCTAAATAATGGGCAGCTTGTGAAGATGCCCAGTGTAGATGTACCCTTTCAGAAAACTTAAAATTGAAACAATAAGGTATATCAAATACATTCAGAGTGAGCTTCTGTGAATTGTTCTTCAGAGTCAAGTGCAGAGGATAGCAACCTGGGATTGTGGTTGGCCAAGTTGCAATGTTTGGATCAGGATCTAAATTTCCATCAAGTTCCAAAGTGTTTGCTCCCAGGTTTTGGTTTGGGCTCATGTCTGTTTATTATACATTTCTATTTCCTACATTTGTATTCATAACTTACCATTTGATCTGAATACCATGAAAACTATACATAATAGCATGCTGGTATGTTAAGAATGATGATTTAGTTGACTTGTCATTGTGATTTGATCACGACTGCAGACTTCAGCACAAAGACACCTCTGGTAAAATTAATGGAATGGGGATTGATTCACTCCATGTGAAAAGGGAAAGCTTCTTTCACAAAAGAGTGGCAAAGCACTATTGTCCATCTTTGGGGAGTCAACTGGCAATATCAGTTTTTCTGAATCAAGTGTCCTGAATGGTGGGTCTCCCAGATGATTCCCAAGTGTGGATACTTAACATAAGATGCTGCAACTCCCTCTCCATGCAGGCTCCTACAACCCAGATTCTGCCAGTGGACCCAAGAACTGAATCAAGTTAACTCCCCGTAACAACAATTATGTATTCATCTTCCACACTGTATGTATATGCAGTTACCTCTGCCTTGACAGCTCTAACAACTTAGCACAGTTCTCTTGCTGCAACGAGGTATAATACCTCTCAGCATCAGGCAGTCAGCTTCATTCTCAAGGAAACCTAGATGTCTTTCAAGGTTTTGCATTTCGCTAGTTCCTAAGGATTAAAGTACTCATTAGCAGCGACATGGCAACACTTGGAGCAGCTCAGTTAATTAAATTGGGAAAGGACTGCTCAGACTGAACTAGAAGCTTTCTCTGGGGTAGGAGTGGTAGTTTGAGGTATTTTTCAGTAATTAAGAAGAACAATTCACTGCTTTCAACCAAACCAGTGCAGGGCAGTTTTTAAGCAGTGGTATTTGTTCTGTGGTTGCTTTCACTAACAAAAGACTGAGATGGCTTGGTCATGCTATAAACAGTTCATGCAAAGCTATGGTACCAAAGAATCCTAGGAGACATGGCTACAGAGGAGCTCAGTTCTCTGTCATGCCCTTCTCCCCATTGCAGCCTCTACTATACAACTGGGAGCTTCAGATACAATCAGCTGCACAGAATGGAGACTCTGCAGAGCCACAGCCAGACACCATGTAACCCATCCCAGACCTCATGTAGTTATCAAAATTTCCATTCAGCATGTCAAAGCGTGGTGTGCCTGATAGGTTCACATTCTCTACTCCATACACTCTTCTGTTTCGAGTGTTGTGTAATCCAGCCCTATGGAATTCATAATTCTCTGTTACTTTAGTTTCTAAGAAGGGCTCATTTGTGGTATGTCTTAGGATCCATCCTGCAATAAGGGCAGAAGAGCAGTCGTTCCATCCTAAGGGGAATTCTGGGAAAAATTATATCTCAGGGAGATAGAACCAAACCCTCACAGAATTCCTCAGTATGCAGGGCAAGCACTGCTACTACTACACTCCATCAGGGGCACCATTCTGTACACACCTTTAGCCATTGCCTTGTGTAAGGACTGTAGTTGTGCTTGCTGCCACAAAGAGTCTGAACATGGAGTAGAGTCGGAGATGAGGGTGCTGCATCTTGTTCCCTCTCTGCTCTTGCCATCCTGCCCCCCAGTACACCCATGGAACACTTGGACACCATCAGGTCCTACTTTTGGGTGCTCAACTTGGCACACATGAAAGGGGCCTGGTTCATAGGAGATGGCTGCTCAGCCCTTTCTAAAAAGTGAGGCGTCTTTAAAAGGCATCTTAAGTTGGACTCTCAAAAACTGAAGCAGTTGAAATAAAAAGTTTTGGAAGTCTTGGACTCTGTGCATACTGGTACTGTACTTACCAAAATTTTCTTCATCAGGTGCTCAAGGAGAAAGACTACATGCAAGAAATTATTTGGCTGAAACAAACATTGAAGAAGCATTCTTTAAAGAGGCGCTGCTAAATTAAAATTCCATTTTGATAAAGAGTTTCACTTGCTAGTCTTTGTCACTAGAGTTGAAGGAAATTTATAATGTTTGACAAATTTTACTTCTCTTTTTCTGCGTATGGTATCTCTGAACAATCATTATTTTCTTAGATATATTCCTTAGGTCAAATTATTTACTCTGTGGCTTACTATATGATGCCATATATTAACAATCTGAGATGCACTGTTAAGATTGTCCAAAAAGTATTATTTCTGTTTGCTGATTCCATGAACATAACTTTTATTATTAATCCTCTAAAATGAAGACTTCCTAAAAGCAACTTTAAAATCCACTTTCCATACCTATTTGCATTTGTGAACTTAAAAATTCACAGTCCCACCAATGTTTGAAGGAAGCAAACATAAATAGAAAGAGAAGATGGCCACATCAAATTTATATGTAAATTGAAACAAATATTCATGGAGATGGAGGGTGGGAGGTTGTGTTGTTCACTCATTACTGTTTATTTAAATTATCTTAAGAATTTAAATGTCTGGTTTATTTTTGACGGTTAATGCTGCTTGTTTATTTTATTTTTCCTGGCTTGTACAATGAAAATAATTTCATTATCTAGTGTTTATGTGCTAGGATATAACTGCAGTGTTTGTCTTGCAAATGGTGGAGAGAAAACTTCATATAAAAATTGCAGTTAACACAAAAATCATGACATTTCTATTGACCAGGAGTTTGGGCCTAAATTGAGGTGATATTGTATTTTTTAATGGAGGCAGACTGTGTTAATTTTCTGTTACGTAAGTCTTTAGGTTTCCTATTGTTTTAAACCTGCTGCTGAATTGCTTTCATTGGAAAAAAAGAAATTTGGCACTCCAACAAAGAACTTCTAAAGCAAAATAAATGTTTCACTTATAAAAATGTTGATTCTTCTTTGTCTTGGCTTGTTGTTATTTACTGTCCTGTGTTCTGGCCCAGTACCCAAAATACATTTGATATACTTACAAAAAGTAAGACAATACGTTTGTCTTCTTGTGTGATTTCTTTGCTGAACATTCCATGATCAATAACAACATCTTCTCTGCTCCCTGTGTATCAGTTCTAAGACCTAGAAACCAGGGATAACACCATGAGGGACAGCTTCCCAAAGGCAATTTGGCAAGGCCATAAGATTTAAGTGGTGGTTTTGAAATAAAGAAATTATTCATTTTTAACAACATTTCTGTCTGTTAATTTATCCATCATTTCTGGCCATTCAAGTGTCCCTAAAGATGTTTTCCTAACTTCTAGTTCATACTGAGTATCAGTGCAATATTTGGTTGTTTAGATCCCCATTTCCCATCATTACAAATGAGAATTTGCATGGCTAAACCAGATGAGAACAAGGTTTGTGGGTATGAGTCAAGGATGAAAAAATGCGAATTCATAATGCAATGTCAGGGCCAGATAAGTGGTCATGTTTCATCTCCAGATACATAAGTCAAGGCCTTTGAACAAATCAACCCAATTACCATGCGTACTCGTACATCATGCAGAGCTGCGCAAATCCTTTCCACTTGGGTTGCAAAAACAGTTCACAAATGTTATGCAATCCTGTTCACACAGACTTACTACTCTTAAAGTTTGGAATGTTTCACAGTACTGTACAACAAAACAGATTTCCCCAAGGCTGAATCTTGTTACAAAACGATAGGTGAGGCTTTTGGCTGATGGCCGTTTTCACTAGTTGATTAGCTCACTGCAAAGAGAAGCAGGGTTTAGTCTCCTTGCTGATTCAAGAACAGAATTCTACTCAGGGAGACATGTCTTTCATCCAACATAGAGCATTAATAATCGTGATATTCAAGATATCATACATTATTAAGGAGGCAGTTCTCAATAACCGAGGGATTTAAATATGGTAATAAATAATGTACTGGGCATCTGTCTAGTGGAGTCAGAGACAGGGACAAGAAAAAAATAAATCATTCTGACTTCTCCAGCTAGGTCAGGGAGTTCAGATAAGATGCTCCCTCTCTACCTGACAAACCAGCGTAAGTCTGCTGAGCTGGGCCAGGCAGGGACACAGCATAAGTACCATGTGACATAAACCTACAAACAAGGCTTGAATTGAGCTACACTATAAATAGGAAATTGATAACATTCAATAATAATCTATAAAAAGCAAAGGTCCACAACAGGACTCCTACAGATAGCAAACTCACTGGTGCTTTGTAAAGCAGGAATGACTTTAGCCATTTTTTTAGACTTTTTTTCCGTGTGTGTGTGTGTTCTTGATGCATGTCTTCCTGCAAGAGTCCCAGGGTATGTGTACACTACAAAGTTAATTCGAACTAACAGACGTTAGTTCGAATTAACTTTGATAGGCGCTACACATACAAACCGCTAGTTCGAACTTAATTCGAACTAGCAGAGCGCTTAATTCGAACTAGGTAAACCTCATTCTACGAGAACTAATGCCTAGTTCAAATTAAGCAGTTCGAATTAAGGGCTGTGTGGCCACTTAATTCAAACTAGTGGGAGGCTAGCCCTCCCCAGCTTTCCCTGGTGGCCACTCTGGGCACCACCAGGGAAACTCGTCTGCCCCCCTCCCAGCCCCGGAGCCCTTAAAGGGGCACGGGCTGGCTACGGTGCCCGTGCCAGGTGCATGCCTGCCAGCACCCAGCCAGCAGACCCTGCACCTGGCACGGATCGAGCCAGCCACCCGCTGCCACCCAGCCCTCCGACTCTTCCCGGAACCAGGCTGCCAGCTCCTGGGAGCCTGCCCAGGTCCGCAAGAGGCGGGCGCCCGCCTGGTCTAGTGCAGACATCGTGGACCTCATCCACGACCTCCACACTAGGCACAGGAAAGTGGCCGTCTAGGGCAGAATAGCTGCCAAACTGGCCACCCAGGAGCAGGTGTGCATGAAAATCAGGGTGGTCCAGTGAGACCCCCGACCCTGAGCCCTGAGCTTAGAATGGCCGTACTGGGTCAGACCAAAGGTCCATCTAGCCCAATAGCCTGTCTGCCAACAGTGGCCAACACTAGGGACCCTGGAGGGGATGGACCGAAACAATGACCAAGCCATTTGTCTTGTGCCTTCAATCTCCAGCCTTCCACAAACAGAGGCCAGGGACACCATTTCTACCCCCTGGCTAATAGCACTCCATGGACCCAGCCTCCATGACTTTATCTCACTTCTCTTTAAACTCTGTTATAGTTCTAGCCTTTACAGCCTCCTGCAGCAAGAAGTTCCACAGGTTGACTATTTGCTTTGTGAAGAAGAACTTTCTGTTATTAGTTTGAAGCCTGCTACCCATTCATTTTATTTGGTGTCCTCTAGTCCTTCTATTATGGGAACTAATGAAGAACTTTTCTTTATGCACCCTCTCCACACCACTCCTGCTTTTATAGACCTCTATCATATCCCCCCTCAGTCTCCTCTTTTCTAAGCTGAGAAGTCACAGTCTCTTTAGCCTCTCTTCATATGGGACCTGTTCCAAACCCCTGATCATTTTAGTTGCCCTCCCCTCTCCCACCCTCTGTCTTCCCCTCTCCCACCTCCTTTTCCCAGTCTCACCGAGTTTTGTTCAATAAAGAGAGTTTCTATTTTTGAACACACGTGTCCTTTATTTTGTACATCAGGAAGGGGGGCTAGAGAGGGGTAAGTGGAAGGAGGTGAGGGAGGAATGGGGTACGAGCCCCCAATGGGGAAGACTGGGGTGGCGCTGGGGGCTCCTCGGGGTGGAAGCTCTCCTGAAGCCCCTTGATTAACCCCCCCTCCGGATGGCAGCCTGCGGCAAGTACAGCCGGGCTGATATCCGAGTGCTGTGATGTGCCTAGTGTGGGCACTCAGGGCACTCCAAGCCAGGACTGCTTTGCAAGCGGGGCACCCCTGAGAACTGTCTGTCCGGGGTGGGGGTTGGGACCCTTTAAGCAGAGCCCTCGGCTAGCCTGAGACAGCAGCTCCACGCTCTAAGTCCTAACCTGATGCCCTGCCGGCACTGCTTCTGGCCAGCCTTAACCTCGATTCAGGGTCCACTCAGTGTGGACATGCTAGTTCGAATTAGCAAAATGCTAATTCGAACTAGTTTTTAAGTCTAGATGCGCTAATTCGAATTAGCTTAGTTCGAATTAACTAATTCGAACTAAGTTAGTTCGAATTAGTGCTGTAGTGTAGACATACCCCCACTGTGTAACTGAGTGACTTCTGTGATGATTGTAGGATTGGCACTGCTAAGTTTTATTAAGAAGCAGTTATGAAAGGAAAAAAAGTCCAGCAGTTAGGATTTGGAAATACAAATTCAATTCCCTGCTCTACTTCAGTTTTTTCTGTGTAACCTTAGGCAGCCACTTACCTTAAGAACATAAGAACATAACATAAGAGTGTCCATACTGGGTCAGACCAAAACTCCATCTAGTCCAGTATCCTGTCTTTCAACAGTGGCCAATGCCAGATGCCCCAGAGGGAGTGGACTGAACAGGTAATCATCAGATGACCCCTCTCCTGTCATCCATTTCAAGCCTTTGACAAACAGAAGTTAGGGACACCATTCCCTAGCTAATAAGTATTGATGGACCTAACCCCCATGAATGTACCTAGTTCTTTTTTGAACCCCGTTAAAGTCCTGGTCTTCACAACATCACCTTCTCTGTGACACCTAACATCACAAGTATATGATTTTTTGTTGTATTTGTCATTCAAATGCAAAATAGATAACAGAAAATGCCACCATGTGTCTTCTGAAAACTAAAGGAACTTCTAACAGAACATCAAATACTGCTCTCATCCTGAAACTGTAGCCACTGTCTATGAATACTAGCAGACATAATGTCTTTAAAGTAAACCAAATGCATAGCTTTCCACAGATAAATAATATGGATTTACAGATGCTCTTACAGGACTCGAGCAAAAGATGTTTGATGTCAATGAAAGATTTTGTGTTAACTTCAAAGCGAATTAGATCAGGTCCTTAGTACTGAATGCCATTGTCCAAATTTTGACCTGGATGAGGAAGCCCGAAAGTGGCTGCGTTGAGTTTGTTCGAGTGTCATTGGGAAAAGGAAGTGAGGGTTCCCTCCTATTTCATGAGACATAAGGGAACGGTCAGCAAAGGCGTTCTCTGTCGACGGATCCGCATCTTGACTAGCGCACTGCGTGGAAGATCAGCTGAGCCAGCACAGCGTGGCAGCCATTTTTATTTTAATGAAGCCAGGGATATTTAAATTCCCACTTCATTGACTACGTCGGGTAGCCTATTTTACATGCCTCTATCGGCAGAGGCATGTAATCTAGATGTACCCTAAGGTGCCACAGGACTCCTCCTTTTAATACATAGTTTCTATGTATCTATTTACATCCTTGGATTGCCAAATGCAATCCAATTGGCTCTGATGGGGTAATAGGAGCAACAGTCATTTTGAACCATGCTTTCTCAGCTGCTATACCTATTTGACTGAATGAACACAGCTGTATTTTCCCAATACAGTTTTCTTCTCAGTGCTCTACTCTGAAACACACTGCTAGCTTTTTACTATGTCCTATAATATTCTTCAATAGCTGTGCCCTGACCTGACCAGTGCTGAGCCCATGAGAGAAAATTAGGGCAAATACAACCTGAGCAGTCTCGTTTAGATGCTAACATTGTCTCAAACTTTTCAACACCCCAGATCTTTCTTGTGATTGTTTAGAGGTTTAGTGTCCTTTATGTTCAATTATTGCTATGAGAATGTAAGCCACAGTGGGAATTTTATTGGAGACTTTATTGGAAACATCCCCTATAGACTGGTTCTGCTTCTTACTCCCTCACAGAACTTCCTTTTCCTCATACTCCACCCCAGTTCATTGTCCTGGGAGTTCCAAATTGCTACAGTGTGTAGAGCATATAAATTACATTTTCCAAACACAGCTAATCATATTTTGGGGTAGTACTAAAGCAGCTAATTACCTAGTTCTCCAGCTGACTCCACCTTTGACTTGGCTTGTCCTGAGAAAATAGTTTATAAATGTGGAAGGTAAATGTGTACCCTTACGTCATATTCTCACCAATTTTCTGCTCTTCCAGTATCCATTTGATTTTTTCTCAGTTCACTCTGAATGGTTATCTCCTGTGCCCACTTTGTTAGTGCCCCTTCCTTTCTAAATAAGTTCTCAGCACAAATATAGAAAAATAATTGAAAAGTGGTAGTAGCAGGAGTTGCTGATTCCAGAATGATGAAAGTGTTTTATCCCGGAAGCTATGTCTACACAGCAGCATTACTTCGGAATAACTGACATTATTCCAAAATAACAAAGTACATGCCTACACTACCAGCCTTTATTTTAAAATAATGTTGAGCTGGAAGACTTCTTAGTCCAACTCCCGTAACCCTCATTTCATGAAGAGTAAGTGTGATGGACCGGGCTGTGTCTGGGCACAGCTGAGGGTGTCCGCTCAGGGCGAATTGCTCAAATCCGGGGCTCCTTACAGTGACCTCTCCAAACGGGCCACAAACCAGTCCTAGAGAGCACTTCAGCTGCGTGCCTGAAGCCTCATGAGCAAAACCCCTCCGACACCCCAGCAATATCCATGCCCTAGATGGCCCTGGGCCTATACACAGGTGGGAGGGTCCTAGCACCCAATCCCACCTACCCCGAACAAGTTCTGTCCGGTTCCAAGAAACCAGCCACAGATCCCTGGTCAATTTACCCTCTGGATCTTACCCACAAATCACGCTGGGCCAATCCTTTAGAATTTATATCTAAAGGTTTATTTTCACAAGAAAGAAAAGCATGAGACTAAGGTTGTTAAAGGGACCTACCCGGTAGCGCCCCAGCTGCTCTGTCCCAGGCGTCCAAATTCAGCCACTGTTGAAACTGATCAGCGGCTGATTCCAGGAAGCCCAGGGCAGAGCAACTCTGCCTCGGGCTTCCTGTAGTCAGCCGCTGGTCAGTTTCAGCAGCGGCTGAATCTGGATGCCAGTTCCGACTTACATACAAATTCAACTTAAGAACAAACCTACAGTCCCTATCTTGTATGTAACCCGGGGACTGCCTGTATTTTCCATTTTATGAGTTTAAGATACAATATATACTTCCACATCTAAAAGGAAAGTTACAAAGGGAAGTATTAGCATGTATATCTCCCCCACACTGAATGCTTTTAGATTAACCCTTCTATCCATATCAGAGGATGTGTGGTAAATATTGACAGAAGACAATGAAAAAGAAACAAGCAGAAAGTCCTTTTCTTCAATAACTGAAATTTTTACTTGACAAATATTTTACTTGTATGCTAAGAATTTTTCTGTAGCCTCTGTAAATGTAACACTATCACTGTTATTACTCTTTCACTGTATTTTTTGGGTTTGGTATATGTTGTAACATTCCTGATATGAGTAAAGTCAAGCAAATTGCTTATTTTTCCCTCATTCGCTAATACAAAACATTTTTGAACAAAATCTATTGAGGTGCCATTAAATTGTGGCACATTGTAGATCTTGATGGAGTATCTCAGCACTCTACAAGGGAGTTTTTAAATTTGCAAGCAGGGTTACAGTCAGGCCGAAAGGAGGTGGAGTTATGTCCTAGTATTTTATTGTTTTGAAATAGAGCAGTAGCGGTCTGCCTTTTCTAGTTATACCACTGGTGTTACATCACTGAAAATGATCAGTCCATTCCTCTTTTAATCAGCACTTCTTGTTCTGCCTACAGCATGCAGTCAGAGCTGGGACATCCTTTTCTACCAAACACTCTCATTAACACTCTTGTCTCCATTCTGCCTGTACACTTCAAGAAGAAGAGGAACCAAAATGGGAGACATGTACACTAATCAGTTGAGTTCAAAGGACAGCTAACCATGAGCTGGGACCAAATTCCTTACCAAACAGAAGCAGAAAAAGGTCATTTTCCTGCAAATGGTCTGGAAAAAATATGCTCTGTGGCCTGCACTGTGCAGGGGATCAGACTAGATGATCATAATGGTCCCTTCTGACCTTAAAGGCTATGAGATCATTTCTGAAGCACTATGAGGAGAAAAGTTCTGTCTGCTGGTTCCAATTGGCTGATTAAGAAGACCCCACATTTTGAAGGCCCATCCCCAGAAAGTAGAGACAATGCCAGCTAAGTAGAATCTTTCACTTTGAAACTATGACAATAAAGGCCTGGAAATGACCTCCTGAGGAATGTGGTACTTTCTCCATCATCTAATCTTTCAATCAAGATTGCATGTCTTTTCTAAAGGATATACTCCAGCACTACTACAAACAACTGGGCTTAATGCAGAAATTACTGGGCGAAATTCAATGGTCTATCCTGTACTAAAGGTCAGACTGATTTATCACAATACTTCCTTCTGGCCTTAATTATGAATATTTATGAGTACATGCCAAGATCTTATGGAAAATATTTATCCTGAAGATTTTTTTTTTTTACTCACCAGAGATACTGTGGAGAGCTATAGATAGCGGAGGGAGATAATCCATTTCATCAAGAGAAGTGACAGAGATGAAAAGATATTTAGAGTGTTCAGAATTGCAGAAAAAAATAAATCCAGTTTATTCCATAAATTTCTTCTCTACAATGCACCTCTGTTAAAATGTAGAATTGAAGCAGTGAGATATCAGGAGAGCAGGGTAATGAAATATAGTTAATATAAAAAATACTGGGATGTAAAAATCTTGGCAGTATATTAGGCAACAACTGAAATTGTGTGATTGATGTAAATGTAATAAAATGCAATCCTCCAATGTAATGTTATTTCCTGTAGACAATCCCTTGAAAAGGTAAATACTTGAAAAGTAACACTTAATCTTTTAACCAAGGAGAGCAAATAGAACTTCCTCCATTTTGTTCCTTAAAGAAAACACGTAGGATAACAGAACGGAATTTTTCAGAAAGGACCAGTACAAATAGAAATTATGATTATGCTCTTTAGTGAGCAGTGCAAGTACAGCAATCAGAAACAAGGTTTATGCTCTTCAAAGGCACATTTTTTATTTTGACAAAAGGGCTGAATTTGACACATTGTTTGCTTTGAATAGTTTTTGTAACTCCAATTTCAAAGCTCCATTTGAACTCAAGGTATTATTATAGTGGGAAAGTGATATCTATCGCAGGTGCTGTGCTTTTATTTCTATGCAACAGTTCACTCAGGCCAGAAAGCAATCACTGAGGTGAGTTAAGTAGAAACTTACCTTCTGGGGCAACTTATTCCATAATCACACAATATTGGGTTTGTTGCACTTTCCTCTAAAGTGGGCTTTATGTGCTACTCATCTAACCCAGTATGTCATGACTGATGAGCTGATCCAAGGAACATTTGAAGTCAATCAATTCCTGTTAGCTTCAATGGCTCAGGCTCTGTTGGTTGGTATGCTTCTGAATGAAGAAATTTGTTAGTAATACTTTTCTATAAAATATTTCTAATGTCACTCACCTATCTTCTTAACCCAGGCTCCATTACACCATATTCTTGTAGATATTAATGAACTAGATAGTACAAAGTAGCATTTTCCACTATTTTTTATATCAGCATGTTCTCTGTGGCACTTTTAGTTTAAAATGGCTAGGAATAGTTATCCGATATCCAACACTATCGTTTCATGTAATAGAGGTGTGAGTGATCTTTCTAACAACTCACTATGGCTACCAGCTACCCTGTGATTCCAGTCATTCTTTTTCTTACATTCTGACATTAGGTGCATACATTTAAAATCTGTCCCTGGGAGTCGGAGGAGAACGAAGGAACTCAAGAAGGCTTAGAAAGGTGTGAAAATTAAAAGGTTAATTTTAGGCAGTTCAGTGCAGAGTAATGAAGAAATAATTGCAATTCATTTTTGAGAGCCTCTGTTTCAGAAAAAAAAAGCTCCTGTATATTTTTATTTGAAAGGTGTAAAGTTGTCAGTGTGAGTCTTTCTAATTTCTCTCCGTGTTGGGAGCCAATAAGAAGCTTCATATTGCTACTTCTGCATACAAAGTTTTTATTTCCATGGGGTTTTCTTTCTATAATAACTTTTATTTTAATAGAGCAGAAAGTTTCAAGAATGTCCCTATGGTTTATGTAACACGTTGAGAAATGGGGAAAGAGACTGGAAAAATAGCCCTCATCCTGACCCCAAAAGCCTAAGATGAGAGGAGGGAGTTCTTTTTATATTTGACGTGAATTACCATCAAACAAATCTTCTGCTTTCTACCATAGAATCACAGAATAGGAAGGGGCCTCTAGAGGTCATTAAGTCCAGTCCCCTGAATTCATCCCCTGGTGACATGTAGACATTTAATTTGTCTGGTGACATGTAGACATTTAATTTGTCTAAGTAATTTTTAACTTGTCCTTTTCTTATTTTGGCTTCTTTCACTGGCATTCACTATATTAGGCACCCAAATGCCACCAACCTTCTTGGTCAAAACAAAAACAAAGAAGTCATTAAACACCTCTGCCATTTCCATGTTACCTATTATTGTTGCCCCTCTTCATTGAGTAATGGGCCTACCCCATCCTGGGTCTTCCTCTGGCTTTTAATATATTTGTAGAATGTTTCCTATTACCCTTTATGTTTCTATCTTGTTTTTGCTTTCACCTTCCTAATTTTGCCTCTACATACTTGTGTTATTTGTTTATAGTCACACTTTGTAATTTGACCTAGTTTCCACTTGTACTACAACATTTTTTATTATTTTTTTTTAAATCATTGAAGATCTTCTGGTTAAGCCCGGGTGGCTTTTTGCAGTACTGACTATCTTTGCTACACAGTGGAATAGATTGCTCTTGTGCCCTTAATAATATCTCTTTGAAAAACTGCCAACTGTGTTCAATTGTTTTTCCTCTTAGATTTCCTTCCCATGGTATCTTACCTACCAGCTCACTAAGTCTGCTAAAATCTGCCTTCTTGAAATCCATTATCTTTATTTTGCCATTTTCCCTCCTGCCATTTCTTAGAATCCTGAAGTCTATCATTTCATGACCAATTTCACCCAAGTTGCCATCCACTTTCAAATTCTCAACCAGTTCCTCCCTGGTTGTCAAAATCAAATGTAGAACAGCCTCTCCCCTTGTAGCATTCTCCACCTTTTGGAATAAAAATTGTCTCGAATACATTCCAAGAACTGGTTGGATAATCTGTGTTCTGCTGTGTTATTTTCCAAATATATGTCTGGGTAGTTGAAGTCCTGCATCACCACCAAGTCATAAGACCGTAAGAACATAAGAATGGCCATACTGGGTCAGACCAAAGGTCCATCCAGCCCAGTACCCTGTCTGCTGACAGTGGCCAATGCCAGGTGCCCCAGAGGGAGTGAATCGAACAAGTAATGATCAAGTGATCTCTCTCCTGCCATCCATCTCCACCCTCTGGCAAAAAGAGGCTAGGGACACCATTCCTTACCCATACAGACTAATAGCCATTTATGGACTTAACCTCCATGAGTTTATCTAGTTCTCTTTTAAACCCTGTTATAGTCCTAGCCTTCTCATCCTCCTCAGGCAAGGAGTTCCACAGATTGACTATGCGATGTGTGAAGAAGCACTTCCTTTTATTTGTTTTAAACCTGCTGCCGATTAATTTCATTTTGTGGCCTCTAGTTCTTATATTATGGGAACAAGTAAATAACTTTTCCTTATTCACTTTCTCCATACCACTCATGATTTTATAGACCTCTATCATATCCCCCCTTAGTCTCCTCTTTGCCAAGCTGAAAAGTCCAAATCTCTTTAATCTCTCCTCATATGGGTCCCGTTCCAAACCCCTAATCATTTTAGTTGCCCTTCTCTGAACCTTTTCTAATGTTAGTATATCTTTTTCGAGATGAAGAGACCACATCTGTATGCAGTATTCCAGATGTGGGAGTACCATGGATTTATATAAGGGCAATAAGATATTCTCCGTCTTATTTTCTATCCCTTTTTAATGATTCCTAACATCCACTGCACACTGCATGGATATCTTCAGAGAACTATCCATGATGACTCCAAGATCTCTTTAATTATTAGTTGTAGCTAAATTAGCCCCCATCATATTATGTGTGTAGTTGGGGTTATTTTTTCCAACATGCGTTACTTTACATTTATCCACATTCAATTTCATTTGCCAAGTCCTGTGCTTGGAATGATTTTGTTAGCCTCATCCACCTCTTTTTCCTAGTTAGGTGTTCGCAGTAGACCCCTGCTATGTCGTCATCCTTAATTGTTTTCCCCTTTTATCCTGACCCAGAGACTTTCAACAAGTCTGTCTGCTATTTCCAGCTCAACCTCATACCAAGTATGTAACATATAAGGCAACACATCCTCCTTTTTTCCCTGCCTGTCCTTCCTGAGCAAGCTGTACCTTTCTATACCAATATTCCAGTCATGTGTATTATGCCACCATGTCTCTGTGATGCCACCTATGTCAAAGTTGTGGTTATTTACTAGCATTATCAGTTCTTCCATTCTTCTTGCATTTATATATACAGACATTGAAGATACTGATTTGATTTCTCCCCTCCCCCCAATTCTGTCTTGTCTCTCCTTAATCCCTGCTCATACAGCCCAGGCTTCTCCCAATTTCTGACCCTTTTCCTGGATCCCCATGTTATTGACTTACCTGTGGGCTTTGGTCATCTTCCCCCTTTGAACCTAGTTTAAAGCCCTCCTCACTAAGCTACCCAGGCTGTGTCCAAATATGCTCTTACCTTTCCTTGATAGGTAAACCCCATCTCTGCTTAGCAGACCTTCTTCTTGAAATAGCATCCCATGGTCAAGGAAGCCAAAGCCCTCCTGGTGACTCCATCTTCACAGCAGGCATTCATCACCAGGATGCATCTATCTCTGCCTGAGCCCCTACTCTTATCTGGGAGGATCAAATAGAACATGACCTGTACTCCAAACTCCTGCAACTGTACTCTCAGAGCCCTGAAGTCATCTCTGACCCACTGAAGGTCAGATCTCGCAGTATCAATGTGCCCACATGGATGAGTAGCATGGGGTAGTTGTCAGAACCATGACAATCCCCCCCATAATGTCTCAGCTATGGGCCCGTGGCCTCTTGAAAAGTCATGTCAGGGCAACAGATGGCTGCTTTGCACTCAGAAGAGAGTCTCCACCCACCACCACTATGTACTGGAGATCCATGGCTGGGTATCTTGCACCTGTGGCATTAGGAGTTCACATAATCATCAGGGCAATAAAGCCCATAAACACATATTGTGTAGTGGCTGTAGAATCATAACTACAGCTCTGCTTTGCCAGTCATTGGCAAGTTTGAGGATGAATGTCTTTCAAAAAATGGTTGAGTTGAAATTCTTCATCAATGTCAGTTTTTTTGCAACAGATAGATGCTGAAGTAGAAAAAATCCTTGACATTCCCCAGGATCTCTTAATTCTTCTGATTATAAGAGCAGGATCATAATGATTCAGAGCCTGTTGGCGCACTACTGTAGACCACAGGAAAAATGTTCTCTATTTTTTGAAGATCTTCTTCTAAATGGGCACAGTGTTCCACATACTGGAGTTCAATGACTGATTTAGTAAAAGTCTTTGTCTTGGATCAGAAGCAAATGAGGATGTTGTATTCTGAGTCATGTCATTGATAGGGTATTGAAGGATTAAGTTAGAGATACTTTCATCAGCAGTGGAATCATGATTCAGGAGAACTCCAAAGTATTTCTTCCACTGTGCATTGATCAATTCATTGTACCTGAGGAGGTAGGCTGAATCCCGGGATATGGAGAGGGTTAGCCTTGAGGTACTGGGACCATAAAGAGATTTAGTGTCATGGATGTCAGTGAGTTGTTGGATCTCCTTCACTTTGTTATCCTGCCTCTTGTTTTTCATTTCATGAGTTTTCCTTTGAACCTCAGTTTTGAGTTGATAGTGGACATATTGCTTCAATTTGGAATTAATATTATTCTATTGAGCACAGAAGGCTATGGTCGATTACATCTTAGATTTCCTAATTGTTCTTTTCAAACATTGCCATTAACACCTACAGGTCATGTACCCCCCAGGTCCATGCTGAAAACATGGTTGCCCAATGGATCCACATAGTCACAGTTCCACCAAGCTTTTTCCAGTGCCTTCCCATCCCCTTAGATCCAATCAGCATCCTTTAGTGACTATTGATCTCAAGAGATACCCATCCCTTGTACAAGCTTCATGAACTCACACACACATTTATAAGATTTACCTCATTCTGCAACAAGTCCCACAGTTTAGTTATCCATTGCATTTGAAAGGCAAAAGAGGCCAATAACTTTCAACAAGAGAAACATTTTATGGATTAAAATTAGGGCAAAAAACTAAGTTCTGAAGTCTGACAGTTTTGGCAGTCAGTGCTCCCAGTTGTAAATCTACAAGTACCTATGAAGATAATTAAGAGCAGATTATGAATGAACAAAATTACAGCAGGACAACAGTGGAAGACATGAGGCATCTTCCAGCACATTTCAATCCTTCACAGAGAGGCTAGGCACAATTGCATTTCCTGGTCTCACTGATTCTTCCCTAATATCCCTTAGAAGGGACAGAAAGGAAGTGGAGCTAGGGATTTTTCAACCCCTCACCACCCAGATGAGCTGGTTGGGTACCCAGAGATAAGGAATGGTCCACCAGACATCTTCTCCTGGGAACTGAAGAAAGCACAATCACTGCCAATATTCCATATGGGTATGCCTACACTTGCCCCCTAGTTTGAACTAGGGAGGCAAATGAAGCATACTGAAGTTGCTAATGAAGGGCAGGATTTAAATATCCCGTGCTTGATTAGCATATTCACAGCCGGTCACCATTTTAAAAAGCTGGTAGCCCGAATTAACTCACCACGTGTAGACGCGGTAGTCCAATCCAAAACCCTTCCCTCGAATTAACTGTTACTCCTCTCGAGTTGCACAAGAAGTAACAGTTAATCCAAGGGAAGAGTTTTGGATCAGACTACTGCATCTACATGCGGCAAGTTAAATCAGGTGGCCAGTATTTTAAAATGGCGACCGGCCACAAATATGCTAATCAAGCATGGGATATTTAAATCCCATGCTTCATTAGCAATTTTGGTATGCTTCATTTGCCTCCCTAGTTCGAACTAGGGGGCAAGTATAGACATGTTATTTGGCAGCTTTGTTAACACCCCCTGCCTTAGCCAATAGCTAAATATCCCAACTGTTTCCATCTTCTCTTATTAGAATTGTCTATGTACCATCTTTCTGACATTCCTACACAGCAATTAAAAACAGCGACACTGATTGCCCTTTGAAATACACCCACTAACTTTCCCTTTTAATATTATCTTTTACTTTCTTTTTGAATTACCTTTTGCTCCAATTGATTTCTCTGATAAAAACCTGTTGAGTGAGTAAAAATCTGAATAAGCCCATATGTAATAAGCCATGGACTGGATTGAATTATTTCCAACGTTTTGAGGATCTGACCCCTCCACAATGCATTTACATTTCAGTGTGACATATTCTTATGAAATGTCACTGTTTTCAGCACCTTATCACATTGTGACAATCCTTGTCTTAATGAGGACTGGGATTGCTCAACCATTGCAGGTCTCAGGTAAAGATGCTCTATCATACAAAATCATTATTCTTATTTTATCTGAAATTCCATGGTAACAAGATGCTAAATGCCAGCAGCAAAAAGGTTGACTAATGCAGTTTGTCATTTAAAACCTTTCTAATGATGGGTAAGTGTGGCATCCTAGGGGGGCATATTCTCAGCTCAGCATACTGGACTGCAGCAGCCTCTTTCTCATATTGCAGGGATGAGGCCCACACAGCTAAGAATGTAATACCTGAACTTGCTTCATGCAGTCATACTCAGTTTAAGCCAAGAGTACAAATAAAACTGAAGGCAGAAGCTCCAGAACAAGCCTTTCTACTACTGGGTACATCTAGACTACATGGCTCCGTCGACAGAGCCGTGTAAAATAGTTTATTCTGCATAGTCAAAGAAGCGGGGATTTAAATAATACCCACTTCATTAAAATAAAAATGGCCGCCATACTGTGCCAACAATCAGCCGTTTCACGAGGCATACCAGAGCGGTCGACAAAGGCTTCCCTTGTTGACCGCGCCGCCTCTAGACTGCTGCGCTGTGCCGGATCAGCTGATTGTCAGCACAGCGCAGCAGCCATTTTTATTTTAATGAAGCGGGGATTATTTAAATCCCTTCTTCGTTGGCTATGCCGAATAAACTATTTTACATGGCTCCATTGATGGAGCCATGTAGTCTAGACGTAGTCACTGAGTATTTGCCTGTTAGATAAATGGGTTCC
This sequence comes from Pelodiscus sinensis, assembly GCF_049634645.1. Lineage (NCBI taxonomy): Eukaryota > Metazoa > Chordata > Testudines > Trionychidae > Pelodiscus > Pelodiscus sinensis. The sequence continues at coordinate 80,333,925 of NC_134713.1, read as the reverse complement.
TCAATGTACACTTTGAAACAATGCTTTTTTTAATTACAGTCTCAAGAATGACTTCTATCTCCATCTTTTGTTAGTCTCTCAGGATATGTCTACACTACCACCCTAGTTCGAACTAGGGTGGTAATGTAGGCAACCGGAGTTGCAAATGAAGCCCGGGATTTGAATTTCCCCGGCTTCATTTGCATCTCACCGGGCGTCGCCATTTTTAAATGTCCACTAGTGCAGACTCCGTGCTGCGTGGCTACACGTGGCATGGACTAGGTAGTTCAGACTAGGCTTCCTAGTCCGAACTACCGTTACTCCATGTGCCGAACTACCTAGTCCGAATTACCTAGTCCGAACTACCTAGCCGCACGGCACGGAGTCCGCACTAGCGGACATTTAAAAATGGTGGCGCCCAGTGAGATGCAAATGAAGCCCAGGAAATTCAAATCCCAGGCTTCATTTGCAACTCCGGTTGCCTACATTACCACCCTAGTTCGAACTAGGGTGGTAGTGTAGACATACCCTAAGGTGCTGCAGGACCATTCATTGTTTTTTAAACTTTTCTCATACCCATACTTTTCTCATATTTAGGGTATAGCTACAAAGCAGTGCTATTTCGGAATAAGTGATGTTATTCCAAAATACCATAGTCCGCATCTACACTACAAGAAGTTATTTTGTTGAGCTGGAGGACTTCTTACTCCAACTCCTGTAACCTTCATTTCATGAGAAGTAAGGGAATTAGAAGGAAGAGTGCTCTCCCAGACTTCCTGCTGTGTAGACAGCTCCAAAAGCTGAAATAAGCTATTTCAACTTAAGCTCATAGACTCATAGACTTTAAGGTCAGAAGGGACCATTATGATCATCTAGTCTGACCCCCTGCGCAATGCAGGCCACAGAATCTCACCCACCCCCTCCTGGAATAATCCTCTCACCTACATGTCAGATATTTAAGTCCTCAAATGATGGTTTGAAGATCCCAAGATGCAGAGAATCCTCCAGCAAGTGATCCGTGCCCCATGCTACAGAGGAAGGCGAAAAACCTCCAGGGCCTCAGCCAATCTACCCTGGAGGAAAATTCCTTCCCAACCCCAAATATGGCTATCAGCTGAACCCTGAACATGTGAGCAAGACTCACCAGCCAGACACCCAGGAAAAAGTTCTCTATAGTAACTCCTATCATCCCACCATTGGCCTATTTACCACCAATAGTGAAAGGTCACTTAGTTGCCGAGATTATGTTATCCCATCAAACCATCCTCTTCATAAACCCATCTAGCTTAATCTTGAAGCCAGATAGGTCTTTTGCCCCCACTACTTCCCTTGGAAGGCTGTTCCAGAACTTCACTCCTCTAATGGTTAGAAACCTTCATCTAATTTCGAGTCTAAACTTCCTGACAGCCAGTTTATATCCATTTGTTCTTGTGTCCACACTGATATTGAGCTTAAATAATTCCTCTCCCTCACTGGTATTTATCCCTCTAATATATTTAAAGAGAGCAATCATGTCTCCCCTCAGCCTTCTTTTGGTTAAGGTAAACAAGCCAAGCTCCTTGAGTCTCTTTGAGTCGCCTTTCATAAGACAGGTTTTCCATTCCTTGAATCATCCTAGTGGCCCTTCTCTGTACCCGCTCCAGTTTGAATTCATCCTTCTTAAACATGGGAGACCAGAACTGCACACAGTAATCCAAATGGGGTCTCACCAATGCCTTGTATAACGGCACTAACAACTCCTTATCTCTACTGGAAATACCTCGCCTAATGCATCCCAAGACCGTATTAGCATTTTTCACGGCCATGTCACATTGGCAGCTCATAGTCATCCTGTGATCAACCAGGACTCCGAGGTCCTTCTCCTCTTCCCTCACTTCCAACTGATGTGTCCCCAGCTTATAACTAAAATTCTTGTTATTAATCCCTAAGTCCATAACCTTACACTTCTCACTATTAAATTTCATCCTATTACTATGACTACAATTTACAAGATCATCCAGATCTTCCTGTATGATATCCCGATCCTTTACTGAATTGGCAATACGTCCCAACTTTGTGTCATCCGCAAACTTTATTAGCACACTCCCACTATTGGTGCCGAGGTCAGTAATAAAAAGATTAAATAAGATTGGTCCCAAAACTGATCCCTGAGGAACTCCGCTAGTAACCTCCCTCTAATATGACAGTTCACCTTTCAGTATGACCCGCTGAAGTCTCCCCTTTAACCAGTTGCTTATCCATCTCTCATATTGATCCCCATCTTTTCCAACTTAACCAATAATTCCCCATGAGGTACTGTATCAAATGCCTTACTGAAATTGAGGTAGACTAGATCCACTGCATTTCCTTTATCTAAAAAATCTGTTATTGTCTCAAAGAAAGAGATCAGGTTGGTTTGGCATGCTCTACCTTTTGTAAAACCATATTGTAATTTGTCCCAATTGCCATTAACCTCAATGTCCCTAACTACTTTCTCCTTCAAAAAAATTTCCAAGACCTTGCATACTACAGATGTCAAACTAACAGGCCTGTAGTTACCCGGGTCACTTTTTGCCCTTTCTTAAAAATAGGAACTATATTAGCAATTCTCCAGTCAAATGGAGTTTAGAGATTCATAAAAAAAATTTGCTAATGAACTTGTAATTTTATGTGCCAGTTCCTTTAATATTCTTGGATGAAGATTTTCTGGGCCCCCCAATTTACTCCCATTAAGCTGTTCGTGTTTGGCTTTTACCTCGGATATGGTAATATCTACCTCCATATCCTTATACTCATTTGTTATGTTGCCATTATCCCCAAGTTCCTCATTAGCCTCATTAAAGAATGAAGCAAAGTATTTGTTTAAATATTGGGCCATGCCTAGATTATTCTTAACCTCCACTCCATCCTCAGTGATTAGCAGTCCCACTTCTTCATTTTTTGTTTTTTTCTTATTTATATAGCTATAAAACCTTTTACTATTGGTTTTAATTTCCTTTGCAAGGTCCAACTCTACATGACTTTTAGCCTTTCTCACTTTGTCCCTACATGCTTCCTCTAACCTCAATAAGGTAGCTTTCTTTGCTAGTCCCTCCCATCTTCCACTCTGTATATGCTTTCTGCTTTTTCTTAATCACCTCTCTGAGACACTTGTTCATCCAGCTTGGTCTAAAACACCTGCCTATACATTTTTTCCCCTTTCTTGGGATACAGGCTTCTGATAGCTTCTGCAACTTAAAATAATCCCAGGCCTCCTCTGCCTTTAGATCCATAAATTCTTTAGTCCAATCCACTTCCCTAACTAATTTCCTTAATTTATTAAAGTCAGCCCTTTTGAAATAAAAAACGCTAGTCTCAGATTTATTTTTGTTTATCCTTCTATTTAGTTTGAACTGAATTAGCTCATGATCACTCGAGCCAAGGTTGTCCCCTACAACCATTTCTTCTATGAGGTCCCCACTACTCACCAAAACCAAATCTAAAATGGCATCCGCCCCAACTTAACATAGCTCAAGTTGCATAGCTCATGTCAACTTTAGCCCTGCTGTGTAGACGTGCTCTGAGACTCTTACAACAGTGAAATCTGAGCCCAAGACAAACCATGAATGTCTCTGTATTAAGTTTACATTTCCAACTTTTGCAATTATTTTCCCCTTGCATTTTAATATGCACTGTGTCTCCACTGTACTGCTCACTAAGTTTAGCAAAATAATTTCATTAAAATATTTTTCAACAGAAAAATTGGTTTTCAGCTAAACAGAAAAGGCTGTGAAAAGTTGTCATTCTCATTTTAAAACTTTTTTTCTTTTAAATGTTTTATGTAGAAAAAAAATAATTTTTTGATGAGTTCCAGATGCCAATGATACTGTGCAACACAGGTCCCTGAATCTTCATCATTAAAAATATTTCTCATGAAAAACATTTAATTAACTTCAAACCTTTAATTATTCCACAGCTGTCCATTTAGGAATAAATGAATGTATTCAAAATAGTGATGAGGAGATTAAAAAAACTCTCATGTATCGTTTGCTGTAAGGTATATTGAATATACTGGTCAGAGGATTTTAGCCCAGTGAAAGATGTTAGTCTGAAGTGCCCTTTTCTTTGTTTACTATGAAAATTAGAGCCAGAGGAGACAATTATAAAAGAATCCTTCACCCGAGGGCTAGGAATCAAAGACACCCTTGTTTAACGTGAACTGCATGACATTAGTTCAAGCTGTGTTTCATTGTTTTAAAGTACTGTAGAATTTAATGTTCGTTAGTATTCAAGTGTTGTTATTAATGTGTATGAATATTTCAGCAGAATCTCCAAATGCCTGATACAAATGAAAGTGATTGTGAGAAACACATCTATTTTGTTTTGGCACCCTTTGCTCAAAAAAAGGTATAGCTGAGATTAGGAAAAACTCCAGACACACATGACGAATGTAGCTGATAAAGTTGGGATTCCTTAGTCTGGAAAGGAAAAGAGTTAGGGTACGTCTACACTAGCCCCCAGATCGATCTAGGGAGGCTAATGAGGGCGACTGGAATTGCAAATCAAGCCCAGGATTTAAATATCCCGCGCTTGATTTGCATGTTCCTGGCTGGTTGCCATTTTAGAAATTGACTAGCCCGAAGTAACTGCCCGCATCTACACGCGGCAGTGAAATGGGATTCCAATTTAAAGCCCCTAATTCGAATTAGCTAGTAAACCTCATTGCAGGAGGAATACCAGCTAATTCGAGTTAGGGCTTTAAATTGGAATCCCGTTTCACTGCCGCGTGTAGTTGGAATGTCCGGCTATCTCTACCACACCCATGCCCCTGTGCTGTGTATAGTGCGGCTGAGGTGGGGGGAAGATGTCCCCTGCCTCTGTGTAGAGGGGGCTTGTGAAGGGAGGGCATCCTGCCTGTGTCCTGCCCCGGGATCAGGAGCATGTCAGGTCTCTTCACACACGCTGTGGCTATCAGGCCACGGCCTCTGCGTGGCACACAGATGGAGTCACCTGCCCAGGGGTGGAACGGCATGTACTCTCACATGCACAGGTTGCTGAGTGATCCGTGGTAAGCAAGACTCACGTGCGCGGTCCCTGGTCTTCCTCCCCACCCCATCAAACCCCTGGGAAGGGGACAGTGATGGCACTTACATGGTGTGGTCTCTCCGGACGACCCTGGTGACTCCGCTGCTGGGACAGCTCGGGGGTCTGGTTGGCGTGGCACCCTCCGTGGTGGCTCCTCTTCTGCAGCTCCTTCTCTGCACCCTGGTCAGGGCCCTCCAGTCCTGGATCGCAGCCCCCCAGGGTGGCACGGACTGCACCGCCCTCCATGATGTTGTCCAGGGAGTCAAAGTAGGGGCAGGTATCTGCCCCTGCTGAGGAGCTGCCCTGAGTGGCCCTGGCATACACCTGCTGCAGCTCCTTGATCTTCATGTGCACTTGTTCTTGTGTGCGCATGTGGTGTTTGGTGGCCATGGTGCCAGCTAGGCATCTGTAGATGGCAGCGTTCCTCCATCATGGACGTTGGAGGCCTCCCCTCAAACTTCAGTGAGGTCCATGATCTCTGCATTAGTCCAGGAGGGTGCCCGCCGTCTCCAGCCCCTGGCTGGCTCACGGAAAGCTGGGAGACTGGGCAGGGGACAGCTGGCTGGGTGAGGGGAAGCTACTACTGGAAGGCCTGGCTCTGGCATACAGTGTGGCCAGAGTCTACCTCTTTAAGGGCTCCATGCCTGGGGGAGAGGAGAAGAGTTTTCCTGGTTTGGCCCATAGTGGCCACCAGGGGAAACTGGGAAGGACTGGAGGCACCCTATTTTGGAATAAGCGTCTACACAGTGCTTATTTCAAATTAGCTATTTTGAATTTGGCGTTATTTCTCGTAGAATGAGGATTACCAAATTTGAAATAAGCACCTCGCTATTTTGATTTTATTTCAAAATAGTGGTTTGCCTGTGTAGATGCTAGGACTTGCATGCCTGCTTGCAAACGGCTGTTATTTCAAATTAACTTTGATGTGTAGACATATGCTGGTTTTGGTTCTGTGTTCAGATGAGTTCAGTAAACTTATAAGAGACTTATTTACAATTTTATCCTGTGTATTTCCTCTTTTTCACAGACAGATATTTTTAGCACATTTTCCAATAAATTTCTCATTACACAGACATCTGTTGTTTACTCATATCTTTCAATAAGCCTATTAAATTTTGCTAACGAGTGCCCGATGAATATAGTTAGTAAATTGCTTAAAATAGTATTCCTTGCTTAGCAATCCTGGTAAATGTCTTCTGATCATTTTTAGCAAGAAGTGTTCCCCTCTTCTTATAGTGCCTCCCAAAACACTCTGAGGGTACATCTACACTTGCTCCTTAGTTCGAGCTAGGGATGCAAATAAAGGCAACCAAAATTGCTAATGAAGCGGGGAGAAGAGATGGATGGAGACTAATATGAGTAAGATGGAGAACTTTTATGAAGAAGAGGGAAAGAGTGCCATGAGACCAGGAAAGAAGAAGAAATGAGGAAGGTTCTAGAACTGATATCAGGGTAGGGAAACAAGAGTGTGGAAGGATGGAAAAGTTAGAAAAATATATTAATAGAGGAAAACATTTAACAGCTGAAAAAATGAAGCCGGGGAAAAGAGAGAGCTGAGGGGGGGAATATAGGGTCAAAGCAAAGAAGAAAATGATTAGGAGAAGAAAATTAACACTGAGAGATGGAAAAGAAAAAGAGCAGGGAACAAGGAGCAAGGGGAAAGCAAAGTAAAAACCAAAAGGCTGCCGAAATTCAGTGGAAGAAAATTGTGTATAATATATTAAAATGTTGGCAGTTATTGGGTATTCTTGGCAAACTAAGGGATCAGAAAAGGAGGGGGAGGTCAATCCTGGGGTCGGGTGCAGACACTGTAGCCACTGGGGTCAGACCAGGGTTAGGCAGAGCCTGCCAGTAGTCTCGTCCCCTAAGTTTCAGCACAGACACAGCTACCAACAGAAAGTGCAAAATGCCAATGAAATACTATGTCTTTGAGAATGGGTTTTATCCCTTCATGCATCTTTGTAGCCTGGTGCTTTCGGTATGTGTCTCTTTTCATATATCCTTGATACTGAGTTGAGATCTCTCAAATGAAAAAACCTGTGTTTTCATTGTATAGAATTTGGTATATAGAATCTAGACATGGTAAATCCAACCAGTCCTCCACAATATCAGTGCAGGATTACTCCTTAATGTATTTGTTTTAGTGTTTTGTCCAGGATAGTCTTAAATATGACAAGCGAAGTAACTTTGAACACTTCCTTCATGCCACAAATGAATAGATCTAAGACAGGCTATCTTGCAGAGCGTCTACACTGCACGTGCATTCTTGTGCAAGTAAATTTACAGAAGAGCGTTGGGAAACCGGGCTTCTTCCGGAAGAGTTATTCCTCTCCCCACGAGGAATAAGCCCTCTTGTGCAAGAGCTCTCCCACAGGAAGGCAGTGTAGACAGGCAACATGAATTTCTTGTGCAAGAAAGCCCTATGGCTAAAATGGCCATCAGAGCTTTCTTGCACAAGACAACATCCACACTGCCATGGACGCTCTTGCGCAAAAGCACATCGCTTGCGCAAAAGCACATGGCAGTGTGGACGCACTCTTGTGGAAGACCTTTTGCACAAGAACTCTTGCACAAAACAGTTTTTGCACAAGAAGCCTGCAGTGTAGATGTAGCCACAATGGCTTTATAGCTAGCCAACAACGCAGGGAACTTTGCATTTTATTTAGCTTGTTCCTAGAGTGACTGCTTGTTGAGGTAACTAGCTTGAACTGAGAGCTCAGGAGTCACCCATTAATGCACAATGAGCAACATGTTTTCTACACATCGTACATGGGTCATTTTTAACTTTATCTCTGTCACTCAACATGCTAAGAATACTGGGGAAATTGCATTATTATTGTTCTCAATTTCCAAGGAATATCAGAGCATGCTGTTTTGGTTTCAATGAAACATCAACTCCAAGAGAATACTGCTGCAATGAATCAACTGGCATGAAAAGTAGTCAGCAAAGCAAACCAACACTATGTGAACAAAATGCATGGACATAGGAGCATGTAGGAACATTTCTGAGCAAACCAAGCTGAAATGTTCATATGTTCTTATGTTCTTAAATGAGAAAAATTATGGACCACTTCTTTCTCTCAATGGCATTGCCAAGACTTGCATGCCTGCTTGCAAAGTTCTTCAATTTTCCCCATGCTATGAGAAGATGCCCACTTTTAGAGAAATATCAGTCCAAAAGCTTTTTCTCCTGTCTTTCCTGGATCCAAATGTTCAAATCTGGTTTTAAAGCAGCACATTCTATTAGTAAAATAATGTCAGAGCCTTTGGAAGCTCACAAACTGTGTTGCTTACATTAAACCAGGAAATAAGAAGTCAGACCTTGCTAAAAGCAAAGAAATCTGTTTTGGGTGCACTTGAGATTTTTTGTCTATTTCAGGCTGATTTCTCTTCTTTTTTTAAAGGTGGGATTAGTTGGTTTGTTTTTGAAGACATGGGAAATACTGATGATTTTTCTGCTCCTAAAAGTTTGTGACAGGAACAAGCAATTTAATGCAAGTGTTTCTGAGAGATTATTGAATTGTTCTGTACTTGTTCCCTTGAGTCCTGGCCTTTCAATAATCAGGTTATTTTTAAGCCAGGCTCCAGAAATATGTATTCAGCAAAATTTCACTCATTTTCCATATCTAAGAGGAAGATAAGTTTCTGAAGTGTCAACGTTACATATGAGTAAAATCCTAACTAATCCCACACAGAGACTTCGTGCTCATTACACATTTGCCTTCTGCCACTGCAAACAAAAGTGCCTATTAGTGCCAACTCTGGCTTCAAGGACATGGGTCCCTGTCCACCAGGAACCAGATGAAATCACAAAAGCAACTTTCATACAGAATACCAAAAATATTATCAGATAGTACTGACTTTCAGTCACTAAGGCTCTGTCTAGACTACAAAGAAAAGTCGGAAAAAGATATGCAAATTAGAGTATCTTTTTCCACTTTTGTTCCAGAAGAGGCTTTTCCAACATTTGGCCCGTCTACACTGGGCCAAATGTCAGGGAGAAAGCCTCTTTCTGAACATCCCTTATTCCTTGTAGAACAAGGTTTAGAGGGATGCCAAAAAAATTTCGGAAATTCCTTGGATGTGGCAGAGCTTTTCCAGGATACCTCCAGTATGCCAGAAAAACTCTGCAGTCTAGACATACCCTAAACTAGCACTGTTTCATCACCAGTAAAAATGGCCCACAGCAGATCCAGATTTAGAAAGAAAGAAGATAGTGTAAGTCAAGGTACAAGACATAAAATTCACAATTGAGGAGTGGCTCCTTCTCATGGCTACAAGAATGAACTGAGTGTTCTCCTAAACAACCAGAAAGTCTGTGGTCAAACCCAAGAAAAGGAAAGAAAGAAAGAAAGAAAGAAAGAAAGAAAGAAAGAAAGAAAGAAAGAAAGAAAGAAAGAAAGAAAGAAAGAAAGAAAGAAAGAGAATTCCTCAAATGTATACACAGTAGTCTTGCTGTCATGCCTCGCCCGTGTGGGTCTAGTCAGTGTCCTCCCGGAATGATTAGGGGCAATGCGCTGGCCACTGCCGGCAGAGTGGGGTCCGGGCCCTCCCTCATTCCCGGACCCCGGCCCAGGGCCCTAACACCAGGAGCTCAACTCCCAGTGGAAGCAGGCGACGGGCTCGATCCTTCCCCTACCCCAGCGCGATTGGCCCAGGTTCTCCAGCCCCTGGCTCCCCCAGGTACCTGCCCATCCTCTCCTTCCGCATCCTCCTCTCCCCTTCCCTTGCTTTTCCGGCCCATTTTATCCTCCCCCCCCTCCCCCCCGCCCCGGCCGTTTTCCCTCGCTTCTGGGTGCCAGGCGTACCCTTCCCCGGCGCGCCAGTGACGTCAGACAATGTCATCAGAGGGTGCCGCTGTGCTGTGTCCTCCTTGCTCTCCCCACTTAAGACATGTTAGGGCACTCTACAGCTCAAACCCTGGAGCATGGACTACAATGCAAGGTAAGAAAAATGATAGAACAGCATAAAAATGCACATGGTGCTGGTGTGTAAATTGGTCTCAACACATTTAGTAATTAGCTATAGCTGGCACTAGGATTCTTTGTACTGAGGTGGGCCAGAGGTGGGGTTTTCATGGTGGAGATGATGGCGTGTATAGATTTGCCTTCCCTCCAGTGAAGAATCTTTTTTATATAAATGTCATTTTTGGGGGAAAATATCTCTGGCTTCAAGAAGCTGTCACAGGGTATGTCTAAACTACACGGCTCTGTCACCAGAGCTATGTAGATTAGTTTACCAGACATACCCAAGAGAAGCGATGATTTAAATAATCGCCGCTTCATTTAAATTAAAATGGCTGCCGCGCTGTGCCAATCAGCTGTTTATCGGCTCAGCACTGTAGTCTGGACACTCTGCAGTCAACATCAATGGCATTTGTCGACCTCCACGGTATGCCTCGTGGGATGAGGTTTACCGGGGATGTCGACAAATGCCTTTGATGTCAACCGCAGAGTGTCCAGACTACAGCGCTGAGCCGACAAACAGCTGATTGGCACAGCGCGGCAGCCATTTTAATTTAAATGAAGCAGCGATTATTTAAATCACGGCTTAATTTGTGTATGTCTAGTAAACTAATCTACGTGGCTTTGGTGACAGAGCCATGTAGTCTAGACACACCCTAAGTGAACTGCTCTGATCGACGAGTATAGTGATGGAAATCATAAATTAAATCAATTTCCATAGCTCATATTCCAAAACAGTACCTCTTGGGTAATGGATTCATTCTCAATGGGTCCACTGAGGGAAATAATATTAGCCAGACTCTACTTATAGATCCCTATGGGTGTGTGTTTGCTTAAAATATATAGTGTCTTTTTCAGAAGGTATTAACTGTAGCTGTGTGGCTTTTTTAAAAAAACAATGAGCAGTACTGTGGCACCTTTTAGACACTAACAAATATATTAGATTATGAGCTTTCATGGGTAAAACTACTTCATCAGATGAATTGGAAATTACAGAATCCAACATATATATAACAGCAAAAAGCAGTTACCTGTCAATTGTAGGACCAGTGTTAATGATGCTAATTGAATGAGGCTGGATGTGTCCCATTCATAGCTTTTGATGTGTAAATGTGAATATCAAACATTTGGAATGGGTTACCTAAGGGGGTGGTAGAATCTCCATCCCTAGAGATTTTTAAGTCTCAGCTTGATAAAGCTCTGGCTGGAATGATTTAGTTGGGATTGGTCCTGCTTTGGGCAGGGGGTTGGACTTGGTGACCTCATGTGGTCTCTTCCAGTCCTAGGATTCTATGATACTAAATGCAGGGGAAATTGCCCTTTATAGTGTATTACCTGGTTAATATCTTTATTCAAGACAAAGTTAATAGTGCAATTGGTAAATTAATTCCGATCTCCCTTTGTAATAAGGTGATAAAATTCCTTTGTATAAAAATTTTAAATCCACTATGAAATGTCCAGGGAGTTTAAAATATTCCCCTACAGATTTATGTGTGTTACAACTCCTGATATCTGATTTGTGTCCATTAATCCTTTGTTGTGGAGATTCTTGGGTTTGGCCAATATACACAGCAGAGAGAAATTGCTGGCATATATCACCTTAGAGCAGTGTTTTTAAAGTGGTCCACAAAACCACTTTGAGAAACACTGCATTAGAGGATATTCAGTCATACGAACCCCTGATGATGTGGCTTATGTGCTTCCTTTGTTTTGATCTGACCATGATAACTATGCCCTAGATTATGGGAACCAATTGCCATTTTCCCTTGCTTGTCACTCTGAGCATATCAGTTGGTGAAAGTTGAGCAGTGACTAATTAGAGACAATTCTGTCCCTCTGATGGATTTCTATTTTTTATAGCAAAGATGCACATTGTGCAGTACTGGTAAGTTCAGTGAAAACTTTTTGGTCTTTTAGGAATAAGAGAATAAAAAAGAGACAACTCCCTCTCCAAAATCTTGAAACTGATGATAGCTTTACTCCAATTTGCATTGCCTGCTTCTATTCTCTTCTGCTCATAGATGTGCTCAGCCTGACATACTAATAATACCTCCTCCTGTCAACTTTACTTCAGAACTGTTTTCTGGAAAAACAGTATTGGAAAATACCGTGGGTGAAAATATTTTGGCTTGCCATTTCTCCACGTACAGTGATCACAATAAAAAAAAACTACAATCCCCCTTGACTGCTGATTGAAAATAGCTTGGTGGTAATACTCCAGTATTGCCAACTCCCATGATAATTATTATTTTCCTTAAAGCCTCAGCTCCTGGCACTAGTTGAATTTCAGACTTTGTTCTTAAAGAAAAAGTAAGTTACTAGACCTTGTGACAGTGGAGGATGCTTGAAAATGTGACCCTGGGGCACCATAAAATCTCAAAAAGCAGAAGGCAAAGAAAACCTACAAATCTGTTATTCTTATACAATCACACAATTTTAAAGCCAATCTCATGTCTTTTGTGAGACTGACTCAGGATTTTTGAACCTTTGGGGTTGGCAATACTGCACTCCCCTACCTGTGTTACTATACTCCTCACTTTTAACCATGCCAAATGGCAGAAAAGAAGAGAGACTGATCTTTAACTCTATACATCTATTGCAGAGAGACAGAATCTTGAAACAAATTACCCTAACTAGTGAGGACTCTGAGGGTTTGGTGGGGATGGTTGTTGCATTAGGAGTAGTGATATCTCCAAAGAAATGAAGTTTTATTTCCTAGGAATTATGGAGAGCTCTGTGATTTAGACATTACACTAAGGCTACGTCTACACTGGCATTAGTAGTTTTCCGTTAAAAGCATTTTCGGAAAAGCACGTCTAGATTGCCAGGATGCTTTTCCGCAAAAGCACTTTTTGCGGAAAAGCATCCGTGGCCAATCTAGACGCGGTTTCCCGCAAAAAAGCCCCGATCTCCATTTTCGCGATCGGGGCTTTTTTGCGGAAAACACTACTGTGCTGTCTACACTGGCCCTTTTGCGCAAAAGTCTTTCGGAAAAAGACTTTTGTCCGAACGGGAGCAGCATAGTATTTCCGGAAAAGCACTGATGATCTTACATGAGATCGTCAATGCTTTTCCGGAAATTCAAGTGGCCAGTGTAGACAGCTGACAAGTTTTTCTGCAAAAGCAGATGATTTTGTGGAAAAACTTGCCAGTCTAGACACAGCCTACTTGTTTCCACTACTATCTTCCCAGTTCCCACTCTCTGAATAGAAAATCAGTAAGAAACTGTAAAGGGAACTCCATGTAGTTTCCTGGTGACTGTCATTCCTGTATGGGTTTATTTGCAGAATGCTATGAAGCAGTGCTGTAATAGTGCACTGAACATGGACTGCATATTGACACCAGTTGGAAATGGAAGCTAACTTACCTATTAAGCAACTTCATGCTGTGCATGGTGTTCTGACACGTTTCCAGGTGAATTTCAAAATGTGTTTAACATAGTCCATGGCCCATGAGGGACTGCTACCACTGGCTGTATGTGAGCTGAACTGTCTGTGAATTAAATGAGATAGAGCCAATGGCCTAAACTAAGCAATCTTAAACCAAGAACATTCTGGAATTTATTTCTTTGGTTTGCCAGAGCCCATATTTGTTAGCTTTCTGGGAATGCAATTGTTTTTCTTATCGAGAGTCCTTGGGGGAAAGAGATAAATGATTGGGCTTATGAAACTGTTACATGTGGCTGATATGGAGATTTCATTGGTGATCACTTTTGTGCCAGATATATCAAATATTGAAACATTAAAAGTATGGCATCATAAAAAATAAATATAGTATTATTGGTATAAATGGAAAAATATATTGATTTTCTAACTGCCTTTAGTAGCAAGCTTCAAATGTATTAAATCTATTAAGAATATTATTTGCCATGATGATTTACATTTCATCATGCTGTTTTAAATGGGAAAAAAACAGTGATAATAAAAACATCTCATTAATGCAATGTGTTGAAAATCTAATTCCCAAATCTTCAGCACAAAACAGGGTAGAGAATATGAATCTCTGTTTCTTAATGGTTTCATATTGGTTAAATTAGTGCCAGTTACTTTACTGATTCAGCATTGCTTATCCCCTAAACAAGAATTATGTTTGAAGTTGTTCTGTTTCATACAAGACCCTCCTTTCCTATTTCCCTCTGAGTGGAAGAGAAGACTCACTGAGTATGCCCACTGATGGTAAACTTGCTGTCTTCTGTCAGTTATTGCTGGGAATAAAAATGTCCATTAAGTGGGTAATTTATATTACATACTGCCATCTACTGTGTCTCCTGCCAAATTACATCCTGGAATGCAAGCCTAGAAAACCTGGAACTTGGTATTTAATTTAAATTGCAACAGAATAACCAATGAATACTGTTCTCATTCTGCTTTTCAGGGGTTTAACCAGCTATGGAGAGTAATTTCATGTGGATAGCTAAGCAAATATAAATGAGACAAATGCATGCAAATAAATGTCCTCATTCCCAGGATGTGAACTTAAACAAGATGCCAACATTCTCTTTTTTCATCATGGCTTGTATGTAATGGCTTAAAACAGACACACCATCATTTTAATAAACACCAAAATGAACCTATGCATCAAAATAAGATTATATATGGATTCCCTGATTATTTTAACCCTTTGGGACCATTCATATTGTCTCCAAAAATTATTTGACAGACACATTTTTACTTAAATTCCAGCCCACAGTCTCCTCCTGGCAATAACTATGCATGACAGATAATTTGATAGATACAAGTTTCACTCTTATGCCTTTTGACATGCTAGTAGCTTATTATCAAATGAGGAAAAAACCAGAGTGATAGCTGAAGTGTATTAGATGTTCTTTATAGACACAGGACTCTCTTTTCCACACACATATTTCTCTTCCATGGATCATCCCTTTGAAAACATTTCTGTATCCATCTTGTTCCTCTTCTGATAAATGTTGCTCTGTATCAGTATTTTAAGCTTCTCATTAGATGATATGGCTTTTGAAAAACAAATGAAAGAGATGGGGTGTTTATTGTCATAAGGAGAGTTCCTGACTCCACTTCACACTCCACCTAATTCAGTCAGGCCTCAAGCCTTGTATTTGTGGATATCATTGCTATTGCTTAGATGTGAAAGCTGATTAGGAAAGGGTTAGAGTTGGAAGCTCACATGAACATCGAAACAGAGTCAAGATGGATTGACTTCCCCAGTTCATATATTTCTTTTGTGGATTCATGTCCTTCACTGAAATCTTTAATACGCCTTCATTATATTATTTCCTAAATGTTGGCAAGTTTGCTAGACCTTTGCTGTACAGTCCACTGGTAAAATGTTGTGAATTACTTTTTTTTCTTTCTGAATAGAACTCGTGTGGTCTTATTCAAGACCCAATGGTTCCTTTGTCTGTTCCACTATCATCTATGGTATCACAGACTGTTCCTCTTTTTGACACAAAACTTCCTCCTTGGTAAGGGCTGCCTGGGGCCATTTCATGTGAGTGGCTGAGAAATATGCTGATGGGAGGAAAACAGCAGAGAGAATAGTTCCGTCCCTATTTCAGGGCCAACTCTTCCCAGAGCTATCACAAGCTATGTCTAGACTGCAGGCTTCTTTCGAAAGAGGCTCTTTCGAAAGCATCTTTCGAAAGAGCCTCTTTTGAAAGATCGCGTCTAGACTGCAGGCGGATCTTTCGAAAGAGAAATCCGCTTTTTCGAAAGAGAGCACCCAGCGAGTCTGGATGCTCTCTTTCGAAGACGGCCTCTTTACATTGAAGAACGCCTTCTTTCGAAAGAGGAGCTTTCGAAAGAAGGCGTTCTTCCTCGTGAAATGAGGTTTACCGCCATCGAAAGAAAAGCCGCGTTCTTTCGAAATAATTTCGAAAGAACGCGGCTTGAGTCTGGACGCAGGGGAAGTTTTTTCGGGAAAAGGCTACTTTTCCCGAAAAAAACCCTGAGTCTGGACACGGCCAAAGAGATTTGCATTAGGGGATGTGAAGGCAAAAATGGACCCTTTCTTGTTAAGAAATAACCTAAAATGATGTGCTCTCATAACACTTCATAAGCTGTAAAATATATACTAACCATCAGTTCAAATAATTTTTACCCTAAGGAATTTTTTTAGACTTTTAAATCTGTCAAAAGAAGCTACATACGTGCAAACACCTTTCAATCATGCCCACTCTCCTTTGGAGTGGTGCCAGTCCCAGCTTTTCTGCATGAGCCTTGGGAAATTCCTTCTGTAAGTCAGGGGTTTGGACATGGGTGGTTGGCTACCAAATGTGCTCTTTAGGGACATAACCTTCCCAGGCCATCAAGTAGTACAGGAAGCCATATGTCAGTTAGGAATTGATGATGGCATGGACTTTGGATTCCTTGTGACCATGAATTTTAATTGGATGAATCAGTCACATGGTTTGGCCAAGGAAGGGGTGCCCCCCCCCTTCATTTGCAAAAGGATTGGATGGATTTGGGGGCAGGGAGTGAAGGATGTTTGAGCAAACTGTCACTACAGGGATATCAGCAGTCAGACCTAGTGGTCAGAGTGGGTCTGACCATCAGAATGTCAGGATCCAAGACAGGACAGAAGGCAAACCAAGAGCCAGGCAGCATCAAATTATCTGAGTTCAGAGTTTGAGACAGGCCGGAAACTAGCCTAGCTTCCAATATTGGTAGGCAGTTACCATGAGATTCAGGTGTCTAGAGACAGGCAGAGCTGGAAGCCTGAGTCTGAGGTTTCTTACATGTGGGGTCTGAAGCAGAGAAAGACAGACAGTCTGTGTCATTGTTTAGAGAGTTCCTCATCATGGCTGCCTGATTTAAATACTGGTAACAGCAAGTGAGCTGTGAGGAGCTACCATTCAGATCCTGCTGGGCTGTACTCCCAGCTGAACCCAGCCTCACAGAGTCATCCCACAGGCATCCAGTCTAAGCCTCCTGAGGTGCTGTGGAGACAGGCATCAGTGGCCCACAATTTTCATTGTCCCAGGTTTTAGTCCTATAGGTTCTTAGAGACCTCCTACTTCACACAAACCATAGCATTCCACCCAGGAATTCCTCCATCAAACCTGTAACTTCTAGTTGAGTTAGAGCACTTTATCCTCCTCACACCTATCCCTTTTAACATAGAATTTGTGACACCACTGGAATTTCAGTGGTGATATACTGGGCCTGATCCTCCTCCTCCCACTCCCTTTAGTATAACACACCTTTGCTGCTGTGGCATTACTCCTGACATACATTGATGTAAACAAGATCAGAATCAGCATCACACTGTTATGTTTTCACTACATAATCAAACTGAAATGAAACTAGTCACCCCTGGAGAAACAACAAGGTCAAATAGAAATATATGAAAGAATGGTGATGGGGAGAGGTGAAAAAAGGTTATGGGAAAATGTGCTTATTCGCCTCACAAAGAGAAGCTTTAGAAGGACATTGAAATGTTGAAATGGACATTTACAATATCATGGAAGACATTAATGAAGTCAGAAGTTAAATTGTTCACTAGTGAAGTGTTCAAAAATGAAGGTAACAAAATGTAATGTAATTTTACAATTCAAGATTTATCTACAAATAAACAGACTGTAACTACAGAATAGAAATGATCAATACGATCCTAAAGAACCAAAATGTACATGTTTGACAGACTCTAAAGTAAAAAAAATGAGAGATGGTGGGAGTGTGTCAAGGAATGATATGGTGTTGGAAACCTTCAACTAGAGATCCATCAAGTAAACTCACCAGTAATTCATGAAGAAATTATGTCAGTAAAAAAAAAAATACTTCTAGATACTAGGCTGTGATGGAATACTGGCTGAATTGTTGAAAAATGAAGGATTTAATGTTTTGCCAGAAGAATATGTTTGAGACAAGAGAGATATTAGAAGACGTTAGACACTTACTGGATATCCAAATTTTAAAAATGTTATCGATTGTAAAGATTATAGAACCATCAGCCTACTGTCATATACCTCTAAGATATTTTTGCAAGTTAATCAAGATTGAATACAAAGAAAAGATGACAGGGACATAAGCAAACAACAACATGACTTGAGACATTGAAAGGGGACAATAAACTCCATTATAAAACTGAAGCTCATATCTGAAATATCAGTTGGAATGGAGAAAACTGTATGCTTGTTTCATTGACTTCCAAAAATCATTTGACATAATTTATAACCATAATTTGCTTACCATGTTAACAGCTATAGGGACTGATGTGAACTCTGAGTAATAAAAGCAATTACAATGGATTCAGAAGACAATTATAATAGAAGATGAAAATCTAAGATCTAGAGAGGAGTGTGACAAATTTGTGTAATATCACCAAGTTTATTCAACACGTATAGAGAGTAGTTGGTTAAATTATTTGAAGAAACAGGAAGAGCAGAGCAGAGCAGGCCAGGGCCAGGTTCCTGCTTCCTGCTACTGCAGTGAAGGGGAGCAACAGGGCTGGAAGATGGTGATGGAGCAGAGCAGGTTGCTGGGTTGCTCTGCTTCTTGAGGCTCCTGCTACTGAGGTGAGTGTGAAAGGGCCCAATGTGTGACCACCCCAAGCCAGGCCCCTTGGCAGTCCCACAGTTCATCTTAAGATTAATGGAAAATGTGAGAGTAATATTCATTATACAGATGACACAGTGCTCTTGGCTGATTCAGAAGATCTGATGAAGTTAGAGAAGATTATGTCTGAATATTGGCAAAGAATACGATCTAAAGTTAAAAGTGGATAAGACAAAAAACTATGGTGATATGCAAGGATCCTGGGAAAACATATACGATTCCAGTCAACAATGAAACATGGATATTCAAACAGCTGATAAGCTATGATCCTTCAAATTACAATGTTATAGAAGAATTCTGAAAATATTGTGGATAGACCATGCAATCAATGAAAAGATATTGAAGATGATTGGAACTCAGCAAATACTAGTTAGAGAACCTTATGAAAAGAGAGATTTGATATATAGGATCCATTTTAAGAGGTTCAGTGAGTGATATTTGTTTATGGGAACTGAAAGGAAAAGTTGGTTGCAGAAGAACATGAGGCAGAAAGAAGATTTTGGATGGATGATATGGTATCCTGAGGATATCAGAAGCCTAATCATTCAAAAAGACAAGCAGAGGATCATATGGAATGAAAACCTCCAGCAATGGAAATGTCACCTAATAAGAAGAAATTTTAAAATTAGAGAGAAAAGGACGGACTCTGAGAACATCTGCTTCATGTGAAGTGTAAGGAACATGAGGAACATGAGGGAATGTGTATCTCTTGGGGAAGAATATCCCACTTCTGTTGAATTCAGCATACTTATACCTTCTTCCAATCAACAACAGTAGTGGTCTCTACTGACTCCTGTTAGAGAGAGGCTATAAGATTAGAAAGACCAATGGTCTGATTCAATATATCAAGTTCTATGCCCTTTATAAAAGGGAGCTTTTCCATTGGCCTCAAAGTGCATTGGATTATGCCCTAAATAATTTTATCGCTCGTATCTTTATGGAACTGGAGCTGCAAGTTGGGTTTGGTTAAAAAGGCGGGCATGTGAATTAAGGACAAAGTAGTACTTATTCAGGAGGCCCTCCTAGGGTGAGTCTAGACTACACCTCTCTGTCGACAGAGAGATGTAGAGTACACACATAGAAATTGCTAATGAAACAGGGATTTAAATATCCCGTACCTCATTAGCATAAACATAGCCTCTGCTTTTTTTCGAAATGGAGCTTTTTTGAAAAAAAAAAGGCATTCTAGACTCGGATCTGTTGAAAATAAACCCTTTTTCAACAGATCCTGTAAACCTCATTTTTTTAGGAATACGGGATCTGTCAAAAAAGAGTTTATTTTTGATAGATCCACGTCTAGACTGCCTTTTTTTTTCCTAAAAAGCTCCGTTTTAAAAAAAAAGCAGTGGCCATGTATATGCTAATGAGGCCTGGGATATTTAAATCCCTGCTTCATTAGCAATTTCGATGTGCTTGATTTGCATCCCTCTGTCAACAGAGGGATGCAGTCTAGACATAGCCCCACTGATTGTTTCTATAATATGTTATTACTTCCTATGCAGAAGTGAAAAACCAAATAAATTCCTTTGTTTCCATTGCAAACTTCATAAAAATGTCTGAAACTAGTGGTTGGTCAGTGTTAGAATCATGATAATCTTGTCACCCTCTCTTTAGTTCTCTTGCAGGAGTTCTCCAAAAGTATTGCTGATATTATTCCCTCACCTACATTTGCAAAATCTCTTAGGGTATGTCTACACTACCCCGCTAGTTCGAACTAGCGGGGTAATGTAGGCATACCGAAATTGCAAATGAAGCCCGGGATTTGAATTTCCCGGGCTTCATTTGCATAAGCGGGGCGCCGCCATTTTTAAATCCCCGCTCGTTCGAACCCCGTGCCACGCGGCTACACGCGGCACGAACTAGGTAGTTCGAACTAGGAAGCCTACCTAGTTCGTGCGCACGGGGTTCGAACGAGCGGGGATTTAAAAATGGCGGCGCCCCGCTTATGCAAATGAAGCCTGGGAAATTCAAATCCCGGGCTTCATTTGCAATTGCGGTATGCCTACATTACCCCGCTAGTTCGAACTAGCGGGGTAGTGTAGACATACCCTTAGATAGTATATTTCATACTACAAATTTGTGGACTCAACACTAAAGGATACAGTTATAAGATAAAATAAACTGGCTAGAAGCTGGGAGCACTAACTACGACAACTGACAAAGTGGGTCTTTGCCCATGAAAGCATATGCTCCAACACTTCGGTTAGTCTATAAGAGTATCTCTACACTAGCTCGTTAGTTCGAGCTAGGTAGGCAAATGAGGGCAACCGGAGTTGCAAGTGAAGTCCGGGATTTAAATATACCGGGCTTCAATTGCATCTTCCCAGGCGCCGCCATTTTTAAATCCCCCTTAGTCCAAACTCCATGCCCGCGGCTACATGCGGTACGGAGTAAGTAGTTTGAATTAAAGATCCTAATTCGAACTACCGTTACTCCTCATTCCACAAGGAGTACTGGTAGTTTGAATTAGAGATCCTAATTTGAACTACCTACTCCGTGCCACGTGTAGCCACAGGCTCAGAGTTCGGACTAAGGGGGATTTAAAAATGGCAGTACTCGGGAAGATACAAATTAAACCCGGTATATTTAAATCCCAGGCTTCATTTGCAACTCCGGTTGCCCTCATTTGCCTACCTAGTTCGAACTAATGAGCTAGTGTAGACATACCATAAGGTGCCACAGGACTCCTCGCCACTTTTGCAGATTCAGACTAACATGGCTATCTCTCTGATACAGGAGAAAGAGTGTGAGTGTGTTTGAAGAAGGCTTGGAACAATGGACCACATGGCAATGAGTCATCACAGTATGCCCATGCTCCCTGCTGGATAAAGGGAAGTCTGGGCATGCTCTCTGCTGGATAAAGGGAAGTCTGGGCATGCTCACTGATGACAAGGTGAATGAGTCATAGGAGCCATTCAGTCACTATATAAAGAGAAGGAGCACATGTGAGACTCTCTCTTTTTCCTTCCACTGATCCTGAGAAGCTCCCCTCCAGTGTCTTTCCTCCTGACCAGCTTCCCCAGCCATGATGAGCAGACAGACTCTCCAGGATCCACATGCCTTGGCTCCTTCTGCAATCCATATGTCTGTGTGAGTGCCTGAGAGCAGGAATGAATGCATGTGAATGAGTGAGTGAATGAATGGAGGGGTGTGTGCTTGCTTGCCTGTGTCTGTGTGTGTGTGAGAGAGAGAGGGAGTTCTATCTTCTTTAGCGTAAACCTTTGGTGGCTGCTTTCTCCTCTTTTGTTCTACTTAGTAGAAATAAACCTATGCTAGTGTAACCCTGGGTGGTCTCCAATGAGAATATTTTTGGGGTAACATTAATAACCAGCATTGTAGAAGAAACAAAGAGACATCATCCTTACTCCAAGAACCTGAAACAAAGAGCACAATTATATGATGAAAATATACTGGGAAATCAGAGGATGATGCTTGCCACTAGAGGATAGTTGTAAAAACTAATTGTAGAATTAATTTCTTAAAGGAAATTTAATACATCTTCAAAGGAAGATGAGAAGCTCTTCTCCACCTCTTTCCGCAAGGCTTGAGAACCCAAGCAATGACACCAAAACAACATTGATTCACCTATTTTTAGCATGCTAGCGCCAATCTGTCAACCCAGGCTGAGAGACTCACTCCCAAATACCAGTGACATACAGCTTTGGAAGGAGCAGCATGTGCATTCTCCATGAACAATTGAGACCTCATAGAAGGATTGTGCCTTCTGAGATGCAGCCCCTTCCAGACTCTACAGGCAGGGGGCCAGTTGACTACTATCCATACTGCAGGCCGATGATCATCACGCACAATTGGACCCAAAGGTCAGCTTCACCTGTATTTATTGTAAGGATCAGTAAATGACTTTGGATTATAATAAGAATGTAGCCCTTCTAAAGACAAACCTTTTTGCAACAGAATGATGCTTGGTTAATGTTTTGTTCCCATTACTTTTCAGTTTTGTATGCCTCCAAAATTTAAAGGTTCCAAAATGCTGCAAGAAAGACTATTTTTGTGGTATTGCACATCTGAATGATTCCCAAAATCTCTTAACATGACTTTTGCACACGAGATTTACAGCAACGTCAAGAGATTGTGATAAGTATCAAGATTTATCCATTCTTATCCGAACTGAACAGTCAGACCCCTTGAGTATCAACCAGTTTGTTACCCAATTAAGGATTTATGAAGAGTTTCAAAAGCTCTTCTTTGCCTGATTCTCATTCCCTTACATATACAATAAACTGGGACAGACTAGCTGAGGCAACCTTAACTCCTGTGGTTCAGAACAAAATCTACACTTTCTAGAATCTCTTTACCATTTCTTCATCTCTCTCCCTGCCCCTTCCCCCATCAGATAGTCCTATAAAATTTAATGGTTACCAGGAATCAAATAGTCATTTCCTTCCCTGTATAAGCAATGTTCAGCTTTAATTGCTCTTTAATCTGTCAGTGCCAGTTCTCAAGGGAAACTATCCATATTGCACTTTGGTTTTCATGGTTTGGGGAGCATACATCAAGGTTTTGCCAGTTTCTACAACCAGTTTCAATTTTTTTTTCAGTTGCAGTGTAAGAAATAGATGGGGATGTGTGTACGTGCGAGTAAGTGTGGGTGTGTGAATGAGTTCCACTAGAGCTAGCTGGCTGGCTCTAGGCCCAGAGGAGAAGCATTCCTGTGCATTGCATTACATCACATCATTAACTAGAGATTAGAGAGCATGGTTGCCATTTGCTGCCTGTAGGCTTTCAGTGTAATTCTCCCGTCTGCATGAATGTTTCTGCATTTAAAAAAAGTTGCCTACGCGTGTTATTTGAGTGAGCACACCCACATGGCTCTCTGGGGCCTGAACAACTTTGGAAAAATAAGTAACTCTAGGTCACTCCTGAAGGCAGGATCTCAGACTAGATAAATAGGACACTCCTGTTTAAAAGTTTGATTTTCAACCTGGCCTCAACTCTGTCTCTCTGTTTATGCTGGTGTACATATGTGTGTAGCAACCAGATTGTTCCCACACAGTAGGCAGTTAACATGGTTGAATATCACTTGCTCACACAAATAACTGTGAGTGCAAAGCTAACACAATGATCTGTTGTGTAACAGGGTGGCTTGATGGTGGGGTGGAGATCCTGGGGCTAAGCCAGCTCTGGTTATGAGATAAGCCTCACTGAAGGGAAACAGGTGATCTAATATAAAAGACAGGGGGATACTGCAAAGGTTTGTCTGGAGAAGTGAATGAACAAGCCCACCCACAAGCTCCAGCCAAAAAGTGCTTACGGTGGCTTCAGGCTGAGTTGACTGACAAGGAAAGAGCCCTTGCTGTGGTTGAAGAACCAGAGCAAAGTTTGAATTGGTGAATTGCGATCTTGGGACTTCAGAGTGTGGACTCATTGGGGATTGTTTGGATTATTTTCTGATTAAGTGCTCTGAGATTTCTGTGAACTTCATATGATATTAAACCAGCTCCCCAGGAAAGAGTTCTATCAGCTACAACAGAGGCAGTACTGTAGTACTTAGGGGGCATAGAAAAGGGAGCTCTTAGGGGCAAAGGTGTCTGTGAAGATACCCCTGGCCAAGAGAGGGCACTCAGCAAACAGCCACACTGCTCCATGTGGTAATGAACTGTACATACTTACAAGGAGGCTGAGAATTTAAAGATCTAGAGCTGAATGTGAACCATGAAAACTGATTTTGTTGACAACTTCATGAAAATGTAAAATACCACAGCTTATCCTTTGTCTGCCCTTTGCAACTCTGGAACTTGCATGCTTTGTGAGAATGTTGATGTCCCACTGGGTAACTGGGTTCTTTAAGAAGTAATAGGTCCATCCTCACTTCTGCCTCACTGAGCTCTGCATATGGCAAAAATCATTGCAGTCATGTGTTTAACAGACTCCCAAACCTAAGAATCTGGGCTGTTGTCTCTTTATCATAAATATCCATCGTCCTTGTGCAATGCTCACCTGTCACTTAATCTCAGTTTTCAGTCTCTCTTCCCTTTAATCAGGCAGTTGTAAAAAGGCAACCATAGGTGCAGTCACAACTTTGGCTTGCAATGAAGACAATGGGAAAAGGTCTGTAAACTGCTGTTAGCAGTACACAGATGACTTTTGGCATCTTCTTTACATCTGGTGTAAACAGCTTTCTCATTGTGTGGAAGAAGCTGCACCCAGACAAACAAGTGGTGCCAGTAGGAACAAGAAAGCTCTTCAAAGAATATATCCCTTCCATAAAATTCACTATAAAAGGCATTTACCCACAGGTTAAGTCAGTTCACAATCTGAGTGTCTAATTACACTTGAACAGTTGGGCACTCAAAGATGGTGGCAAAAAAAAGCATTTTTATCTGTGGTTAGAGAGAAGTATGCATCTTACACTGTGGCAAGGATCCATGTATTCTGCGACCTTCAGTCTCTCTTAATGCCACTCTTAATACCTGGAAATTAAATCACCTACTCTGAAAATACCTCAACTTCTACAAAACTCAGCATTCACCATGAGCACATTATGCTGGTTCTCTCTGCCTCTGTGTCAGCTCCTCCATCGAATTCAGAGTCCTATTCAAGTGTTCTCATCATCAAAGATCTATTGTTTTTTCTACCTACTTGAGCCCTGGTCTACTCTAGAGATATATTTCAAACTAACTGCCCTTATTTCAAAATCACAAGCAGAGTGTCCATACTACCAAGCCCGTTATTTTGAAATAAGGGGCTGGTTTGAAATAATAACTCCTGCTTTCCATGAGGAATAACACTTTGACCAAAATAGTTATTTCAAAATAGTGGTAATGTCATTCAAGACAATTACTTCTCAGTGCTTCCTGGGGCTCTAGGTCAAGGTAGCATGTCTACAGTAAGGGAGCATTAAGACTGAAGATCTTACTACCATTAAGGGAGCTTGCCTTGGACTAATTTCAAGGTTTCCTTGTATTTTGGACACACTATTTCAAAATAGTTATTTCGGGCTCGTTATTTTGAAATGTCCTGAGAAATCCCTTCTCCTTCTATGATCATGCCTTCTCATGAACTCCAAATACTGATAGACTGAGAACTATGTGAGTGCAGGACAAGAACTTCCATACAGTTAGGTCTACTGTATGGAACTCATACCCTCATTGGATAAAAACAGCATAACACATCTGCACATTCAAAACTAAATACAAATCTCATTTCTTCACCCCCCCCCCCCCATAAGTTTCATTCATGCGTACAACAATTCTAACAATTCAAACATTTACCTCCACAGGTAAGGAAAGAAGAGAGATTGTTTTGTCACCACTCTTATTGTTGTAACACGTGCTATGGTGATAAGAGTCATATAAATACCAAGACTAATGCTGCCAGATTGTTCTTTGCATTATCTTCAGTTCTCTGCTTACCATAAGCATTTACATTCATATGTGACTTTAACAAAAGGCTTGTTTAACATCACATTGAATATTTGTCTTCTGGTATAGTTCTGAAGAAATCAAGACTTTGTTGTGAACAAAGACTGAAGGAAGCCACACAGTTTTCAGTTAAGATTTTATTAAAGAAACACTATGTTGAGATTGATACTGAAAATCCTTACCCATTCAGGCTCCGATCCAGCAAAGCACTTAAGCTTAAGTTTAAGTGCTTTGCTGGATCGAGGCCACAGTTAATTGTATGCATCTGTGTAATCCTTTTTAGATCAATGGGATTATTCATGTGAATAAGGGCTGCTCACATGAGTTAGGACTTGTAGGAATAGACCAACAGATAGGTACACAGACACTTGATTTTGGATTAGGTAGGAATGTGAAAAGGCTCACACTCACTGCAGTTAGGTTTCAGAAAAGTGCAAACTGATAATAATCCCAAGGTATCCCAAATGGCTTCTATGGCGTGTAATGTAGTAGAGCAATTTGAAAAGCTCTGTAACTATATCACTTTCAAGGACCATATTGTGTGACCTCCTTTACTGAGACATAAAAACTATTAGCTTCTTCTAACTTGCTCTCTCCAAAAAGGTTTTTTTTCTTTTTTAATCACATCCACTGAACGTCACTCACTATTAAGTTACATAAGTTTTTGAGAGCAAGCAGGAGCCATAGAAAGAAAATGTTGTATTAATGTAGAATTCATATCCAGTGTCCCCATAAATGAAGGAAACTGCACATTTCAAGAAAACAGATTATTTGGGGGGAAGGGAATAAGTTTTGTTCAGAGGTGACCATTTGTCAAAAAGGTACTAAATCTATGCTAAAGACATTCGGAACTCAACAAAAGAAATCAGATGTGTATTAAAGAGTATTCTAACCGGAGTTTTAAAAATCCCTGCTTTTCAGGATCAGTGCTTTTGTATTAGCAAAACATGGGCATTTCAAACTTTATGCTACAGTGTTTAAGTCAATCTCTAACTATAAACGGATCAAAGGACAGATTATTCCTATCTTCCTACTGTGTGGATTCTTGCACGTTCCTCTGAAGCATCCAGTCACTGTAAAAAACAGGACATTGGATTAGATGGGTCATGGGTCTGATCCATCGTGGAAATTCCCATATCTAAATCCCCAGGCAAGATAATGAGAACTCACACTTCAGAGAATTCTCCAGTTGGCGTGTGAGACTCTTGGAATATTCTCCACAATACAGGTTTTGTGCTGCTGGCCATTACCAGAAAAATATAGTGATGCATTTGTATTCTTTGTTTCTATTGTGAATTTTAGTATTTTTTTACATGAAGCAATAAATCTTCATTCAATTTTAAAACAGTATTATAAAACATTTATATGAAACACTTTCCTTTATTCATGTACTTATATAAGTTATAATGATGCAGGAAAGTGACAGATAAAGTTAACGTTCAAGTAACTTTAAAGAATAAAAGTTGAGCAGTGCATCCGTCAACAGCAAAACTACTGTTCATTTTCATGGCAATAGAATCAGGGCCTATTTAAAGTAAAGAGTTTGTATGAGATTAGGGTGTAAGTACTTTGGAGTAGAAATTGTGTACAAAGGTATGATTTCCATCATCAGCACCTCCATTATAAAAATTGTTCCAGCACCCCTGCTCAGACCCAGGTGTGGTCTTGGCTGGCTCTTGTTAGTTGTATCAGATCACATCTTGGACTCTGCAGGATGCTCATCTCTGAAGTGCAGGAATGGCCTGAACTATGCAGCTAGATCTCACAGTCATGCAAGAACTGCCTGGGGTGGAGGAGAAAAGGAGAGAGGGGTTGCAAAGTCTCCCTTGTGTGTACTCTTTCTCTGACCAAAAATGAAAAACTAGCTATGTAAAAAGTCAGGATGTCCCTTCCCTCTGAACTATGAAGCCTAGGCTTGTCATTCGTCCAGTAGACTGCTTGTTCAGACCACTACAAGCAGAAGTTACCTGTTGGTTTCAGCACATGTTTTTACTTTCTTCTGTCTTGCAGGATGCTAGGAATTGTGGTCAGAGAGCTCTGGTGTCCATTATAGCTAAAATCTTTTTGGTGCAGCTTCTAGAGACTCAATGTGGAGCATCAGGAGCTGGCAACTCCTAGCAGGGTTACACAGAATTGCCAAATTTCAAAGGATACAAAGAAACCCAGATATTTTGAATACATAATAGGTTAAACATCTGCAAAAAAAGAAGAAGAGGGGGTTCAAAGGAATCTGGTCTGGGACTAATGTTACATCTTTATTAAAATTTATGTTCTTATGTTCTTGTACACTTCAAAGGAAGAGGGCAGCGGGAACTCACACCTCTTGGCAGGTGGCTTTTATACATTTCAAAGGGAGAGGCGCAGCAGTAGGGAGGCCTCTGCTTCCCCTGTCCCCCGTGGAGATGGTGCTGGGGGGAACCGGCTTTTAAGCTGGCTATTCCCAGCATTGGCTCCTGCTCATCCCCCACCCCCACTCCCTTGCTCTGCAAGGAGAGGAAGCCACTAGTCAAGTGACTACTCGACTATCTGATACGCTTATGCTTATTGGGAAGTTGACTAGCAAATCTCATTGGCTGACAATCGCCATTTGTGGCCAATGGGAGCAGTGAGAAGCGGTACAGACCGGGACACCATTTCCCTCCACTCCCACTGGCATGAACGAGAGCTGCAATCCCCTGATACCTGTAGAGACACAGGCAAACAAAGAGGTAGGAGCCCACCAGGAACTAACCTTGGTGGACCAGATCCAGCCCACAGGCCGGTATTTGCCCATCCCTGTTTTAGGGTCGGACTCTGGCAAAAGGGGATAACACAATCCTTGGATATATAAAGAAAGCAGTAATGAATAAGAGTAAAATAGTCACTTTTACTTCTGCATTTGGCATTGGAGAGACTAATATCTGAATACTGCAGATTGTTCTGGTGCCCACATTTTAAAGGGATATTGAAAAATTTGGAGAAAGTGTAGAAAAGAACCATAGAAATAAAACCTGGAAAAAATGTCTTAAACTGAAAAAAAGACCAAGTGACTTATTTAGTATCTAAACACGGACACAAGGAGAAAATAGCAGGTGCTAAAAAGCTCTTTAGTCTAGTGAAAAAAGTGCAACAAGAAACTTGCTCTCTGCATTTAGTATTCCTGTTCCTGTGTAAGGCTCTCTATAGATGTACACACATGGCATCTGATGTGCACTGCTACTAAGGGCTAGCTACTACTTCCTCTGTTTTGTTTTGTTATTCACAGAGTTATGTTTTGTTCAGACTGCTGCTGACTAGTTGGTTGTTATTACATTTGCTTGACAACCTACTGGCCTGTCTTGCTTCACGTTTGTGTGTGTTTAGATTGCTATGCTCTGATGCATCATGGAATAGCATAATTAATATAATCCTGGATTACAGTTTACAGTATATTGCTGTTATTCAATTTCCATTGTGGCTCATACACAAACCAAAGTTTAACTCATTAGCAAACACTTGAGATGATAAAACTCAATTTTCAAGTACAGGAGTATGACTCAGTTCTGGCTGGTTACAACCCTAAACTCCAGCATCACTTGTCTCTGAAATTGTTTTCATCACATATCATCCTCCCCATCCCCAAATGTTCACTCCTGACTTTGTACAACCAAAATTAAATGAAGTCTTCTGGAATGGTCTGAAAGACTAATGGTATAACTGGAATAGCTATCTAACGGTAGTTTTCCACCAGCTGCTGAGATACAAGTAGGGTTTCCAATAATCCCTTATTTAAAAGGACATTCCTTGGGTTTTTTTTCATTTTGGTACAAGATCAGGAGTTGCTGAGTGCTGCAAAAAGCAGCAAGACATACCCGAGGCTAATGTAAGAGAGTTCTGCTTATAATTATTAATTATGAGGATAATAGTAATACTGGCATGAGGGGTGAGGGCAGGGAACTAAAGAACAGTTCCTTATTTTTGAAATACAATGTTGGCAATCCTACAAAGTATTTCAGAGTACTGGGAATTGACCTTGTAATTCCACTGCTACTGTATAAGAAGAAAATAGCAGTCTTGTTCCTGCATCCTTGCATAATACATATGTGTATAAATATCCCTCTGAAGATGGGTAGCCAGAACTGTGAAATTAAAATCTGTATTTGTGCCATGGACTTCAACAGTAACACTGTTAATTGTAAAATAAAAGGTTCCTTATGGAAGTTGTCATCTTGACCACTCTGGAGAATGAAGGCTTCTTTTTATCCACAGAACAAGAACATTGTGAACAAGGTTCCCGACCCTGTCCTGCCATTGCATGTCAGTGATTTGGGGAAAGAGACCTTTTAGGGCTGACAGAGCATTTCTGGCTTCCTGCCCAGTCACACATGTCACCAGACAGGCTTATATGGTAACAATATTCTGTCACTATCAACCTCTGCTGGATACAAAGTGACAATCTTGATTTAAAAGACTTCATGACTTATTATGAATCTCCTGCACTACTCAGCACCTCCTGAAAGAGCACATTTCATAAATATCATAGAGAAACCAAACATTATTGTATCAAGATCATATATCAGGGCTGTGGCCGATACGCTTTGGTCAGTTTAAAGTTCAATATAACTACACAGGAAGATACAAAGAAGGAACTTACAATTTCAAAAAACCCAGTAGCTACTGTGAGCTGCACAATACTAATGATGATCAAATATATCTGACCTATTAAAATGAAATCTGTAACGAGCTGTTTAGAAATATTTTAATTTACAGTTTTTATAACGTCTTAAATAACCAATGACAGATCTCAAAAACAAGGCTGAATAATGTATTATAAAGTTTTGCATAAAGTAAAATTTGTTTTAAATTATTAAATAATTTGCACTCCTAATTGATCATTTACTCTAACTAGGTAAGTTAATATTTATTGATAGCTTGGCTACTCTATGAGGAAATATGAGTGCTCTTACTCTCTTTCTTCCACTTAGCCCTTGCTGAGACTAGCTCCACTTTCTAGCTCTCTGTATGCCTCCATCGATTCTGTGTTGCACAGATTCTCTATCAACAGAGGGATTTCAGTTTAAGTAACAACCCCTCCCCAGTTAAGTCCAACACACACAAAAATGGTTGACATTATCAATGTTTATTACAAGAAAATGACACCAAAAAAGTGCTGCTTCTACCACTTAAACTGTGGGGGAAGGTGCAGGAATCAGTAGTACTTGTCAAATAGAGGGGCTAAAAAGCAAAAAGGTAATATTGTTAAAAATAACTTATTTATAAACTACACTAATTTAAAGATAATGGAGGGGTAAGATGACCTGGTGGATAAATGTACTGGACTAAGTGTTAGGAGTCCTGGCTAGTATTGCAGGCAATTTACATTCACCTTGGAAAATTCTAATGAGTTCTGATTGGACATGGATGGCTTCCTACTCTTAATGGAAACTTCCTCAAGCAAGTATCAAGTGGTCTCTGAACATATGTTATGGTACCTCAACTTCACCCCCAAAACGTCCTACTGCAGCATCTAGTTAGGATGTTCAAAGATCTTCAGTGTCCACTGTATAGTAAATATATGCTGAGGCACGTTCTGCAGGAAATTTCTACCGCTGGCAGCACCTGAGGTAATATATGGACTATTGTTTCCAAAGCAGCCTGACAGGATTCTTTGCTTTTATTAAATTCTGAGGCTATAGGACAACATCCACTCCTAAAGAAGGCTTTCCATTGCTATCCCTCTGGGAGATTTCTGATCACACTAATATAGTGAGAGATATTTCAAGGGGAAGGAAAGGATACTTGACAGGATTCAAATATGAGCTGACATGCCCACCTGACAGCTCACAGGTCCCTAGAAGATATGTAACCTTGAACTAAGGATAAAGGATGGTGACAAAATAATGCCTAGATTGAATTTCATTCTTTTTCTTGCCTCCCTCAGCAGCCTATCACTCATCCCTTCAGCAAGACCAATGACTTGTTTTAGCTTGTCTTTTCAAAGTGCTTTTTCATATAGCTGAGGGGATGCTGGGGAAGCTTTATTAATGGTATGGCTTGTCTGAAAGTGCCTATACAGATCATATATCACTTGGCATGAACTAATATGCAAGACTCACATGCTCCATTAAGTTCTAGCAGAGAGGAGAAGTATTAGCCTCTGACATTCTACAGCAATTGGTGCTCATGCTGTACTTACACCCTCTTGTTCAAAATGGGGGGCTGGGCAGCTCAAGGGAGCTAACATTACCAAGTACAGTATATGTGTAACCCCTGCGGGTTAATAAGGATTCATCCTGACTTGTTTCCATTTCCCAGCTTGCTGCAAATTGCAAATAAATATGTTGAAATTTGGTTATATTAAGGAGAGCACTAAAATTATGTTAAAGCCTACACACAGGATAGTTTTAAAAGGGAGTACATATGCATAGAAAAATGCTGTCTGAGGAGCAGGGGCTGAGGGGAAAAAAAGATAGGTGCAACGGTGTAGTCTTTTTCAGAACATTTCTGATTGCAATAGTACAGATTTCCTCTGCATGAGAGGTAGATTACATACCTTCTAATCCACAGAGAATACAAATGAAATATCGCAGATGGTAAGAGAACATTGGGGGGGGGGCAAATCTTTATCTTCGCTTTCAACCTTATCAGATGTAAGAGCAAAAAAAATGTACACTACTTAGAAATTATTTTGAGTGTCAATTGGATAGGATAAAGCTGTGGAAATTTTGGCAGTATTCCCATTTACCAAATACTGTTTAGGCAGCATAAATAAGCCATGGATAATGAAATTCTAGCCATAACCATATCTGGAGGCTCTGTAGTAGTAATTCAACCTCACTATAATATAGAAATTAAAACTTGCCAGATGTTCCAGGGCTTTGATATAGTTCAGCAGGAGTAAGATTATGGGTTTATTAAGTATGCCAGATGGTATTGCAAGATTTATTATTTTTTATGTGATACTTAATGTGCACCTATAAAGACACAAGGAACATAAAAAGCATGTGAAGCCCTAACCAAAAAGTGTTCATCAAATCACATCTATCAAATTTAAATGTTGTAATAAATTAAATGAACACCAGAGGTCTCTATTTAACTCCCTGCATACTTGAAGGATGAGGAAATGCAGCAAAAGACATTTTCTAAAAGCTTTTCTAAATTTCCAAACATTTTAGTATGACATCTTCTATAACTAAATCCTTATGTTTTGGGTGGAAAAATATGCTAACATTGTACTGTAGGCCACAAACCTCACATTGCTATAGTTTGACCTGGAGTTACTGATATAAATAAAAATGGAAAGGGGTATATCTTTACTGCAACACTATTTTGGTGTATTGTTATTTAGGGATAGCTATCCTGGGTCTACACAACAAGCCTGTTATTTTGGGCTTGCTATTCTGACATCCCTGTAAACCTTATTCTACAAGGAATAAGGGACATTTTGAAATAGTGCTTTATTTTGAAATTTGATGCTGTTTAGAAGTGCCAAATAACGAAATAAGCTATTTTGAAATATCATAGAAATAAGATATGCAATTTGTGTAGCTCAAATTGAGTATCTTATTTCAAGTTATGGTGCTGTGTAGATGCACCTTTGCTGGCCAGCCCTTCTCTCCCTATGCAGGAAAACACACGCATAGCACATGCTTAAGTTCAACAGACTTCAATTTAAATACAGAGCTGTTCTGGAATGGGATTCCTTCCCTAATGGGGGGCCTGAAAGACCCATGGCTTGGGAATTCACTTTCTTGCTTTGTCCAAAATAGCCCAAATCTTAAGACTTTGGGGCACAATACACAATTCATTTCCTTCTTCCCCCCAGCAACATATATATATATATATATATATATATATAATTCACTTTTGGATCATGTAACATAACTTAGGGTATTAACATATATTTATAATATATTTATAATATCCTAAATTATGTTAGATGATCCAAAAGTGAATATAAGTGCCCTGTTGAGTGTTTTTGTATACATATATCCCATAAATGAAATCCAATACATTTTTAAAACAAATACATGTCCTGTGTACATTGAGTGGTCATGTTTATTTCACTGTTTTTTAAGAAATTGAATTGAACAGATAGTTAAATTATTAGCATAACATATGCAATAAACTACAGCAAAACATGAACATGAATTACTAGAAGTGTGTAAAGATGTTAGAGAGGCTGGTAAGAACTGCCTATTAAGGTTTCCTGACATTTCTCCTCAAAGGAATCCGCTTTCAGTTGTGTAACTTAATGAATTGGAAAAAAAGTAAAAAACTAACTCCAACTCATTCTAACTGTCCAATCTGCTCAGATGCTTCTGAGAGTTGGAAGGATCTGGTATCAGCCAAGCACAGCTCCTTACAGGTGAGAGAGGTTATACTGAAGATGGCCAGGGTACATGTTCTCAGAACAAAGAGACAAGATGTACACAGTGATACTGGAAAAACAAGGTAGAAAGCTGACTGGCTAAATCTATATTCAGATGATGCACACTGTGCATTTCTACTTATAAAAGGTAGGATATAAAAAGATGGCTTTAGGAGTGTACCTTTGGGAGCAGATCTTTGAGTCTGGTGAATGTACCAATGCTACACAAGATGCTTTCCTAGAGATCGATATCATACTGAACCTGTCTCTAAGTATTACAGCCTTTTAGAAATAACCCTAACTGATATTTTGTATCTAATATATAAAAAACAAGTAAATAAAAACAGTTGTTTATTCTGCAATTCATTGTTAGGTAGAACAAAGAAAACTTTAGAATCTAATTCCTCGAGTAATGATTTTATTATCCATATGGTAAGGGTGAGGGCAAAACCAGTAGTCTCACTATTGCCAATGGAATTAGTCCACAGAATAATTTTATCTATGCATTTGTAGGATGAGACCCTGTTAGGCACCTTTGCTTATAATGGCAGCCTGAAGGTACTCTGGTAATTTCTGCTCATTTGGGGTATGTCTACACTACAGCACTAATTCGAACTAACTTAATTCGAATTAGTAAATTCGAAGTAAGTTAATTTGAACTAGTGCATCTAGACCTTAAAACTAGTTCGAATTAGCATTTTGCTAATTCGAACTAGCATGTCCACATTGAGTGGACCCTGAACCAGGGTTAAGGATGGCCAGAAGCAGTGCCGGCAGGGCATCAGGTTAGGACTCAGGAATGTCTCAGGCTAGCCGAGGGCTGTGCTTAAAGGGACCCAACCCCGACCCCGGACAGACAGTTCTCAGGGGTTCCCCGCTTGCTTGTCTAACTCAATGAGGGACAGCAAAGCAGTCCTGGCTTGGAGTGCCCTGAGTGCCCACGCTCGGCACATCACAGCACTCGGCCATCAGCCCAGCTGCACTTGCCGCAGGCTGCCATCCACGGAGGGGGGGTCAATCGGGGAGCTGCAGGAGAGCTTCCACCCCGAGGAGCCCTCAGAGCCACCCCAGTCCTCCCCATCGGGGACTCGTACCCCATTCCTCCCTCACGTCCTTCCACTTACCCCTCCCTAGCCCCCCCTTCCTGATGTACAAAATAAAGGACAT
The DNA here is from genome assembly GCF_049634645.1 of Pelodiscus sinensis. NCBI lineage: Eukaryota > Metazoa > Chordata > Testudines > Trionychidae > Pelodiscus > Pelodiscus sinensis. The sequence continues at coordinate 80,298,530 of NC_134713.1, read as the reverse complement.
GTGTGTTCAAAAATAGAAACGCTCTTTATTGAACAAAACTCAGGAAGACTGGGAAAAGGAGGTGGGAAAGGGGAAGAGAGAGGGTGGGAGAGGGGAGGGCAACTAAAATGATCAGGGGTTTGGAACAGGTCCCATATGAAGAGAGGCTAAAGAGACTGGGACTTTTCAGCTTAGAAAAGAGGAGACTGAGGGGGGATATGATAGAGGTCTATAAAAGCATGAGTGGTGTGGAGAGGGTGCATAAAGAAAAGTTCTTCATTAGTTCCCATAATAGAAGGACTAGAGGACCCCAAACGAAATGAATGGGTAGCAGGCTTCAAACTAATAAGAGAAAGTTGTTCTTCACAATGCAAATAATCATACTGTGGAACTCCTTGCTGCAGGAGGCTGTGAAGGCTAGAACTATAACAGAATTTAAAGAGAAGTGAGATCAAGTCATGGAGGTTGGGTCCATGGAGTGCTATTAGCCAGGAGATAGGAGTGGTGTCCCTGCCCTCTGTTTGTGGAAGGCTGGAGATGGATGGCACGAGACAAGTGGCTTGGTCATTTTTTCAGTCCATCCCCTCCAGAGTACCTAGTGTTGGCCACTGTCGGCAGACAGGCTATTGGGCTAGATGGACCTTTGGTCTGACCCAGTACGGCCATTCTAAGCTCAGGGCTCAGGGTCGGGGGTCTCACTGGACCACCTTGATTTTCATGCAAACTTGATCCTGGGTGGCCAGGCTAGCAGCTATCCTGCCCTAGACGGCCACTTTCCCATGCCTAGTGCGGACGTCGTGGATGAGGTCCACAATCTCTGCACTAGACCAGGTGGGCGCCCGCCTCTTGCGGACCCGGGCAGGCTCCCGGGAGCTACCAGCCTGGTCCTGGGAAGAGGTGGAGGGCTGGGTGGCAACGGGTAGCTGGTTCGTGCCATGCCAGGTGCAGGGTCTGCTGGCTGGGTGCTGGCAGGCTTGCACCTGGCACGGGCACCGTAGCCAGACCATGCCCCTTTAAGGGCTCCGGGCCGGAAGGGGGGCAGACGAGTTTCCCTGGTCGTGCCCAGAGTGGCCACCAGGGAAAGCTGGGGAGGGCTAGCCTCCCACTAGTTCGAATTAAGTGGCTACACAGCCCTTAATTCGAACTGCTTAATTCGAACTAGGCATTAGTCCTCGTAGAATGAGGTTTACCTAGTTCGAATTAAGCGCTCCGCTAGTTCGAATTAAGTTCGAACTAGCGGTTTGTATGTGTAGCGCCTATCAAAGTTAATTCGAACTAATGTCTGTTAGTTTGAATTAACTTTGTAGTGTAGACATACCCTTGTTTAGCATCTCTATGTGCCTTGGTTGCTGCAATGACACATCCCTGGCTAGTGAGTGGCAGGGACGGAGCTAGTTTCTGCCTAAGCGCAGCTCTGCATATGTTCAGTGCAGGGATTGCCATGAGGGAACTGTGACTAGTCTCAGCTGTCTTGAGTTGTTTAATTCTCTCAGAGAACCATAAAAGCTGTGTACTCTAAGGAACCTTGTAATTTGACCTACAGTCCTGGAAGCTAGGTTCTTGTGGGGGAAAGGGAAAAGAGCAGTCTTTCTGATTTAATTTGGATGGATGTTTTAGGAAGACAACTGGACTAAAGGAAGTCTTCCTGAATTAGTCTGGGGATGCTCTTTCCATGAAAAAACTCTTCTGGGAATAATTTAGAAGCTGACTTCAGTCTTTTTTTGGGGTGGGGAAAGAGGAACATATGATTGAGCAGCACAAAGTCTGATTCCAATAGACCTTTGGGTTTTCAAACACTGTTGGGGTTGGTCTCCACTGGGGCCACAGTTTGTCTTACCGGTAGCAGGAACGCCTCAGACAAGGGAATCTGTATGTACCCAAAGAATTGAGTAAAGCAAAACAGAAGGCAAAACTGCTTTGATAAATGAGTGATGATGGAAAATGGAAATCGATTATTCTTTTGGCTTATAATATATAGGAGTATAATTTATGCCACCGACGGTTTGATCCTTACTCTGTGTATAAAATTCAGGTTATTGGAAACAAAGTGGATAAACTGTTTAAAAGTAAATCCTTACCCTTCCAGAGACTGCCTCATGTTCATGCTTTTATGGGTGCACTCCAGTCCTGTTGAAGTTGAGAAATGAGCTCACAATTAAGCCAGAGATGTGGTTTGTATAATTCAAAGAAACGAAGAGGATGAAGTTATCTTTCAATGCCCAACCATGTTCATTCTTCAGGATAAAGGATTGGTGGTCTCTGAATGGAGCCCCATTACTAGTTTTAGATCACACTGAAACCATAGGGGTTATGTTTTCAGGAAATAAAATATATATGGAGTTTGGAATGGGATAGTAAGCTTTACTAACCCTGACTTAAATTTAGGAGATGAATCTATATAGACTTAGCAGAAAGCGCTGGTATGTTAATGCACTTTAAAATGGGGATGTGGGATTGGTTAACAAAAGGCAACACCGATGGTAAGCACCCAGACTCCTGTAATCAGTCCTACCATGGGAAAACCGTATAGTCCCAAGTCACCAGGAGAAGTAATGATGCATTTCCCCTGCATAGGCCAAGTCCATCTATGTGTGTCATTGCTAAATCCACCCCTGAGATGTTGCTTAATAATATACAGTTTATGCACATACTGTTTTATATCTTACACTGAAATATGACTACATGTGGTAATGCTGTAAGAGCAAGAGTTTTACGCTGGTATATTAATTAACAAGGAAGTATACTAGCACCATATCAGGAATGTCCATATAATCCAAGAGCTAGGCAAGATACTATTCTGAAGTCTGGTATCTCTTGAACTGGACTCCAAAACTTATATGGAGTTGTTGGTTCCACTTCTGGACTCTTTGAATCTGAAATGTCCATTTGGAACAGGGCAGCTATAAAAGATATAAAAAGGTTTGTTACATATTTTAAACAGCATGTGGTAGAACCCATTTCTAAACCTATGGCAGTGAGGGCCTAACTCTTGAGGAATGTGTGTGAGGAATGGGATATATAATATGCATGACATTATTGAGCAGTTTAAACAAGAAAAGATCAATGAATTGATCCCAGAAAACAAGCAACCAAGAGAAAATTGTGTGGGAAAACTGTGCCACTTATGGGAGTTACATTAACTCTGCTGCTGATGTATCAATCAGCAACACAAACCACAAGGGTGCCTCATCTGACTTGTTTTTCTTCTAAGGGATTTCAATATGTGTGTAGAAGTAACATTTTTGACATCCCAACTCCAACATGTGGCCACACTGGCCTGGAAAATTAGCCCCTATTGTTTCCTATCCCGTAAAGCTGACTAAGTGTTGATGCCCAAAAAGAAAAACAATATCGTTTTTATCAATATTTTAATGTAGCATTCATGTAAGAGAGGTCTGTGCATTAATCCATTTTACTACCGGCTCTCCATGCCATCATACAATTGATAAAGAAACAAAGGAAGGCTATATGATCTTGTAGTTAAATGTATATACTAGAATATGCATAGAGGAGTGGCATGCAAAGAGTTAAATTGTTATGTAATCAATATTGTGTATTTTAGTGACATCCTAAATACATGGTATTTATTGTTCATTTATTCCTGGGGAGTCAGGTGAATTATAGTTGCACGCACAATAATCTTCAGGATGCAAGTTATGTCGAACTGACATCCTGAAATACCAGCTTCATCATTCTCTAATCCATGTGAAATAATCTGGCACATTTTAAATACAAATACCTTTATTGAAAAAACAAATTTAGCAAAGTAGTAGTATATTAGATTTCCCCTCCATTGAATTTGCTAATTTCTTCAATTTTTTTCTTATTGCTGTGTCCTATTGGCTAAACTAATGTGGCTGTGTTTTGTTTATTAAAATGTCTCTTTCAAAGTTTCTCAGACTTTGAAGTTTCATCTGATAGCATATAAATGCAATACTACAGTATTAAAATTCTGTTGTTGAGCTTACCTGAAACACTTCAAAATCCAAACAGAATGCAAAATGAAAATATGGAAATAATTTCATTCCATCAATGTTGTATAAGGCTTCAAGGTATGATCTAATTTTTTAGTGAGACACTAAAGGCAGTTCACATGCAATAAATAAACTTGTATTCTATAATTTGCATAGCATATACAGTACTAATTTACATACTTATAATAATCCATGTTGAGTTAATTATCTTTGTATTGACTTGTGACTGTTAATTGTGGTAATCCATAACTTATTTTTTCAAAGCATCATGTATGTCAATTGAATATTTATATGTTATAATCTTGGACTTAACAAGCCAAATGTTGAAGCCGTAGATACAAGCTACTTGAGCTGTGAGGTTCTGTGGAAATCTCTAAGGCCTGTCCAACTGAGTACATTTGTGCAAAATCCATTAAATCTTTGGAGAATAGCTCTTCAATTGAATGTAGATTGGGTCTGGTTTTGTGGAAGTGGAAATCTCCCTCCATGTTCCACCATCTTATCCAGTTTCCATTCTCTAGCCAACAGCTGGATAAAGATGTGCAGAATCTTTTTTCGTTGCTTCAAAGATTATTCTTGTCATTTCTTAGCATCCTCAATAGGTGATACAAGAAATATAGCTGACTGCTAACACTTCAGAAATCAAGTCATTAGATTTTAAAGAACCTTCTGGATCTTTCAATATGTGTTCAGTAGTCAGTGACCAACACACTGATTTCATATTTCTGGATCTATTACTTTATCTAGTCTAGTGACTTAAGACAAGCATGGTCCATCTAATATGACACTGTTGTGCAGCTGGTAAAACAGAATTACTCACAAATAGGGGCCCACCAAATTCATGGTCATGAAAAACAGAACACATACTGTGAAATCTAGTGTCCACCATGAAATCTGCTCTCTTGTGTACTTTTACCCTATATTGTGCAGCTTTCATGGAGGGGAGCAGTGTTTTTCAATCTGGAGGTCCTGACCCAAAAGATTATTGTGATTATTGGAGATGGGTTGAGGTATTGCCATCCTCTCTTCTGTGCTGCCTTCACAACTGTTATGGCAGAGAGTTATGGCTGCTGGCCAGGTGCCCAGCTCTGCAGGAAGCAAGGCAGAAATAAGGGTGGCAATACCATGCCATCATATCCTGAGCTCTCTGTGCTGCTGGCAGTGGCACTTCATTCTGAACTGGGCTCCTGGCCAGCAGCTGCTGTTCTTCTTCTGCCTAGCTCTGAAGGCAGTGCCATTGCCAACAGCTATGCAGAAGTAAGGGTCTCAATACTATGACCCCATCCCCTTCCTCCACTATTCATTTTTTGCATCAAGACTCCTCTTGTTGCAACACCATGAAATTTCGGATTTAAACAGCTAAAATAATGCATTTCATTATTTTTAAATCATATGATTATGAAATTTACCAAATTGCACAGTGAATTTGGTACAGGCTGAACCTCTCCAATCTAGCACTCTCTGGTCGGGCAACATACGTAGTCCAGAATGATTATAATTAGCCGGACATCCACTTATCATGGGTGTGGCCAAATTTCCCACAGTTCCATGAAGTTTGTTTATAGCCACCAGTTCTAGCTCTCAGTGTTCTGTGCTGTTCTTTACCTCTAATTTACCCCTAAATGTCTTCTAAGAGCCCAGTAAGCAGTGGAAGTGCTGGTAATACTGCTAAACGATATTGACATCCCATGGTCTGGCAAATTCTCTGGTTCAGCACCAGTCAGGTCCCAAGGGTGCCAGACTAGAGAGGTTCAGCCTTTAGGGCCCTAGTCATGATACAGAGAATCCGATTTAGGGTTTCATTTGTCACATCACACAGACCAATATGGACATTTAACATTTCAAATAAGCAGTGACCCTAACCATTTCTATAGCCATAATTCACCAAGCAAAGAGTCAAAACATTATTAAAAGAAATACTTCCTTGGCTTTTAGACCTTATGCATAAAGGCATGGTAGACAAGACAAAGCTGTCATTGTGCTCTGAAGGTTAACACATTCTGGCTCTTGCAGCCTAGCAGAGGAAAGGAGGCCCACAAGTGGCACCCTCCCCTGCAAGTGCCCTGTCTGTGATCCTCAACAATGCAAACAGAGGGACTATCAATAGAAGTTCATCAACTGACTTTGCTGTCATTGCTTTGCATAAGAAAAGAGGGAATCTCTAAAGTAAATATTTCTAAGGTTTTATACATTAAAACCAACAGTATGAATTATAGTCAAGTTCCCCCCAAGTAACTTTTCTTCACATTAATAATCTCAAAATGTAGTCAAATGAGTGATTCAAAGGAACAGGAAGACAGCTGGGAGAGCCTGGGAAGCCATAGAAGAATATGTATCATGTTAAGTAAGCAGTGAGTAATTAGAAAACAAGGCCACTATTTACTCTAATAATTCCGCTCTTTAAAAAATTGTTGAGGCCAATGTGCAAAACTGAATTAAATCAGTGAGTTGGAATCTAAGCCTCACAGCTGCAGAGCCTTCCTGTGGTTTCAAATATTTCTATAATCTTGGGTGGAGTGCAGGATGCCGTGTGTTCCTCTTATAACTTTCGAAGCAGCTGAACATAAAAAAATATTAATTACATTTCCCAATTAGAAATAAACATATTTGCATTCACATAACTAACTAATCGTATATATTTGACCACGCAGCAAACAAAATACAAACTAGAAACAAAAAATACTAGATGTGAGTTGTGGTTGGAGAGTGTTTCTGAAGTAGGAATAAAAAAAATTCTCTGTACTCGTAGCAAAAAAGAAGTTAAACACTACTTCTGGAGTGCATTTTGGCTTTTCCTTTCTGAAAAAAAGAGAAATTTTAAATTAAGTCATCTAAACTTTAAAATCTCAATCAGTTCTAAAATGTCCAAAAGTCCAATACTGGCAAGCCTGCAAACTGGGGAGGAGGCACAGTGGGCAGCTTCCTGACTATTCAAAGAGTCCTGCAGTTCCCAGGCACCACCACTTCTACTGCCTCTGAGGGTTTTAGGGAGCTGGCTGCTCCCAGTCCTGCACCTTTTGCCTGAGGCCCTGCTTCTTCCAGGAGCACAGAGCTGGCTCCACGCTCCTTGCAGAAGCTGTCATAACCCTGAATATTCATCACTGTGAGTGAAAAAAATGGAATTTGTTAAAGACAGAGGAATTGAAAAAGGTTTTAAACAGCTCAAATCCAATGAATTATTCACAAATGTCCTTAATAAATAGTAATATCAAAATATCCTTGCTATCCTCTAGCTAGCTTCCCTAGCATGTCTTTAAAATTTATCCTAAGCATGTTTATGAAATTCTCGCACTCATATGTTAAGATCAACCAAAAATCTGCTATTTTCCTAATACCTCTTACACAGGTTGTAGAGAATTAGATCAATATTACTACCCATGGCTAGTTTACATATTTGATAATCACAAGCTTGAACAGTAAAGAATCTCTCCTTGGAACTTGGAATCAGATTTCTATTTTCTAATGGCTTGATACTACTCCTATTGAAGTCAGTGGCAAAACACCCAGAGTGTGTCTAGACTACATGCCTCCGTCGACGGAGGCACGTAGATTAGCCAGATCGGCAGAGGGAAATGAAGCCGCGATTAAAATAATCGCGGCTTCATTTAAATTTAAATGGCTGCCCCGCTCTGCCGATCAGCTGTTTGTCGGCAGATCGGGGCAGTCTGGACGTGACGCGCCGACAAAGAAGCCTTTCTTGATCGGCACAGGTATGCCTCGTGAAACCAGGTTTACCTGTGCCGATCAAGAAAGGCTTCTTTGTCGGCGCGTCGCGTCGAGACTGCCCCGATCTGTCGACAAACAGCTGATCGGCAGAGCGGGGCAGCCATTTAAATTTAAATGAAGCCGCGATTATTTTAATCGCGGCTTCATTTCCCTCTGCCGATCTGGCTAATCTACATGCCTCTGTCGACGGAGGCATGTAGTCTAGACACACCCCTATTGTCTGAATGCCTGTATTCATCCATACTAAACAATATTTTTAGTGACTCAAACTTTTCTGGAGATTTCATGCCAAGGCATGCCTAAGAGCGTGTTACACTCCAGTCTGCTGCAGATTAGCCCATGATCAGGATGTGTATGGAACTCAGTCTCTCTTATTGCATGTGCTTGGTGTTAGCCTTGTCACTGTCTGACACTCATCGGCTGTTAGACATTTCTCAATGACATTTCCTCACTCTAAAATAGGCCACAGGTAAAGAACTAAGAATGTCTTCCAATATAACAATAAGTAAATGAGCCATTCTTGTTAAATGATTTCACTGTGAGGCACCCAATGCTTTCTGATAACTTTACTCTCATATAGCTAAGAGAAAGCTAGATCATTAGTGCGAATTACTAGCTAGTGGCCATCAGCCAAGTCAAGGCAGAGAGGATTTTATATCTTTGTTCTGAGAAGTATCCAGTCCCCTGGTGATTTCTGCAGTTGTCATCAATCTCCAACTTTCCTTACTCCCAACACACACAAACCAAAATTAGTAATGAATTTGATGCCAAACTCACTGCCTTAAAGATAGTTTCCATTGAGCAGCTGTTATGGCAACAAAATGTTTTCTTTTGCTTCAATATCTACTTCCTCACAACTTTTTTTTGTCTAAAGTGATTCTCTCCTAAATGCTAGTACAAAATTAGAAGTGTTTTGTTTTTCTGGAGAGGCTAATTCTTTAAATTTCTCCTGCAAAACTGCCTCCTTCCTTGATTCCCTCTCTAACCATCTTTTCTCTCCCTTTAATACTCAAAAGAATAGCAGAAGCTACAAATAAGAGGTGTGCTGTGAGGTCGTGGTGAGGAATAATCAATTGTGCTAGCCAGTTCAAACCAGATTTTTATAATCTAAACCAAAGTCATTTCAATTTGACCTCCAAGAGTACATCTACACTGTATACTTATTTCGGAATAAGCTACGGAAGAAATACTCTGAAATAGCTTATTTTGAAATAGCTCATCTACACTACAGGGAAGCCTTGAAATTAGTCTGATGCAGGCTCCCCTAATGTGGACACACTACCTTGATTTAGAGCCCCAGGAAGCAACAGGGACTAATTACTTTGAATGGCCCTGGGGTGGAGCTATTTTGAAATAGCAGCAGTGGAGCATCCACACTACAGCTATTTCGAAACAGCAGTTTTGGAAGAGGCATTTTTCGTCCTGTAATGAGATTTACAGAAGTCGGAATAAGCCATCCATTATTTTGAATTTACCCCAAGGATCCTTCTAATGGGGTTTATAGACCCTGCACAGCAGCAGCCACAAAAGAGTTAATATGTGGCTCATAGAACAATTTACCTCTTCAATTGTTATGGCACAATTGGTTAGTTGACAACAGCTGAGTTAAAAAGTAGTAGCTTAGCCAGAGAAAAGTTGCTACCAAAGTGACTGGAAGCTGCCTAGAACTTCCTATCAATGAACAGGGAGACACCTGTCCAGTCCAATGAACAATACCTTCAGACAGACAAGAGGTGGGGAGCATCCCAGGAAAGCAGCCAATGTTCTTAAGATGCTGTCCTTAGCTGTTTACACACAAGGTTCCTGGGCAGGAACCTGCAGCAGAAGGTGGGCCTGGATTTAATCAGTTGCTATCTTGTGCTAAAAACCTGACCATCAACTATTTAGAAACCCAGGCCATGGGGGGCACATACCCATCTTTTCCATCCCTGCATGGCTCCCACCTGGCAAACACCACCACTTTAGCTCCATTCACAGTGCTCACATCAGGGGTTCTCAATCTTTTTCTTTCTGGGCCACCCTCCCCAACATGTTAGAAAAAAATCTACAGTTCATTTGTGACACATTAACTGGTTTTCTGCATATAAAAGGCAGGACCAGCATTAGGAAGTAACAAGCAGGGCAGTTGCTTGGGGACCTATTTCATAAGGGTTCTCATGAAGCTATTCTGCTCCGGCTTTGGCTTTCCCCCAGGGTGGTAAGGTTCAGGGCTCCAGGATTCAACTTCACCCCAAGGTGGTAAGGTTCAGGGCTCCAGGCTTCAGCCCCATGGAGTTGGGTTTCAGGTTTCTGCCCTGGGTCCCAGCAAGCCTAATGCTGGCCCTGCTTGGTGGCCTCCTGAAACCTGCTTGTGACCTCCAGAAGGCCCTGATTCTTGACCTGTTTCTTTTTCTCACAAATATAGATTGCAGACTGTCTGGAATAGACACCACCTTTTCTGCTAGCAGAGGTGATGCACACAGGGGTGGAGAGATACTGCATTACATATCTCCCCAGATTTTAGGTGCCCCCCAACTCAAGCATACTGGGTGGCTTGATCAGGTAAGTCAGGGGGTGAAGATGGGGCTTCTTTCCTGAGCCTTGCAGCATGATTCTCCTGTCATCCCTGCTCACATTCCCCCATGCCCCACTGGGGGGAAAACCTCTGTGGGGCAGTCACATGCCCCCTCAGAATCTTTAAATTGTGCTCCCCCTATCAATGGTGTCTACTTGTTTTCAAAGTTGCGAGCGTGACAGGAGCTCTAGACACTACTGAATTGAGCAACTATCACCATTGTCCTCCAAAGTGAGGGCACCATTTGGTAACAGATAGGCTGCAATTTAAATGCATCTCTTTGGGCTTTGTCACACGATCATCTCCTCTATTAATCCTGAGAGATCCCAAAGTGGCAGACAGACTTCAGAGCAAACTGCAAAGCACCTGTGTACACTGCAAGAGGGATATAAATGAACCCACTCATCATCAGCTAATGAATGGATTTTTTCACAGTAAAGACTGCCTTTGCTCAGGAGAGAGAAATATAGCTATTGCCTCTGCTGGCCCTGGTTGGAAGGGGCGGAAAGGGACCCATTTACAGCAGCTGTTGTTACATTTCCCTTACATCGCCACATATGTCACTATTGCTACTTCCTCTGCCGTGACTTCAGAAATATCAGAGCCTAGCCGTGCTCTACTACCTCTCCGTCTTTCAAAACAAAGGGCATGTCTGCTTTTTTTATCACAGCAGGGATCTCCCGTACCCTGTGTTTTTGTGTACGTCACTGCCTCCAAGACACCATCATCTAACATATGTTCCCATGACCTCATGGCTGGCTCTCTCCAGGAGTTTGGATTCATGTGGGACTAAGACGTAGGTCTGGAGGTGAGAGAAAGGAATGGAATGAGCTGGAAGTCTGCTTCTCCCCACTCCCTCATTCGCAGCCCTCTTCAATCTTCACATGGGCTTCATCTGCATTGAGTCACAATGCTCAACTGGAAGACAGAGAGGGGGTTGGAAGGATGAGCTCAGTGTAGCTTGAAAGCTTTGTCTCTCTCATCCAGAAGTTGGTTTAATATAAAACACTATCTCACTCACCTTTACCCTGTAGCACTGGCACACTACTTGTGTGAGGCAGAGAATAGCAATTATCTCCATAGCCCATGGAGAACTGATGGACACGGAGACAAAGTAACTTGCCAGAAATCACACAGGAAGTCTGTGGTGGAGCAGAGAATTGAACTGAGGTCTCCCAAGTCACAGGCGAAGGCCCTAAACTTTGAATCATCATTCGCCTATAGTCCCTTTAATCCCTTCCGCTGTGTTTTTCTGGTGCAGTATCGAGCCTTGATCTTCATGGAGCAGGTGTTTTTAGTGTTGGTGGAAGGTAACATTTATCTCTGCTTCTTGTTTTTCCTCTTTATGATTTTCTTCCATCATCCTTCTTTGATTTCCCGCCAGAAAAAAAATAAAACTGCTAAAATCCTTTGATCTCCTTCTTCCCAAGTCCCCATAAGAGGAAGAAAATGAATGGACAAATTACAGCTGGTGATGTTTACAGCTTAATGTGGGGATTTTGCTTTTTTTCAAATCTTTTATTTACAGCTTTTTGACTTCTATGAAATATGCAATATCAACCCACAGCAAACAATAAAAACCTTTTGAGATCAAGTGCCCTCACTGCACAAGTCACAATATTCTGTCATTTCCCTATGGCTTTGATCGTATGTGCTGTGTGGAACTTGGAAGCACGACTTATTATGTCTTATTAATAGACTGTTGATGCAATAAGTACCCTTTTGTAGACTTAATAAGAAACTAAAAAAATAAGGAAATATGTGAACAATAGCAAATTTGGTAATAGCATCCCTTAGAGCTTCTTGTCCAAGATAATTGCATTATGGCTGCTTGTGAGTGAACACCGCTGTTGATTTTTTTTATTATTAATACTATGGTAACATTTGAGGCTATTTTTTTTCTACAATCACAATTTTTTGTCTTTGCCTGATTTTTCTTTCGCTCCCAATAGAGAGCAGCTACTGTCTCACAACTTTGACTCTTCCTCTTTTCCATTTGATCCTCTGGCCACACAGAGCTCCCCTTAGATGAAATTATGCTAGATTTCCAAAGGTCAGGATTAAATGCATTTTTTGAGCAAGTGAGAGTTTTCTCCACAAATAAAAATAAATGCACACAGCTGATATAGAGTTTAGAGTTTAGAGTTTAAAGAGAAGCTGGATAAATTCATGGAGGTTAGGTCCATAAAAGGCTATTAGCCAGGGGATAAAATGGTGTCCTTGGCCTCTGTTTGTCAGAGGCTGGAGAGGGATGGCAGGAGACAAATCGCTTGATCATTGTCTTTGGTCCACCCTCTCTGGGGCACCTGGTGCTGGCCACTGTCGGTAGACAGGATACTGGGCTAGATGGACCTTTGGTCTGACCCAGTACGGCCGTTCTTATGTTCTTATGTTCTGATCAACCAGCCTGATCCTGTCTGCAGTGGCATGAATGACAAAACTCTCATTAGGGAGACAAGGTCAACTCCCATTGACTTCCTTGGAAAGAGGATCAGACCCAATATCTATTTTATAGGGTATGTCTATACTTGCACCCTAGTTCAAACTAGGGATGTAAATGTAGGCGACCGAAATTGCTAATGAATCAGGGATTTAAATATCACACGCTTTATTAGCATGAGCTCGCCAGCGCATTACTCTGCTCAACAGCTGTTTCAAAAGTGAAAGTGCGTGCCAGGATGCATTAGTTTGAACCAAACCCCTAAGTTTGAACTAACATTACTCCAAAAAATGAGGAGTAACGTTAGTTCAAACTAAGGGTTTGGTTTGAACTAACGCGTCCTGGCGCACACTTTCACTTTTGAAACAGCTGTTGAGCGGAGTAATGCGCCGTCAAGATCATGCTAATGAAGCGCAGGACATTTAAATCCCCGCTTCATTAGCAATTTCAGTCTCCTACATTTGCATCTCTAGTTCAAACTAGGGTGCCAGTGTAGACATACCCTTGCTCTATAATCTCTTTAAACAGTTTTAAATGTCCTAGGGGATCTTTAAACAAAAAAAGGCGTTCAGAAAGAAACATAAGCACAGGGACCATAAGAAAGAAAAACAGTGTATCTTTGGACCTTTGCTATATGAATGGTATTGTAGCCCATTGTACTGGCATGGAACTTTGACATGCAAGTAGACATTTGAATTGTAAGGTTATTGAAAACCGAATGGTTTATAGTGTATCACAAATACAGGAACTCCTATGCTACGTTTAAACGGCTTCCTTCTTGCACAAAAGCCTATGCAAATGAAGCATGGATTAGCGTATTTTCATACTTCATTAGTATAATTATTTGGGGGCGTTATTGCGCAAGAGGGGGTTTTTGAGCAAAAAGGCACTGTGTAGACAGCTCCTTTTTGTGCAAAAACCTCTTGTGCAAAAATGGCTCCTAATTAATTATGCAAATGAAGTGCAGCAATATGATAATCCATGCTTCATTTGCATAGGCTTTTGCACAAGAAGGAAAAGGTGTACACGTAGCCCTAGTGTGCCGATGTACTGTACTATTAAATTTAAGAGACGGGCCTTCAAAAATATATCTTATATTTGTCATTGTACTGATGTTTAGAATGCAGTATATATTTGGATATTTCTAGAGATGGAAAGGTCTCTCCCACCATTGTTTATAATACAAGTTAAACCTTTCTAGTCTGTTACCCTTGGGACCTCACCGAGTCTGAACCAGAGAATTTGCCATACCATGGGAGGCCAATATTGTCTATCAGCATTACCAACGCTTCCACTGCTTATTGGGCTCTTACAAGACATTTAAGGGTAAATTAGACCTAAATAACAGCACAGAACACTGGGAGCCAGGATTGATGGATATAAACAAACTTTATGGGACTGTGGAAAATTTGGTCACACCCATGATCAGTGGACAACTAGCTAACTAAAATCACACTAGATCATGGATGTTGCTGGACTAGAGAGTGACAGACTAGAGAGGTTCAATTTGTAGTACAGATGAAAATGATCTGGGGGTTATAGTGGATCGCAATTTGAATATGAGCCAACTATATGATGCAGTTGCTAAAAAGTATAATATCATACTGTGTGTATTAACTGTAATGTTGTATGTAAGACATGGAAGGTAATTGTGTCTTACTCAGCACAGGTGTGGCCTCAGCTGGAGTACTGTGGCCAGGTCTGGGCACCACACTTTAGGAAAGATGTGAACAAACTGAAGGTACACCCAAGGAGAGAGAGAAAAAATATAAAAGGTTTAGAACACCTGATGTACAAGGAACGGTTACAAAAAAAGTCATGTTTAGTCTAGAGAAAAGGCTGAGATAGAACTTGACAATAGTCTTCAAATATCTTCAGGACTATTACAGAGGGGAAGGTAATCAGTTGTTCTTCATATCCACTGAAGGTAAGACAAGTAATAAGGGGCTTGATCTTTAACAAGAGATTTAGGTAATATATTAGGAAAATCTTTCCAATTATAAGGATAGCTAAGCACTGAAACAGGCTTCTCAGGAACATCAGGGAATCCCCATTATTGGAGGTTTTTAAGAAAGGATTAGCGAACCAATTGTCAGAGATCATCTGATATACTTGTCCTGTGTCAATACAGGAAGGAGGACTAACTGACCCCTCAAGATCTCTTCCAGCCCTAATTTCTATGAATCTATATTCACACACATCATAGATTTCAGGATACTGCAGAAGCATGAGAATGAAGCTTATGTGATTTATGCTTAAGAAATCTTTATGGGTAAAAGCCTGTCTCTATTGATATCAATCAATCACAACACTCCCATTCTCTTCAGTGGGATGAGAATTTCACCTATATGTTTTTAAGACATACAATATCTTTTGGGGATTTTTTTATTTATATAGAGACAAGGCATTTAATAATCAGTAGCTCAGTAGTATGATTTTGGAAAATCAGCCAACTGAACAATCAATACATTTGATTTTTGTTGACATGTGTGCTGAGTAAAATGCTATTAATTGGCCCTTCCAGAACTACACTAGTATCAAAACAGGGGAAGTTTGTGCTGCTGCTATCTGTGCTCTCAGCATCTCTATGAGTAGAAAGAGGACTTCAGCGTCTAAGGGTATGTCTACCCTGCATCTACACAAGCCACCCGTTATTTCAAAGTATTATTCAAAATAACGGGTACGCTATTTCACCATCCCAGTAAACCTCATTGCACGAGGAATAAAGGATGGCTCGAAATAGCACTTTATTTTGAAATGTGGTGCCATGTAGACACGCCAAATTTCAAATTAAGCTATTTCGAAATAATTTTGAAATAATATATGCAATTAGCATCGCGCAAATTGTATATCTTATTTCGAGCTCAGGGTGCAGTATAGATGCACCCTAAAGCTATAAATCTAGCAACTTTCCTGAGTACTGAATTTACAAACAAAATAAAATGTCATAAAAATGACTTTGTATTTCTCCATATTTGAAAATGTTCATAGCTCTCTGCTATCCTGCCACATTTGTTAAATTTTGCCTTCTGTGATATCATCATGACTGAGAAATGTAATCTCTTCTGTTTTTCTTTTGTTTTGTTCATTTTTACTGGAAGTAGGACATTTTCTAGGTCCCACTAAATAAGGCTAATTATTTATTTGATTTCACTCATTTAGGTCCTAGCTACTTACAAGTATAGCAGTGTGTTCAATATAAGTGCCTACGAAACTAAAATATGCAGTATCTGCCCTAGAGGTAGTAGGACAGCAAATTATCCCAATATGTGATAAATGATTTGATTAGCTGAACTAAACTCAGAACTGTGAATTATATTAGCATTTCCTGTCCAGGGAAAAGTTTCAGAATTTGAGCACTGATTTTGTTTTTCAATATGGTCAACTCCTCCTCCCTCAGCAGTGATGCTTAGATTTTGTGAAACAAAAACTGCTTTCATTTATTGTAACGTTCATGAAACTTGTATTGGATGGCTAAGGCACAGTTCTTAGCTCCTCCTAAAAATACCATCAGCTGAGGCAGAAGTTAATTGCAATGGGGCAGAATGGTAAAACCCCATTCATATTGATTGGCCCAAATTGTCTGAGGTGGTGTGCAAATGACAGTTATGTCCCAAAGACCTCAGTCTAAGACACTAAGTTTATGTCTGACATATTGGGAAAAGATGAGCTATTGAAGAGGCTTAAAGAGTGGTCCTGAGAGAATTCTGTGACAAAAAATTAAAAATTCTGTGCACCATATTTTAAAAGTCTGCAAAATTTTGCATACTTTGTCAAAAAATACAATAGATTCATGCCAGTTTCAATTACCTGTCAGCAAGTATATCTTGAACAATAACAACAACAAATTCTTTTTTACAGACAGATTCCTTTCAGGCAGAACTTTGAATAGTAATTCATTTAAGAGACAATAAAGAATTATATTTCCTCCACTATGAAGAAGTGCAAAGTCTTGGGGGAGACTGGGGTAATGGAAGAGCTGAGGGACAGAGAAGAAATTGTTGGGAGAAACCGGCATGTGAACTTGGACGATTGTCGGATATGGGTGGAAAAAGAATGGAACAGATTTTTGGGGGGGGGGGAAGGATTGCTAGGGAGCCTCCCCCATGCAGACCCTGGCTGACCCTTAGCTTCTCTCATTCAGTTAGGCATCATACATCCTTTCATCCCCTTGTCCCCATATGTTCTTGCACTTCTCATGCTATCACTTCATCTGTCCCTGCTCACTCTCTCTCCAGTCTCTGTGTCCCTGCACCCCCATTCTCATTCAGACCCACCCCATTCTGTTCCCCCAACTAGCCTTTCTGAATTCCAATCTGTGATCCCTAGCAGCCCCATACTATCCATCACGCCCAGCCCCATGTCTCTTCACCTGGCCTCATGGGAAGGTTAGTGTGAGAAAGGCAGCATCTTCTTTTCATCCACAGCTGGGGCTGGTCCTTCCTAGAAGCGGCTGCTCTCTCTTCCAGCACCACAGCATCCCCAGCTGAGCGAAAAGCATAAATGCATCCCCTCTACAACAGAATGTATTTTCTATGTTGAAAAAAAATCTTCACAGAAGATGAATTCTGCACATACACGTTGGCACTGCATTCCTCTAGGAGTAATATTATCAGATCAAAAGTGGATGCTCTTATCAGTCATGTTTGGAATATACTCGAGGGAGCCAAGATGGCAGGAATCAAGTCCAGAGGAGAGAAGGCTACTGTAATCAATCTATGAGATGTTCAGGGCTTAGACAGAAATATGGGCAGTTTGGGCAGAGAAGTAAGGTCATATCTTGGAGATGTTGTATGGGAGGAAGCAGCAAAATGTAGATACTGCATGGATGTGAAGGTCTAAGGAAAGAGCCAAGTGAAAGATACGGCCAGCATTATAGGTGTGACAGGAGGATGCTTGTGTTCTCCATCATGACAGAGAATGGAAGAGTTTAGGGGAAGAATTAAAAGCCTGGTTTTGACTATTTCAAGTTTCAGCTGATAGTTTGACATCAACAAGAAGATGACAGAAAGATAGGTCAAGATTTTAGTTTGGATGAAAGAAGATGACTCATCAGCATAAAGATGATAGTCAAAGATATCTGCAGTAAAATCACTCACAGATGAGAGACAGAGGGAAAAGAGGAGGAGGCTAAGGATAGTGAAGGATCCACACCAAAAGAGAAAGAGAGAAGGAGAAAAACAGACCAAATGAGGCACTGAAGGAGTGAGCTGAAAGGTAAGAGGATGGAGTCTAAAAAAATCCAGAGATGACAGGATTTCAAGGAGAGGAGTAGTGTGCTCAACATTGGTAAAGACAGCTGATAGATCAAGAAGGGTTAGGCTAGACTGTCAACCCAAAATTTATCCAGAAAAAAGAAGTTTACATACCTTAATGACAACCACAAATAGGAGTAGCTATAGCTCACCAATATCAGGAGTTCCCAATTTCAGAATACGTAGTATCAGGCCCATAGTAATTTTTTAAGTCTTGGTGCAAAATCAACAAAAAGGGCAATTTCTCTCATTTAACTTTATGAGATTTACAGAACCGCTAATCCTTTCATGCAAATCCAATGCTAATAAGTGATGCTTTCCACTGCAATCTAGTGGGATGGCTGCTATGGAAACTGCAAATGTGCTGCCACGTAATCTGCTGTGAACACTCAGCTATCACACAGAAAATCTTTTTAAAAGTTCACAGTGGGATTGAAATCAATCATTCCACTTACCCTAACAAGCTCTGAAGTTATGGTGACTCCACAGTAAAAGACTGTCACAGCAGGACAGGATATAAATCCACCCCTCAGTCATTCTGTGCTTGTCAATTTGGTAAAAGGGAATTTAAAAAACAAGACTATAAATAAAATCATTAGACGGTTCTAGGTAAGGATAATCCTTACTGATGAAGTGCAAGGAACTTTCTTATAGCTAACCGTCACTTACTGAATTTGGAAACTTGTGGTAACCATGAAAAAAAAAGAAGCTGATTGTCCGAGAAAACCACAGTGGGATTTGAGTCAAGGTTTATTGTTGTCACAGCACTGTGAGTTTTGACATGACACTATTTTCAACCATTAAATTGGTGGCAAGCAAAAATGCATTACCAGCTGTGGTTCATGCAACATGTGTTGGAGTTAATAAAGTGAGACTGCCCTATGTATGCTTCATTTGGATCCCACACTTCCCCAGAACACAAGACAATGCTATAAAGCTCCTGTATGTATGATAGCTACAGCATGCATTCATTTTCCAAGGCTTATATACATTTTGGCTGTGTCTAGACTGGCCAGTTTTTCTGGAAAATCAGCCGCTTTTCCAGAAAAACTTGCCAGCTTTAACATTTGAAGACTGGCCTACCTAACTGCATTGCTAACAGCTTGCTAAGGAAAGGGCTATAGAGGTTTATCTGTTCATGCAATTCAGGATCTAAATCAACCAGGCTATGTCTAGACTGCAAGCCTCTTTTGAAAGAGGCTTTTTCAAAAGATACTTTCGAAAAAGCCTCCTTAGAAAAAGAGTGTCTAGACTACAACCAGTACTTTCGAAAAAGCAAGATGCTTTTTCAAAAGAGAGCACCCAGACAGTCTGGATGCTCTCTTTCGAAAAAGCACAGTTTGCATTACATAACGCCTTCTTCCGAAAGAGCACTTTCAAAAAAAGGCATTATTCCTCGTAAAACAAGGTTTTCCATGGTCGAAAAAACTGCCGCAGTCTTTCAATTTATTTTGAAAGAACGCGGGAGCAGTCTAGAAGTTTTTTTGAAAAAAGGCCCCTTTTTTCAAAAAAAAGAGTGTAATCTAGACACACCCTCAATGTTCAGCGCTTTGATGGCTCTTTTATTTCTGTCCATTCATCCTGCTATAGCTATCTGCTGGTATAGTGTAGTTTAGTACCTGCTCTTTGGTGTGGATGATGATGCCTCTTGATCTATTAGCCACTCTATGATAACGAGAGTCACTTACCCATTCAGGGTAATTTGCATATGTGTTACTCCATTAACGTAAAAATGAACTGCTGATGTGTTGGAGTAAGGGTTTTATATCTTTTTATATTTTCATTTTAGGTTTAATAATGTAGTAATGTAAGGTAACATATTTAATATTTTACTAATTAAGCCCTTTGGTTAAATATACATTTCTTTGTTTTAAAGTTCAATAAGTAAAAAGACAGGGTTTTGGTAGTGTTTATGTTAATGAGATTAGAAATATTGAAGGCCCAGGACTTCGATGTGAATTATTTTGATTTTGCTTAATATAAAACAGAACTGTTTACCTTTGAAGGTTTCTGTGAAAGACTGTTTATGTGAATGAGAAATGTATCATCATAAAGATAAAGGCGTGAAGGCCACCATTAGAGCCAGATTGCCAAGAAAGGAGGGGGCAATGCAGATGAAGACAGTGATAGAAATGTAGCCGTGTTAGTCTGGGGTAGTTGAAGCAAAATGCAGGACAATGTAGCACTTTAAAGACTAACAAGATGGTTTATTAGATGATGAGCTTTCGTGGGCCAGACCCACTTCCTCAGATCAAATAGTGGAAGAAAGTAGTCACAACCATATATACCAAAGGATACAATTTTAAAAAATGAACAAATATGAAAAGGACAAATCACATTGCAGAACAGAAGGGGGATGCGGGGGGGTGGGAAGGGGGAGGAAGGAAGGTAAGTGTCTGTGAATTGCTGATATTAAAGGTAGGGAGAGTGGGATGTTTGTGAGTTAATGGTATTACAGGTGATAATTGGGGAAACTGTCTTGGTAATGGGTGAGAAAATTCAAAGACTTGTTAAGTCCTTGTTGGTAAGTGTCGAATTTTAACATGAATGACAGTTCAGAGGATTCCCTTTCAAGTGCAGATGTAAAAGGTCTTTGTAGCAGAATGCAGGTGGCTAAGTCATTTAGAGAGTGTCCTTTCTGGTTAAAGTGGCAAGAAACTGTTTTCTCTTTGTGATCTTGTCTGATATCTGTTTTGTGGGCATTAATCCTTTGGCGAAGTGTCTGAGATGTTTGTCCAATGTACATAGCAGACGGACACTTTCGGCACATGATAGCGTAGATTATATTTCTGGATGCGCAGGAATATGTGTTCTTGATCTTATAACTCACTTGGTTAGGTCCAATAATGGTATCAGCAGAATGAATATGTGGACAAAGCTGGCAACGGGGTTTGTTGCAAGGGAAGGTACCAGGGTTGGTATTAGTGTGGTATGTCCTGTGGTGGTTGGTAAGAATCATCTTGAGGTTAGGTGGTTGTCTATAGGAGACTATGGGTCTGTCTCCCAGAGCCTCTTTGAGTATGGTATCCTGTTCCAATATAGGCTGTAGTTTATTGATAATGTAGTTTATTGATAACAGATATCAGACAAGATCACAAAGAGAAAACAGTTTCTTGCCACTTTAACCAGAAAGGACACTCTCTAAATGACTTAGCCACCTGCATTCTGCTACAAAGACCTTTTACATCTGCACTTGAAAGGGAATCCTCTGAACTGTCATTCATGTTAAAATTCGACACTTACCAACAAGGACTTAACAAGTCTTTGAACTTTCTCACCCATTACCAAGACAGTTTCCCCAATTATCACCTGTAATACCATTAACTCACAAACATCCCACTCTCCCTACCTTTAATATCAGCAATTCACAGACACTTACCTTCCTTCCTCCCCCTTCCCACCCCCCCGCATCCCCCTTCTGTTCTGCAATGTGATTTGTCCTTTTCATATTTGTTCATTTTTTTAAATTGTATCCTTTGGTATATATGGTTGTGACTACTTTCTTCCACTATTTGATCTGAGGAAGTGGGTCTGGCCCACGAAAGCTCATCATCTAATAAACCATCTTGTTAGTCTTTAAAGTGCTACATTGTCCTGCATTTTGCTTCAGATGAAGACAGACTGCGAAGAGACATATCAGCATCAGAAGAACCATCAATAAGCGAGCACCCCCAAAAGACAATTGATTACAGAATGACCTCTCGGAGATGTTTGGAATGTCAACATCAAAAGATAACAGTAACTGGTCACAGAGAAATCCATAGACTTCAACAGGGAAAGATGACCTATAAAAGCTGGATGCCTTGCTTGTTGGTTCATCTTGCCACCAACTCCAGGAGAGCATCGGATTGTGACCAACAAAGCCCGGCTCCCACTCTGTGATCGATCTGGCTGGCCACTAGATTGATCCAGACTCTGGACTAGTAACTATAACATCATCTAGCAGGACTGTGTGTATGGTGTTTGTGTGTGCGAGTGACTGAAAAGCATATGCTACTGTTGTATTCTCAATAAATGTGGCGCACTGCCTTTCCCCTACAAAAGATCTTGCATGCTTTGTTTAAGCATAACAGATGTATGAGGATGTATTTCCAATAAAACTTCCTGGTGCAAGGTCTCTCCATAGCTAGAATCCCAAGGACATTATTCTTTTTCTTCAATTCCAAGCAAACCTGGGTAGCACTTATGCAGTTTGTTAGACAGCGTGATGCACTGTGGAGCAGACTAACAGATGAATTTTGTAACTGTTGTTGTCAGCATTTTCTGCCAGCAAGATGGGGCCAGCTGCTCAGCCAGCCCTGCTGCTAACGGACAAAATCAGCCCCAGTCAGTACTGTGCCTTCTGTCAAATGCAGGTGTTGTAATTTTATATTGATTTTTCATGTTTATAAACATACAAAGTGTAAAAAAATGTATCCACCATCTGCAAACGTGACTTTCAATCATCTTAACTGTTAAGACTGGCAGTAAAAATTCTACAGATCAGTGTGAGACAGAGACTGTTTTACGGAATGAATGGTCTTTGTTTCAGACAGTTACTTTCAGATCATTATTAAAAATGAAAATTATTTCATTAAGGCATAAACTAAGGTGCTCTTACATTCATTTCTGTCTGACATTAAATGTCAACAACAAAAGGAAAATAATAATAAGACACGTAATTTTAAAAACTAATCAACTCTCTTAGTTCACTGCCTTTTTAGCTTAGAAAGCTTCATTATTCTGAGGCCTTTTATTAAGCACTTTAGAAAAGACTCGTAGAATTACAGCTGTCTATCCTATAATCTATGAACTCAACTAATTTCATTATACTAGCCTGTGACCTTCATCAGGTAAACAAAACTGTGTGAGCATTCACTTGGTGCCTACTGACTTGACATTAACAAATTAAGCTGTCAGAGATAGAAATGTCACAGCATAGTCCAAATATACTCCTTCAGTTTGCTTACTGGGCCTTTCAGAGGAAGCAGTCTTGGTTTTCAAGACCAATAAGCTAAACCAAAATGAGTTCACAGGCCTCTCCATACATGCAAATACAAAACAATATTTAAAAAATATCAAGGGTTCAGCAAGCCCCAAAGCACAAGGAAATTCCGTTCCAATCCAATAGTGAGGGACATAAGAATCTAGAGGAATGGAAATGTATGAAATAAATATCCTGCCCCGTGTCCTTGGTATTCCACACAGAAGTGTTTATTGTTCACTGTAACAAGGCACTTCAAAAGAACATATCTGCCTTCCACTGCAGCATAAATGCTTTAGCAGCTAATGTATTTCAGGCCAGATCTCTAAAGGCTGCTTTAATCACTACTGTCATAATGCTGGTCAGTGAAGGATTCCCCCTAAATATGGGTGCTCTATAATGATATAGGACAACAGTAGCCTGTCCTACACTGCCACCTCTCCCAGCCTCGGTCCATGAAGAGATAGTTCAAGGAAAGAGGTATAGTCAGTGAGTCAAGGAATCCCTGACTTCCAAAATGTCCTTGGATGCTGCACACAGATGGCACAATGTAGGCTGTTCTTGTGATGATCAGATGCAGTATGGCAATTCCTGTGTTGCTACTGAATAGCCCTTTCAAATGTAGTGACTTTCAATCACTACTGACATAGATCAGGTGTTTCAAATAAGTGACCCAGTAGTAAATGCCTCTGTATCGCATTTCCAATTCCCCCAGAACAATGCTTTTGCACAAAAGACACCATCAAACACATTATTCTTGCTATTTCCTACCCCATTACACACTTGAAGCAGAGACCTTGAAAAGTCTCACCCAATAAGCAACTTTCTCTTTTTATTTTCAGTTATAAAAAAGCATGACATATTCACCAGGCTCCTGAGGCCAGGGTATGTTTAATTGAACTTCAAGAGTTTTACAGAGGGAACCAATTAGAGCAACACAATGTAGCAAGGAAGAAAAAAAGCCATTACGAGATTAGTTGAAGGCAATCCAGGATAAGCCAGATGGGTCTGATGCCAGCAATTAATGATACAAAGGATGAGAGATGTCAAGGCTAATGCAATGTCATGTGGGAAATGCAATCAGACACCTTCCAACAGCAGGGCAAAGAAGTGGAGCATGTGCATGTGCTTGCTAAGATCATCATTTCTTTACGAACATCAATACTCCAACTATTGCTCTCCCCTTTATGCCACCCGACTGGACCATTCTTAAGTTTCAGAGGGGTAGCCATGTTAGTCTGTAACCAGAAAAACTTAAAAAACAACAAATAGTCTTGCAGCATAGAGACTAACAAAAATGTAGTAGGTATCATGAGCTTTTGTGGGCACAACCCATTTCTTCAGATGGGGTCAGTTCAGTTTTCAAATAAATAGCACAGAGAAAGGATGGAGGAGGAAAAGAAGAAAAGGGAGAAAGAAAATGTCAATTAGGGTACGTCTAGACTACATGCCTCTGTCGCCAGAGGCATGTAGATTAGGCTACCAGACATAGGAAAATGAAGCGGCGATTTAAATAATCGCCGCTTCATTTAAATTTACATGGCTGCCACGCTGAGCCAGCAAACAGCTAATCAGCTGTTTGTCAGCTCAGCGCGATAGTATGGACGCACGGGCGTCGACATCAAAGGTATTTGTCGACCACCCAGGTAAACCTCATCCCAGGAGGCATACCTGGGTGGTCGACAAGTACCTTTGATGTCGACACCCGCGCGTCCAGACTATCACGCTGAGCCGACAAACAGCTGATTAGCTGTTTGTCGGCTCAGCACGGCAGCCATGTAAATTTAAATGAAGCGGCGATTATTTAAATCGCCGCTTCATTTTCCTATGTCTGGTAGCCTAATCTACATGCCTCTGGCGACAGAGACATGTAGTCTAGACATACCCTTAGAGTGTCCATGCTAAATGAAACAAAAAACAAGACCATGTAGCACTTTAAAGACTAACAAGATGGTTTATTAGGGGATGAGTTTTCGTGGGCCAGACCCACTTCTTCAGATCAAATAGTGGAAGAAAATTGTCACAACCATATATGCCAAAGGATACAATTAAAAAAATGAACACATCTAAAAAGGACAAATCAAATTTCAGAATGGAAGGGGAAAGGGGGGGGAGGTAAATTACAAATATAGCTTCCCCAATTATCATCTCTAATATCATTAGCTCACAGACATTTACCTCCTCCTCCCAACCCCCTTCTGTTCTGAAATTTGATTTGTCCTTTTCGTATGTGTTCATTTTTTTAATTGTATCCTTTGGTATATATGGTTGTGACAATTTTCTTCCACTATTTGATCTGAGGAAGTGGGTCTGGCCCACGAAGGCTCATCACCTAATAAACCATCTTGTTAGTCTTTAAAGTGCTACATAGTCCTGTTTTTTGTTCCAGCTATACCAGACTAAGGTGGCTACATTTCTATCACCATGCTAAATGAAGTTGATAAGAACACTTAGTACCCACTTTAAGTATCCTTTGTTTGGTTTTTTATGTCATTAGGATATGGAATGTAGCGGGCCATTAAGCCAATGTCTTTGTTCAGACTTCTGTTGTAGGAATCAAACTTGTAAATGAAATTAAGTTCTGTAGATTCCCATTTGAGAATGGCTTTTGAAATTGATTTGAAATGATATGGTGACTTTAAGATCCATTAATGAGTGCCCAAGCAAGTTAAAATGTTCCCCAACAGGTTTCTCTGTGTTGCCTTTTCAGATATCTGATTTGTGTCCATTTGACCATTCTTAGTCATTCATGCCAGGATCTGTCTCACTGAACCCACATCAAATGGTGAAAGAGAGAATGCAAATGGATAAAAAGGGAAGAAGATGATCATGGGGAAAATTAGAAGGAATGACATTGCTTCCTAATTGCTTTTTAGGATCTATTCCATTGCTCATCTTAAGTTTAGCTGGGGACATCATAAAATCTTATACTGCCCACATAAAACGCACATCATTCTTACCAAGAAAGGGGGGGGGGGGAAGGTTTGTTTCATTACAACACAATTTCAGCTCACAACCATGGACTGAGATTTAGGTTTTATGTATCATTTCTGTTACTTCAGTGTCAGCATCTACATTTTGTGGCAGGGATACTATTAAATGGGAAATATTGTCAATCAATATACTTTAATAGAATTTTAATAAAATACTTCTAATGGCTATTTCTTTAATGTTCTATGTGTAGTTAACTCAATAAAGTGTATAACACTGTTAACTTATAGTAACATTATATATGTAGATGGACTTGCTTTTAAGGCTCATCAGTGTGTGTTTCTAATGTGAACATATGCAATTGGTATATTTCTTTTCCAAAAGGGCATGTGTAGAGTATAATAATTTGAGATTAGTTATGTAACAATAAAATTTATTTCAGGTCAGAGTTAAGGCTGTTGTATTTTTGGTGAAATGAATTTCTTAATGCTTAATAAGAATAATTTGTTTATTGTAGGAAAAGCTCTAAGAGTGATGATGTCTTTACTTAATTCCGTGTCTTTACAGAGTCAGAGGCTAACAATTTTTGGGTAGCCAACCTGAGCTCCCATCTTCTTCTTTATGGGATTTTGATTTGGTGAAGGATGAAAATACCTAGCACTTATATAGCATCTTTCTTCAGTAGGAAATGAGATAATGACACTCACTTCTTTCATAAAATGCTTTGAGATCTATCAAGGAAAGATGCTACATAAGAGCTGGGTATTTTCATCTTTCACCAAATCGAAATCTCATTTTACAAATGGAAATATGATTTGATAAATAACTACAATGCTTTCACTTTGCAGCCTTTATTACTTGTCAAAATGGAGTTTTCTGATTGTCTGGGAAAGTCCCAGATGTTTTATGTTGTTATTAATACTAGAAGGTGTGCCTAGCATTGCTCGGGTCCATAAGTCTTTTGGAGGGAGCAGGGAAATGGGGGGGGGGGGGTTTCAAGGCAGTGTGCAAAGAGTTGAGAGGTGTGGGGGGACTCATGGCAGGGGGTAGGGCCCAAAATTGGGGTTGGGAGGTGTGGGGGATAAGGGCCTCAGGGCAGAGGGTTGAGAGGCATGGAAGGGCTCAGAGAAGGTCAGCTGGGGTTGTGCTGCCCTACTGGCAGTTCAGCCCCCGGGGTGGGAGATGCTGTTGCAGAGGGGACCATACTGTCCAAACCTAGCTGGCAGCTGCTCCCCAGGGAGGCCAGTAACTAGTGGGGCTGCTGGTTGGCAGGGTTTCCCCCACGTCCCCCTGGTCTGGCAGTCTGGCACTGGGGCTGAGGACCGGGAGGCAGAGGTCTGGTCTGAGGCTTTGAGGCAGGGGGGCCACTTACCCATGGTTGGTGGCCTGCAACATGCAGAGCCCTAGCCCTAGATGCCCACTGTCTTACTGATTTGACCTCCCCCTATGGTCACTCTGTAGTATAACTGTCCCCCATGCTCGCTGCCCACAGTGGTCATTGTGAAGCATAACTGTTCCTTCTATTATACTCTGCCCTTTCCATGTTATGGAAAACAATCAGATTCTAGGCACATCCCATTTTCCTGGCACAACCAAACCCTGACCTTGCTTTAAGTTATGATAAGAGGAAGCTGCATTCCGAATTTGGTGGTCCTAGCTCCTATTTTGTAGGAGGATTTCTTGAACAAACAGTCACATAGACAGACAGACAACTGCACATTTTAAAAAATATATAGGCAGAAGATATTACACCAATTGCCTAAAGGCCTCAGTTTGCAAGTATCATTTATGCATATATAATAAATGATAGTTCACGTTAGAATGTAAGCATCTTTCATGTTTTTTTAGTGTGGGTAAATGAAGCTAGAGGGGGTAAATTGCAAATAAATGAGATGGCTAGGTTATTTAAATGAATGGAGCATGCAGCACTAGCCAAACTAATTGAGACTCTGCAGGAGCTATTCTTCATTCAGGGCACCCCTGCCAAGACCATCACATTCTCCTTGTAATTAAAGCCACAATCCTGCAAACACTTATGCATTTAACTCTATGGGACCACTCATTTGCTACAAGTCACTCATAGGGATGTTTGTAGGATCAAGGTCTAAATTAAACCTGAGTGCAAATGCAATATAGCATACCTTCAGACTCCTTCTCTGTCTTTTTTATAATGCCCATCACCATAGTGTCTGAGCACTTCCCAGGAAAAGTAGGGACTGTTAGCCACTCTGTCTCACAGGCAAAATACAAGGGACGAGACTGTGTGTTGCATCTCTCAGGAGGTAGAGCACAGAAAATGCTGTCCAGGTGAGAGAAAGATAAAGCTGCTAAGCTGGACACAAGGGGGGGAGGGTGTGTTTTAGTACAGCCAAATGAAAAGCTGTACAGTTAAGAAGAGAGAATGCAAGTCACACTTACACATGGGAATAGTGATAGAAATATAGCCGTGTTAGCCTGGAGTAGCTGAAACAAAAAACAGGACTATGTAGCACTCTAAAGTCTAACAAGATGGTTTATTAGGTGATGAGCTTTCGTGGGCCAGACCCACTTCCTCAGATCAAATAGTGGAAGAAAATTGGCACGACCATATATACCAAAGGATACAATCAAAAAAATGAACACGTATGAAAAGGACAAATCAAATTTCAGAACAGAAGGGGGGTGAGAGGGGGAGGTAAATGTCTGTGAGCTAATGATATTAGAGGTGATAATTGGGAAAGCTATCTTTGTAATGGGTACGGTACTTAATGTCTTTGTTTAGACTTAGGTGTAAAGTGTCAAATGTAAGCATGAATGACAGTTCAGAGGATTCTCTTTCAAGTCTGGTGTTAAAATGTCTTTGAAGCAGGATACAGGTAATCAAGCCATTGAGACAATGCCCTTTCTGGTTGAAATCGCAAGAAACTGTTTTTTCTTTGTGATCCTGTCTAATATCTGTTTTGTGGGCATTGACTCTTTGGCGAAGTGTCTGCAATGTTTGTCCAATGTACATAGCAGACGGACACTTTATAATAGCATAAATTATATTTCTGGATGAGCAGGAATATGTGTTCTTGATCCTATAACTCAATTGGTTAGGTCCAATAATGGTATCAGCAGAGTGACTATGTGGACAAAGCTGGCAACGGGGTTTGTTGCAAGGGAAGGTTCCAGGGTTGGTATTAGTGTGGTATGTCCTGTGGTTGTTGGTAAGAATCATCTTGAGGTTAGCTGGTTGTCTATAGGGCTATGTCTAGACTGCAAGCCTCTTTCGAAAAAGAGCATCTAGACTGCAAGCAGAACTTTCGAAAAATCAATCCGCTTGTTCGAAAGAAAGCAGCGAGTGAGTCTGGATGCTCTCTTTCTAAAAAGCCCTGTTGGCATTCAAGAACGCCTTTTTTCGAAAGAGCACTTTTGAAAAAAGGCGTTCTTCCTTGTGAAATGAGGTTTACCGCCATCGAAAGAAAAGCCGCGTTCTTTCGATTTAATTTCGAAAGAACGCGGCTCTAGTCTAGATGCAGGTGAAGTTTTTTCAAAAAAAGGCTACTTTTTTCAAAAAAAACCCTGAGTCTGGACACAGCCCGGAGACTATAGATCTGTCTCCCAGAGCCTCTCAGAGTTTAGTATACATGAGAGACTGTATCCTGAGAAGTGGAGACTCTGGGGATGTTGGTGGATAATCATCTAAACATGAGCTCACAGTATAACACTCTGTCCAAAAGGGCTAATATGAACCTTGGACATGGACGGACAGTATGCAAGGCGGGGGAAGGCATTGCCTTCCCAAATGGCCAGCCTGGCTCTGCCCACACTCCGCCCCCAGAACACTTACTGTAGGCATTTTGAGGGCAAAGTGTTGCTGCCCCGGAGCTTCCACCCTCCCTGTGTTCTGGGGTTGGGGAGGCTGGGGGCCATGCACCCGAGGGAGGAGGGATGGGCTGTGCACCACCCACCTTCCCTGTGATGGGGCCATGGCCTGAGCAGAAGGGGCAGGGCTGGAGCAGAGTTGGGGGCTTGCCTCCCCCAGTTCTACCTTCACCAGTCTCCCATGATCTTGCATGTATAAAGAGGGGAATCTTGAGTGTGAATAGGCAGATTATTTTACAGATAAGTAGTTGTGGATGACCCCTGCTGCAAATTCGAGCTGTCTTCTCCAGTGGCTGCTGCACAGCCAAGAACAGCTGCATTTAGCACAGGCATGACCCCCGCTGGAATACTGAGTGCCATTCTGGTGCACACAATTCAAGAAGGATGTTGATAAAATTGGAGAGAGTTGAGAAGAATAATTAAAGACTTAGAAAACATGCCTTATAATGATAGACTCAAGGAGCTTAATCTCTCTAGTTTATCAAAGAGAAGGTGAAGGGGTGACTTGATCAGTGTATAAGTGGGAAAAAGAAATGTACTAGAGGGTTCTTCAATCTAACAGACAAGGGTATAACAATCCAATGGCTGGAAGTTGAAGCTAGACAAATTCAGACTAGAAAGAAGGCAGAGATTTATAACACTCAGGGCAATGAACCATTGGAACAATTTATTAAGGAAGCAAATTCTACGTCCCTGACAACTTTTACATCAAAATTGGATGATTTTCTAAAAGATGTGATAGAGTTTAAATAGGAATTTATTCCAGGGAGCTCTCTAGCCTGTGTTATCAACTTATAATTGATGAATTCATGAAAGGTAGCTTAAAGCCACCTTTGTGCAGCCTGGATTCTACCTGTTGCAGGGGCCAGTAGGGCCTCTTATGCAAGTTAGAGCTGTCTTCCCCCCAGAGTTGCTCCACAACTGAGAACAGCTGTTGCACTTTGAGCTGCAACCACTCCCACTCCTTTGGCTACATCTACACTGGCATGACCTTGTGCAAAAACTCTTTAGCGCAAGAGTTCTTGCGTTAAAGTAGTTGCGCAAGAGAGCGTCTACACTGGCATGTGCTTCTGCGCAAGAGATGTGCTTTGCGCAAGAGCATCCTTGCCAGTGTAGACGCTCTCTTGCACAAGAAAACTCCGATGGCCATTTTAACCATAGGGCTTTCTTGCGCAAGAAATTCATGTTGCCTGTCTACACTGGCCTCTTGCGCAAGAACAGTTGCGCAAAAGGGCTTATTCCTGAGCGGGAGCGTCAGAGTTCTGGTGCAAGAAGCCCTGATTTCATACATTAGAACGGCAGTTTACTTGTGCAAGAACACGCGACCAATGTAGACAGGCAGCAAGTTTTTGTGCAAGAGTGGCCGCTTTTGCACAAGATCGTGCCAGTGTGCCCACAAAAGATCTCACATCCAAAAAGCACTAGAAATCAGCCACAGCTTTATTGACTCCTCCTTTAGTTGATACTATTTAAAGTAATGTCTGAGGGGAGGCAGGAATCTGCTTTTCAGTCTGAGGTGAATTAGCACAGTTATGTTCTAAACCACTGAAGAACAGTGTGTATCTTGGTGTGATATACTGGAATACACTTCAGACCTGCCAGGGATGTGTCACCCCTGCACTGCAACCTCGAGTGCCTTACAATGCCTTGCTGAAGAAGCTCCCACCTGGGCCGTTCACAAACAGCCTTCTACCCTGAATGTATGTGTAATTTGCAGCCTAACAGCTACACCCCTCTCACCAGCCTTGGTTATACTGCAGGGTACCTCAACACTGCCCCAGTCACAGATCTTCTACCAGGAATGTATGTCCCATACTTACACAGTACATCTATATTAAGTCTGATGCTCCTTTAAGGGACCCAGTGTGTCACAAATGGATTTAGCCCTGACCCTTTAACTGAGGGGGTGCATAACAGTGTTCTCTGTAAACTGAACACTTGGGCAGCCACCCAGGTGAGATTCAAATGCTGGCCAGAGCACCCAAAATGCTTACAGCTGGCAACATGTGTTTCTTTTGGAGGTGTGCATCCACACATGCCTCTGTACATAACAAAATTTATTCCACACGTGCATAGAAAAATTAGAGGGAATGTTGATGCATAGTAATAGAATTCTATCTGGACTTTGTCCAAAATCCTTGGAAAGGTTACTTAGTTGGCAATCATTCTCAGGAGATTATAGTAAAAAAATAAGAGGTCAGCTGTGGATATGCTTTCACACACTGCAAGCCTTGTTTCTAGGGACTCACAAAGCATCGCTTGAAAAGGAAAACAAGTTGCTCTTTGTAAATAAAAGTTCATGCATTTGAGTAATGAAGTCATTTTCCAAAACTGCAGTGCATGATATGTTTTGCACCAGCAGAAATTGAAATGGGAGGTGGGGCTCAGGAAAAAAGGGGGGGTCAATTAAGCGTATTAAACAATACTCTTTCAATAAGATCTATATCTTCCATTCTCTCCCACAAATGTGAAATCTTAATTTACAGGAAAGCCACTTTGCTCTTATTAATTCTCGGGACATTCTGAATCTTGATCCCCCTTCCCCCTACCTGTGATCCCCCCTTTTTAGTAAATCTGGCACCTTTCTTCTTCTTTGGCTGAAAAAACTAGAAGTGCTAAAATAATCATAAGAGTTGATTCTTAGCCTGGAGCAGTCAAGTTGTGTCTATGGGGGGGGGGGGGGAGGAATAGAGAGAGGGAGTAAAGATCTGACCTCAGTTCCTGAATGGCAAAGTTTGTGTGGGAGGGTCCCAAAGCTAAAGGTAAAAAGGAATGATGTGACCATGTGAAGGAAGCCAGAGCCCTGAATACAGACTCAGTCTGTATCCTGACAGAGTGGAGATAAGGTGGCTGGGGAGCTAGCGGTGCTTTCCTGGAACACAATCTGTGTTTGACACTCTCTGTTTAAGCACTGCCCATCTGCATGTTATTCAGCTGGAGCCTCTAGGGAAAAAGAGGAGCCACAGGCACAGACTGCGAGTGAGGGAGGAAGCAAAAGAGCTTTTCTTTTTTAAATCAGGATCTGGTTAGCCTGCCTTGAAGTGCCACATCTGGGGACTGAAAGCTGAGAGAAAGTTAAAATAACTGAGGCACTACTGAACGAAGGGGGGTGGGAGGGCTGATTGCAGAAGGGGGTAAACAATTACTAAGAAGCCAGAAGACTACTGCTGGATGTAAGGGAAGGAAATGGCTTTGATCTCAGCCTGGCCTCTCATTTTTCCTACATTATTCTTCTTGGGATGTTTCTCCTCAAGCAAGGGCAGCGATTTTCATTTTGACACTGGAGGTAGCTCAGCGGTCAGCAATCAAGAATCCGCTGTTATCAGAGGGCAGCAGCAGTCAGTTGCTACTGGAAGTTTGGTGCCTTTTGCTGAGGTACAGTAACTCCATTCTATCTCTAGAGTATGAGCTTTCTCCTTTCATGTGCTTGTGGTAAAATTTCCATCTGGATAAAGTTAGCTTAATCATTTGAGCCTGAACCTTTGATACCATAGAGTTTTGTGTGGAGGGAGGGGGGTGATTTTGGACATTGCCTTTCAGGCTAAAAGAGACAATTCAGACTTCAAATAGACACATGCCCTGCCAGCTTTGAATAAACAGCTGTACTAGAAAGTGATACTAGCTTAGCATGTCTCTCTGCCTTTCCTGCCAGCATAACTAAATAGGCCTGTCCAAACAGAGTTAGTTTACAAGGGTTAATTGTCACAATAATAGTCACTCGATCTTTAAATTCACTTGGGTTCCCAGAAAGAGTTTACCAAAAAGAAATCTTACTATATTTCAGAAGTTTTTCTTTTGTCTCTTACATAAAATTCATCTCTGGAAATGGAGATTACTTTTGTAGTTAGGGAAAGGCTAATAAATCAGAAGATATTTAGGAGATTGCCTGCAGAGAGAACACCTGGATAGATTTTAAATATTGCTGAAAGAATGATAATAGGACTAAAGACAGAAGAAATCAGAAAGATCCTAAAATTACTTTGTTTTGGTAAGTTTTCTTGCAAGTTATCTTTGCTTCTTCAAGTTATTTTAGACTTCTGATTTCTGTAAGGCTGCATCTGAGCTGAACTATTTAAAAAAACTAAAAAGCAAAGAAATGATTTCAAGGCAGGCTAGAAAAAGATCAATGTCTCATGTGTGGGAGATACAAAGTAGGAGGTAAATTAAGTCACCTAGGGTCATGGGAAGGGAAAGTGTATTTGCTCTAGCGTAACAACAGAAAATGAGGAGAGATAAGCACAGCTGTGCTGATATCACAGTTATGACATTGATATCTTATGTCATGAAACTAAATGTTTTTACTATGCTTTGATTGCTAATGATAATAGCCACAAAAATAAATGTGCAGCATCCTGAAAAAATCTTCTGGGACAATAGGGCTTCAGTATAAGGCCGAGTTTAATTACACAAACCTCCACATTACTGTGCTTCAAAACAGCTGAGGAATCTCAGGAAAGGCCTGCCCACTCCATTATTTCTATGGGGAGAAATGCGACCAACGTGAGAAAGTGTGGAGCCTACACTTTGCTCAGCTTAAATAGTTAGGCAGTGGGGAACTTGCCTGGGCTTGGACACGTTCCAATGTGTGGGAAGTACATCTCTTCTCCACAGGCTGGGAATTAGCCACTGGGAAACAGTATCACCACCTGTTGCTTACAAAATGGAAAGTCCCTGAATGAATGCTTGATTTAACAGACAAATGGGTTTTGTACTGAGTTTCACAGGATAACAAACATAAGCTGTTAATAGCTAAAACTCCTCGCCTTTTTGGGTATCATCACACTGAATAATGACTCCACAGAGCCAGACTGAGGTGTGCTTCATTTAACCTATTGGACCTTAAACCAAGAAAGTGCTGAGTGATGATTTGCACACCGTTTAGGAAAGATACTGCCTCCCTCCTTTCCCCCTCCCCCGGAACCCACTCACTGATGATGATATTGGAAAGGTGTCCTTTGTTCTAGTTAATGTTTTTTTGTAAATAGTTAATATTTGCATTAAGTGCCTGATCCATTGACGCCAATAGGAGTCTTTCCACTCACTTCTGTGGACACTAGACCCGACCATAAGCACTGAATCTTGCTGCCTGCTCCAATGGTGCACAGGGCCCTATTTGCAGAACCAGTTAGGTTCCCTTGTGAGGCATGGCAGCTGGATTTCAGCCCCTACATTAGGGATGTACATAATACTTGAGAGCCCAGCTAATCAGGGAGAATAGGATTTCTCCCTAAATGTGGATTTTAAAACTCTCAATTTTGTGAGCTTAAGCCCTTAATGCACAGATTGGCACCACCATCACTACAAACTCCTTTACACAGTCCCGCCTCGATTCTACTCCTTAGTTGAAACATTGGCTCAGGCCTATAACTCCCCCAGCATACAGAGGATTTTAGTTATGCTGTAGAGTGCCAAATTATACAGAGGGTGGGTTTGTGAGGTATGGTTATAGAACCACAGAATCATGGTATGTAATGTGTCATGGTGCCAGTAAAGGCCTGTACATAACCACAAAAATAACAAGCCATGATATAGCCAGAATACAGCTTTAAGCCACAAAGAATTCATTACATTTCATCATGTGGTATTAATACTATGTAGAGTTTGCCCTGCAAATCATTCTTATTTAAATAATGCACTGGAAAATATAAAGGGTTAGACATGTATTGGGTGGAAACTTTTAAAAATATATATTTTGGCTGGGTTTACATGGCTGTGTTGTTCTGAGGTTATGATACTATGAAGCTATTGAATAATTGAAGGATAGTTGGAGAAAGCATGAGGAACAAAGGAACACACTGGTGTATATTTCTTAGCCTTTTACATTTCTCCGTTTCTTGGTAACCTAAAAACTAAGAATGAATGGAAGAACTGGTTTTAGAAAAATTCACAACCATCTGGAATTTGAATCCAAAGGTCTTTATGGTTGATATAAGAATATTAAATACCCAAATGTCATGTGAGAGTACTGAATCCCAGTAACTGGACTGACCTTTGAGGACTAGTGCCCATATATTTTTATACGCTGTTATCCTTTTACAAAAAGCTCCCTCATTATCCACCCTTCCTAATCCCATGTGAAACATACACAACCTCCCTGGAAGAAGAGTAGAACTTTATGCAGATCATTCAGCCCTGGCCTATTGCAAAATAACAAACAGAACATCCACATTACCAAACACGTTGTTTCGAAATAAGGGGCTGATTATTTTGAAATAATAACTCTTATTTTACTTGGAGGAATAAGCTTATTTCAAAATAGTTATTTTGGGAATTATTATTTTGAAACAAGTTATTTCAAAACAATTTCCTAGTGTAGACATGTCTTCAGGGAGCTCCAATTAATCTAGGTAGCATAGGTAATGATAGCAGTGAAGATACAGTGCTATGAGCTTCACCATAGGTTAGCCACTCCAGTATGAGCCTCATGGGGAATATGAGTAAGTACTTGGTTGCTAGACTATGCTGAAGACCATACCATTGCCTTCTCACTGCTACTGTTACCCTCAGTACCAAGATTAAAGCTAGTATGAGTATGCCTATCCATGCTACAATCACACCTTAATTACAAATGTAGACATATCCTGGTCAATGTTGTTCATACCATAGTGGACTTTTCCTCTTATGCATGGTTTTCCATCTGTTTCCTAGATCCTTTTTTTCTCCATCGTTCAGATGCTTCTGTAGCGTTGTTCCCCTCTGGCACAGCTAGCTCTGCCATTAATACTTCAATAGGACTGGATCCAGGACCTTGAAGAACACAGTACCTCCATGGAAGGGTTTGATTTGGACAAGTACTGGATCATGAACTACCAGTCAGTGGGTCCTTTGGAAGCAATATGAGAGGCTAGCTAGATTTGCAAGCACTAAGGGTGGGAGATTTTCTTCCAAAGTTGGGGAAAGAAAAGAACTTAGCAAAAAGCACCCAGGTGAGAGAGAGGAGCAAAATCAGTAGGGAGAATTTGTATTAGGAAAGTAAACATGAGTATAAATAGGGTCATTGGATTCTGAGAGTAAGCCTAGAACACTGCTGTTCATAGACAGGTTAGGAAGATAGGTGTGAAAAATATCCTAAAACATATCTGAACCATTGGTGGCTAATTCAAATCTTTCAAAATTTTTAGACTCCCTAGCTCATGACTGATGTTAGAAGAAAAGTGTCACAATCCAGGAGGGTGAGGGAAAGGAGGTAGAAAGAGAACAGTTTGCATAGGACCAAAGTAATCTTTTGTGTAACTACACTGAAGTTAATAGATTTAGACCTGGGATTCTTTTTGTCAAATATGAAAAATGTTAAATGTTTTTATAAAATTTCAACTTAGAGACAGGATACAAGCACTCAAACCTCAAAGACAACAGCCAAATTTTAAATATATTAGTGTTTGGGAATGATTGGGATTAAGTTTTGGACTCAGAGGCCTTTTGCAAAAGTCAAACTTTGGTCTAGGTTCAGATTTCACACATTGATTTGAGGTGTCCAGATTTGGAAGCATTGTATGGACCCATCTCTGTTCTAGTGGCAATACAGACAGATGAAAAATCATGATTAAGCTCTGTGAAGAGGTAGTTACCAACATGTAATAAAAACCTTTCAAAATAAGAATATATGTTAGTATTTGATCTCCATTCTGCCAAGCAGATTTCTTTTGAGCTCCGTGGATGTATTTTTTCGGTGGCTTTCACTTACACAGCCCCATAAACAGTGCTTTGCAAAAAACATTGAAAATGTTTGTAATCTAAGCAGAGAGACTGAGAATTGCCAGGTCTCTGGACAGGGTCGGGGCATTGCTCTGTGCTCCCGGAATGGGTGGGGTCTTGAACAGAAAGAGAGGGGCTGGGGACAGCCACCCCTTAGCACCACCTGAACTGTGCCACCTACACCCCAACCAGCTGCCTGGAGTGTGATGTCCAGAGTTCATCGAGGGCCCTTTTGAATCACTGGACCTCAGTGCAGTTGTCCCCTTTATTCCCCCCCTCCCCCAACTCCCATCATCAGGACTGAATCTAAGACAAAAATTAAATGTTGGACAATAGTTCAAGTGTATGAGCAGCACAGAGATAGACCTGAGAAGAACAAGAGACAGAATAGGAAGCACTAACAGCACAGATATAAAAAGTGATGAAATGATATAGGTCTTAACTGTACAGACAAAAGTGACTGAGTTTCAGGCAAGAGTTTCAGAAGAGTAGGTATGATATCATGGGAGTGATAGGGAAAGAAGATTACTTTTTCAACTGCATTTTTGGTAAACTTAAGAGCAGAAAGGTGCCATGGGAAAGATGGGGCCCAAGAGGAAAAGCTTACAGTAGTTAAGGCAAAAGTAGCCAATTACTACCATCAAAATATGAACAATAGTACTTCTTATAAAGTTCTGGCCTGACAGCGAAAGCCGGCACCTTAACATAATGATAAAAAAAGATATTTGACAGCAGTTTATCCCCTTAGCTGACTTACAACAATACCTTTTGGCCTAAATTCTCAAAAGCATCTAGTGATATTTTGAATGATTCATTTTTGTATGCCTAATTAAAGATATCATAAAGGGGCCTGATTTCTTTAAAAAGTGATGACCAAAGATAGCTTACCCCCTCTGAAAATCAGGCCTCCTTAGAGCATCTCAATGTAGGTCATTTAAAAACTGGCATTCTTAGAATCACTAGTCACTTGAAAATGTAGGCCTCAGAGTAACCATAATCAAAAGTGTCATTCCTAGCAATAAAATTGGGATGGAAAGACTTAGGGACAGTTTTGGCAGAAACACCATTTGATCCCTGCTTTTAGTTTGCATTCATCTGAAGCAGACCAAAAGGGCTTTTAACCTGGCAAAGGTCTTTATGTTTTTTTTTCACTAATAGAGCTGCATCTCATTGTGCAAAAAGCAGATCTTTTATTGAGTTTCATTTCAGACCCTCAAGGTTATGTTAGGTTAACTACCATAAAGGGTAATTTGGATTTTTTTGCTGCTGTGTGTTCCTGGTGAGACAGGGTTATGTTCTGAGAAAAGTCCATTAATGGCGAGAATGTTTAACTGCAGATGTTTGCCTTTCCAACTTTAAGTTTCTCAACAACGTTTTAATGAAAATCAGCTGCCAGGAATTAAGTAGCCAGCCCAAAACCCTTTAAATCATGGAAAGCTGAAATAAATGGAATTAGGGGACTCAAACTATATGTTTCAAGTTTAGTCAGAAAAATGAGAATCTATGCTTAAAATATAACCAGTAAAATAATTTGAGCCAAAATTTACTGCAGCTTGTTCCAACTGAATTTTGGCAAAGTACCAGTAAAATGCCCAAACTTACTTAGGAGCACAGAAACAATAAAAGGAGTTTTATGTTTACTCTTAGGAGCATGGGAAAGAATAGGAGGAATTAAAGGTCCATTTTTATTAATGGGTATGGAAAGCAATAAAAGGATCAGCATGTCTGGAAGAGTGATATGACCTGGTTTTAAAGGTGCCAAGTAACCACAGCTGTCATGATTCTAATTGGATTTTTTGTTGCTTAGCAGCTATAAAAATATGGCCAATATCTTTTATCTGACTGTTATGTGCTAAATATGCCTAAATATTGATGGGAGACGTGGGCTCAAATTTTATTCTGGCTCCAGATTTTAACTCTTAAAGTTTAGGGAAATACCAGTCTGGGTTTTAATTAGGACTGATTGCAGATTTTGGATCCAGATGCCAGTTCTTTTATATACACTACCCATATTCAGAAGTGTTTGGATATGGCATTCTGATTCTAATGCAAGCTATAACCTTATCAGTCCAGCAGCTTTGTACTCCTGCTTTATTAATGCTTCCTTCTTTGACAACAAAAGATGGCCAAACATTATCCTAGCAATCCGGATGTAACTGTTGAGCAATCTGAATTGTTTTCTGGAACGAATGCGCTGAATTTCATCTGTGTTTGTTGTTTGTGTTTGTTTGAAATATCCAAGTTGTTCTTTAGATGTCTCTTTTCTGAAAACTAACAAAACAGCAGTGTCACAAGGAAGCCCAACACTCATAAGCAACTCAGACTCCATATCCAACCTTTACAACAACAAATGATGGAGGAAAACACAGATATAGAAGCAGATTTCAATTCCCAGCTTACAATGTGTTATACACAACAGTAATTAAACCTTATAATGTGAGGGCTTGCTCCACTGAGGAAGTCAGTGGAAAGATTCTGATTGGCCAGATGAATGATGAATGATAAATTATGGTATGATAAATGATAACTTGTTCATTTCACATTTGTTAATCAACAAACTAAATCTACTGTAAAAAAAACTCTGTCAAAAAGGACAATTTTAGTTATGACTTGTAAACTGTGAGTTATGCTTAAACTCCTACACACTTGCGCTAATTAACCAGGGATGACCTCTCTCCTAGTATTCTCCATTGGTATCAGATGGGAAGAGTGTCAACTACACAGCAAGTGGGTGTGTGGTGGAGCAACAGTTCCTAGACAAAAAGGAAGGATGGGATGGGTAGGTGGAATGTCAGAGGGGAGGATCCAGTGGATTGAGAGACAAGAAGATAAAAAGGATACAGGCTGGGAGCTTGGAGGTGAGAGGGTATGAATGGACAGATATATCATTAGACGTTGCATCATTAATTCAGTATTTTTAAACACCAAGAAACCAAAAGATGGGGGTGCTA
Source organism: Pelodiscus sinensis (assembly GCF_049634645.1). Taxonomy (NCBI): domain Eukaryota; kingdom Metazoa; phylum Chordata; order Testudines; family Trionychidae; genus Pelodiscus; species Pelodiscus sinensis. The sequence continues at coordinate 80,258,216 of NC_134713.1, read as the reverse complement.
AACATGGGATCAATCTTTTTTTTATGCATGACAAATGGCCATTTTTAGCTAAAGTGTCTAGATTGTGTTTGTCATTTTGTTTGAGTCTGCCTATTACAAACCTTGGTCCCACATCATAGTACATTTTTTATCCTCCACTGTGATCACTGTCACTTTACATACAGGTTCAAGGGGATGGGGCAGGAGGAGCAAGAAACTTCCTCTTCCGAACGCCACCACTGGCATATAATATCATCTAGTTGCTCATTCAGACAGACCATCCATTCATGGACTTCCCACATTCCATGCAGAAGAGAAATCTGTCACCTCCTAAGCACTGTATATTCCCTTCTTCAGATACAGTATAAACCTCACTGTGTAGAGTCTTGGGGTTGCTCAGTAACAAGCAGGCTTGGAGGAACATGACACATCTTCTTTCCCTTCTGCACAACATAGACTCCCTGAAAAAGATAATACATCCTAGAAAGTATAGAGTCTGGGGGAGTCTTCAGGGGCACCGATCTATTGGAATCCCATGCTGATATGGATGTGGGAGGAAGGGAAGATGAAATCACAGGGGCTTCATGCAATGGACATGGCCATCTGCAGATCAGGTATGGGAGGGCAACTTGGTCTTTTATACAAAGGAAACCTCTCACCTTCTAGAATAATAAAAGGACAGGTCTCTGTGAGGGCTCCATAGGTCTCCTAAACCCCCTTTGCTAATCACTTTCAGGACATGCAGCAAGTCCATGTCGATTTATTCTTGATTTCTATAAGCACTTTCCTTTGCTTTGTTTGTTTTTTCAGGAGAAGGAAAACAGGTTAGTTGAGGGGCTGCATGTTTACTTGTTACCCTGATATTCCCTTTCATGCTTTCTTTGAGCCAGTGAGGAACTGATTACTTTATTATTAAGCAGCATCTCTAGTGAGGAGGCCTTCATACTAGAATTTTCAACCGCGTGTCTTTTAATGTTTTGCACTGTGGCTTCCATTTAGTGTTTACAGGCCATGCAATAGGTATCTTCTATGGGTTACATAATTAAATGCAACTCCAGAACCACGTTGTTGTGATTCCAGAATTGTGTGGTGCAGCAAAATTAAACTGAAATTTTGTTTAGAGTTGTTTGCTTTTTTAGTCACCCATAGTAGCCTTCCTTGGGTTTTACCTTTTTGTTATCCAGTGTTCTCATGGTAAATACAATAATACCTGCTGTAAATGCCTCTTCAGGCATACTACAAAATATATAGCTTCAGTGGTCCTGGACATCTAGAAATGTGTGTGTTGTAATAGCATTTAATTGATAACATTTTATCTCTAGCTTGTCTTATGGATTAACATGAACAATGACTCAATTAATTCATTTTTTAAAGAGGAGAATTGCACAAAATTATTTACATCTTTCTTGTAGCTTACTCAAGGGAAACAAAATGGACATTTGTTAAAAGAGGTAAATGGACTATCTGCATTCCAAACTTAGCAGTATTTCTGTTTGCACAGTGCATATATATTACAACAAGTTTTATACTTACTAGCTGTAGAAAAAATAAATTAGTGCTGAGGCTCAGTATTAAATTATCTTTAGCTAGCTCGCAGCCAGCTAAAACATTTTAGTTCTTCGCCTTTGTGGGAAAGAATGCCTTTTAAAGCTAAGGCTTTGTGTTTCCCACTTTATATGGAAAAAATGACTGTGCACTTTTATGAAGAATGCCTAACCAAGAAATGTTTATATTGGAACCAACCCCATCTCTAAATCAGCCTCTGTTACTGAATGGTATTTTGTTTTCCCTATGGATTGAGGAAGGGTAACAGTCTGGAAACATCTGCAACGGATGAAAGTTTCAAAGTTAAATACAGTTATTTGACTAGAGCGATAGACCAGATAATCAGGACATTTTAAATCAGGACATTTTACTTTTTATGATCATTTCCCTTTACAGCACTTACTTAGGTTGAACCAATCGAGTCCGGCACTCTGGTCCAACAACATCCACGGTCCAACATGAATTTAGTTAGCTAGATGTCCATTTATCTTGGGTGTGGCCAAATTTCAGGCAGTCCCATAAAGCTTGTTTACAGCCATCAGTCCTGGCTCTCAGTGTTCTGTACTGTAATTTAGCTCTAACGTACCCCTTAATGTCTCGTAACAGCCCAGTAAGCAGTGGAAGTGTTGGTAATGCTGCTAGACAATCTTGATTGACATCCTGTGGTCCTGCAAATTCTCTTGTTTGGCACCAGTCAGGTCCCCAGGGTGCCAGACTAGAGAGATTAACCTGTATTCTGGCACTGTTCTGATTGAAATACACACACAGACCGCCCTCACTCAAGGTGCATGGTTTAGAGTCCCATAGGTCTGTTTTACAATCCCATGCTTACTAGCTATCAAATAAACAGATTTTATAGAGATGTCTGTAGACAGATACATGATTTCATCACAGGACAATATTTTCAATCATTTGGAATGTACAATGACAGGAAAAACTGAATTGTTAAAGCATAGCTGAAAGGAAATAGTCGCTGAGACAACTAATGTAAATGTTGATAAAAAAACAGGATTCTTGCTTCATCATATGATCAAATAAGTTATTCAATGCATTTGAAAACAAAGTTGTCAGTAACACCAGCAGCCTTCTTAAAAAGTGGCATCATTTGCCACATAAGCATATGTAACCCTCCTGCCAGGTAGCGCCAGTAGCAGCCAGGGCTGGGTTCAATCCCTAGGGGTTCCTCTCCATCCATCCGACATAGAGCTGGCTCGAGGTCCAGAGAAGAGCAACAAGAATGATTAAATGTCTAGAGAACATATCCTATTAGGGAAGGCTGAAAGAATTGGGCTTGTTTAGTTTAGAAAAGAGAAGACTGAGAGGGGACATGATAGCTGTTTTCAACTACCTAAAGGAGTGTTAAGAGAAGGATGGAGAAAAATTGCTCTCCTTGGCCTCTGAGGATAGGACAAAAAGCAATGGGCTTAAATGGCAGCAAGGGAGGTTTAGGTTGGACATTAGGAAAAACTTCTTAAGTGTCAGGATGGTTAAACACGGCAATAAATTGCCTAGGGAGGTTGTGGAATCTCCATTACTGGAGATATTTAAGAGCAGGTTGGACAGACATCTATCAGGGGTGATCTAAAAGGTGCTCGGTCCTGCTTTGGGGACCTGGGACTGGACTCAATGACCTCTCAAGGTTCCTTCAAGTTCTGTGATTCTATGAAAACCATGAGTAAACATCCCAGATCAAGTAGGTTGGGTCATGTCCTTTTCCTCTCAGGTTCTTAATTCCAGCACTGTAAATGTCCTCTTCACATGCCCAATCCTTCTCTGCACCCCACTCACAGTTGCTGTCCAGAGTTCAGAGGTGCATGTGCAGAGTTCATCTCCCTGCCTGAGTTGGAGGGAGATAGGAGGCATCATATTCACTCCACTGGTCACTTGCCATCTACCTGCTCACTGCTCTCTGGTGCTGCTCTGCTGGCCATTTGTCATCCCTTGCTACTACCCTGCTGGCCACTCATAATGCTGCTCATTGCATCTTCCACTGGCTTATAATGGATTTGGCTCTGGCCCAAAGCTAGTGATTTCAGCTGTTAGCCCAAAGCATAGTCCAGCCACAAGAGATTCCAGCATCTACTAAAGTAAATGTAAATATTAAAGAGACTCCTTATGGAGCCTTCTGAAGCTTTATCTTTGAAACAGGGGGGGAGAAACAGATTGAACCAGTTTTACAACTCACACCTGGAGGACATGAAGCGTGCTGACTCAGAGTCCTCCCTCCCCAGCTTAATCTCATAGGGCTCTGGAAGATGAGCCTCTGTCCATCCAAGTATATTTACACTGACAAGTCTCTCCTTTTAACCAAGTTAAACACAGTCTGACTTTTCTGCATTCCCACAATAACTACATGCATTGGTAATCATATCTCACTATTCCTGCATTGTGTTAACGCAATTTGTGACCCAACGCCAGCCAAGTTGATTACAATGAGCAAAACACCATTGTAACAGCCGAATATCTAACACTTCTAAGTGAAGCAGGCGCAAATGGTATTTACATAAGCGCACCCAGGATTTCTTTCCCATTCCAGCTGGCTGTAATGGATACATTGATTCAGATCCTGCTTACACATAATAGTAGTCCACTGCCTAGAGCCCCAATATGGCTGTGCAATGACTCCAGTAGTTAGGAACGGAACCTACTAAGCAGTAGCTGATATAGAAAGTAATTAGGACCCTGAGAAAGGGAAGGGTGCCGTTGGACTTCTTGTCATGGTCCTGTCCCTTGATATTGTACAAGCCTTCCATTTTTCTATCTGTCCAAAGTACTTGTGTGGCCTCTGTTGTTTTATAATCTTTTTTTATCCTCACAAGGTTGCATGGGATAGGGATGTGCTATTTCCTCTATTTTACGAATAAAACGCTGAAGCCCAGATCCACAAAGGAACTTAGATATTTTTTTCCTATTTTTAGGCACCACTGCAATCCAACTCCCACTCAGCTGCCAGCTAACCTTATAGGTACAGAGCAAGTTTAGGTGCATACCTACATTTTTGCAGCTAAAGGTCCTCTGTGACGACATTTCTGCCTCTGGGCATAGGCACTGCTGCCTCCCTCTAGGCATCCAAACAACTATCTCCAGCCTAAACCCCAGAGTGGTTCATGAATGTAAGTGTGGCCTAAGTCACATGTGGATCCTGAGCTAGCAGGCATTCTCAGTGGCCACCTAACGCCAAGAAACCACTGAGGGATGGGTAAATCGAGGTTTTCTTCCCTTGAAATCTTTAGCCCAGTGCTCCTGGTACAGACCTGAGGTGCAGGAGTCTCCCAGTTCAAATCCTGCTGAGGAGAAGGAATTTGAACAGGGATCTAACCTTTCTCAGGTGACCGCCTCTCCTCACCGTACTACTATTGGTGTGTTAGCCTCTGAGCACTTCTACTGGATCAAGCCTTGCTTGTGAACTAAGTATCCACACATGAATCATGGGACTAGAAGCCAGCCTCATCCCTGGCTCCACCCCAGAGCCTGAGACAGCTGACATTGTCCCCAGAAGGGCAGACAACACCATAGCCAGGAAGCACAGTGGGGATTAAGCTCCACAGGAAGTACTACCCAAAGGCTGTAGTCAGAGTCATGTTCTTGTGTTTTTCTAGACACCCAAGTCCTTTTGTGGCTCTAGGTCAGAAAAACTAAGTGATTTGCCCAAGATTGCTTGGGAGGTCAATGGAGGAGCATGAAATTAAATGCAGGTCTCATAATTCCAAGGCTTTCATCTTTCATATTGGCTTCTGACTAGTGGACAAATTTGAAGTCTCTTTCTTTGCCCTCTGGTTACAGGAAAGGAGAAGAGTTGCCTTTTCTCCCACCCTAGAGCCCTCTACAAAAACTATATATTTCCTAGCTATCTCTATCCAACCTTCTGGCCACTGTGGAGTCAGGGGTGCCTCTAATATTCTATTCATCCTCAAATCTCCCATTTGTTTTTAAGTCCTTTTCACCCACCATCCTGAAGAGGGCTCAGAAGGGGATATTTGACAGGGTGGTCTGTATCTGCGGGGGGAGTAGGCTGGATATTCAGTCCTAACTGAACTTGAAGCCCAGGTGGGCAGGAAGAGAAGGGGGTTGTATAAAGCTCAAGATTGAGAGAAAAGAGTAGGAAGCAACCTAGGGAAAACAACAGCAAGGGTGAGAGCCATGGACCTTAACTGCTGATTGTGGGATCCCAAGTGTAGAGGGTGGGTCTGGGATATAGGGTTGCCAACCTTCCCAAATTGGCTGGGAGTCAACTGGAATCAGCATGACCTGCTGGTGATTATTGATAGCAAGCTGTGCGATTTTAATAGGCTGTTAAAAGTCCAGTCAGTGGTGCAGCATGGCTAAGCCAAACTCCCTACTTGTCCTAGCTCCACACAGCTCCCAGAAGTGGCCAGCATGTTCAGCTCCTAGGTGCAGTGGTGGCCACATGTCTCCTTGTGCTAACTCAGTCCTGCGCACCAACTCTGCATCTCCTATTGGCCAAGAACTGTGGTCAATGGGAGCTATAGGCATGGTGCCTGAAGGCAGGGGTAGCACATGGAACCACCTGGCCATCTTTGTGCCTAGGAGCTAGAAGGGCTTGCCAGTTATTTTCAGGAGCCACACAAGTTAAGAACCACCTAGCCAGAGCCCACAACCCAAACCACCTCCCACACCCCAATCCCCTGCCCCAGCCCTGGGCCCTCTCTTGCACTCCAAACCCCTCATCCCTGGTTCCACCCCAGAGCCCACACCCCTCCCACATCCCAACTCCCTTCCCCAGTCCAGAGCTCCCTCCCACTTCAAATCCCTCAGCTCTGTCCCGAGTCCAAAGCCTGAACCCCAATCCTTTGTGCCAGCCCTGAAACTCCTCCCTTACTACAAACCCTTTGGCCCCTGCACAGAGCATCCTCCCCTATCTCAAACCCCTCATTCCCAGCCCCACACAATGTGCACACCAGCCAGAGCCCTTATTCCCTCCTCCACCCAACCCCTTTCCCCAGACCAGAGAAAGTGAGGGAGGGTGAGGGACAGCAAGTGACGGAGGGTGGTAGGATGAAGTGAGCAGGAGTCAAGTCATCAGAGAAGGGGCAGAGTAGAGATGTGGCCTTGTTGAAGCCAGGACAAGGGTAGGGCACAAGCATTTGATTTTGTGTGATTAGAAAGTTGACAACCCAACAGGGATCTGTCCCATCCACTGGGGCAATGGCACAGATGGGATAGTGGATTCTGAAGACTTCCTGAGGCAGTTTGTTTACAGTGATTTGGATACTGCAAAAGGTGGGAAACTATAGTGACCTAGCCAGTGGGACAAAGTGTAAGCACTGCAGCTTGTGAAGCATGAGAGAGGCCATGGAATGAGAGATTAGGAAGGGGCTAAGACATTTTAAGAGACATGTCAAAGCTGTGGCGAGCTAATCCCCAGATGAGCCATAAGGAAGTGCCACAGAAGTGAGTGGAGCAAATCCCATAGCTGTTTTATTCATAAGCTTCTCATGATTCCATCTACATGTTTTGTTAGTCTTTAAAGTGCTACCAGACTATTTGTTGTTTTTTGTTTTATTCATGTGTGAACAGCCCTACTTCCTCCCTGCCTTTGCGCCACTCAGAGCTCTGTTAAGCAACAGACAGAAACTGAAGTAATTCTTTTTTGTGTCCCTGTTTCATATAGGATACTGAATAGCAGCAGTAAAACTGACCATAAATTGGTTAATCTTACTCTTGGCAATCTCTGAGCAGCAGTGACATTATCTGTCTAGAGCCTCAGGCAAACTGAGTTTTCTGCACAACCTAAGGGCTAGAAATTTACTTTAACCCTCCACCTGGAAGCCTAAACTCTGCAGAACGTGACATGTTGGGGCCCCTTATGTGACATAGGAAGCGTTTCATTTGGACCTCTCAGACATGGTTTTATGGTTATTAAATGAATGTACTATCTTGCATTGAAAATAAACATAAAAACTTCCATTAATTTTAGTGGCTCCAGGAATCAGTCCATCAGCATTTAAAGTCCAATAAAGGCTTTGGTTGAAGTAGTTTTTATTCTCTCTGATTAAAAGATTTTATATTGCTGATGTCGATGAAAGTGCTCCTTTATTTACGAACTTTGAGGCTGCTGAGCTAAGCAAACAAAGTTGTAGTTTGCTTGTAATGAATCTTCAGTATAGATTCTTAGCATGATTTGCACAGAGAAAAAACAACCTCACCTTTCCAATAGAAAGATGAAAGCTATGGGCTTGTGTTTAATCTTCTGAATGGACACTTAATATTTCCCATGTGGAAAAATCCCATATTGGATATTTTTGCTTGGGTGCCACAGCAAATGCATTAGGAGAACCTTCAGATTCCATTTGTTTATCTTAGATTCAAATTCAGTTTCAAAAAGAAAATTGTGGAATGAGATTGCTTTCTTTAGCAAGATGAATATCTAGCTGGCAAAAAATGTGAGTTTACTCCCTGCAAATTAAGCAGCACACACTAGATACGTAATTTGCTATTTATGTAATTTGGGTAATTGCTTTAGTTTACACTCTCATTAAATGTCATTAGAATTGAGATACTTGTCAAGATAAATAGTTAAGAAAAGCTTACCAATCTTGTGGACAAAAAACCACTACAAAGTTTTTGTTCACTCCTAATTTGAAGCATAAATAGAACAGAGAAAAAGATCAAAATGCAGGGAGACTTGTTTGGTAATTTAATGAGATACAGTATATAAAGTGGGGGTTTTTTAAATAAAGCATACCATCAATAATGTTTTGAACAGTAAAATCTGAGAAATGTGTAATTTCCAGAAATGTTCGTATTTTCAAATATAAATCAATTCAGACGTAATACATTTATATATAATTTCAGTTCAACATTTACTGAAATGAAGGCTAAAACAAAGTGGCTTTTATCAAACAGTCTACTCTCTAACAACTGTGCTGTCTTATTATTGAGGCTCCTTGACTGTCTAGCTATGATGTCAATACAGTATTAATTTCTTCAGTAATCATAGTTAGAATGTGACCTTTCTAGTTCAAAAGAATGGGATACTGTACTGAAGGTTTATAGAAATTATAAATAGAGCTTAGAGGAAATGGGAAAGCAAGCTTGATTGTTTTTAATTCACCAGGTTTATAAGGCTTAGAAGTTCAAATTAATTTAGCTGAAGACAATGAAGAAGAAATAAAAAGAGAGAGTCTGCTCTTGTCATAGTGTTGTAATAAAGGAACTCTGCTGTGCAAATTCTGACTGTCCACGTTGCTTTTTTCAGTAGTTTTGATGTTTTATTGTAGCCAACATACGTTGTTGCTGGATTCTGTGGATTGTTGCTGGGTTCTATGGATATGTCTATATTGTTGCTGGGTTCTATGGATATGACTTCCCCGGAAAAATATGCATCAATCTCAGACACCAGATCAACTAACTAGGACTTGCACTGTGAAGCTAAAAATAGCAGTGTGTAGAGGTTCCTGCTTGGGCTGGAACCAAGGCTTTGGGGAAAGGTGGTGGGTCTCAGAGCTCTAGCCCAGGCTCTAGCCCATGTGGAAGTATCTATACTGCTATTTTTCATTCTGTGGCACAAGCCCAATGAGCCTGAGTTAGCTGACTTGGGCTCAGAGCCTCACTGCTGTGAGATGGCTTTTTTAACTACAGGCAGTCCCCGGGTTACATGGATCCGACTTACATCGGATCCCTACTTACAAACAGGGTGAGGCAACCCCGCACTAGCTGCTTCCCCCCAGCAGACTAGGGAGACACGAAGCTAGCGCCACCCCCCAGCAGACCAGGGAGACGCAGAGCGGCTTTTCTCAGCAGACACCTCATCTTGAGAATAAAGGACTGAGGGAAGTGAGGTGTGGGAGAATAAAACTGAGCTCTAGAGAAATGTTTGGCTAGAGTTTCCCCTACAATATGTACCAGTTCCGACTTACATACAAATTCAACTTAAGAACAAACCTACAGTCCCTATCTTGTACGTAACCCGGGGACTGCCTGTATTTAGATAGACCCTTGGGTCTAATAGTGCAGTCCCCAGAGAAGGAAAACTCCCACTGAAGTTTCATTTTACTGGGACTGCAGAATCAGGTCCAAAGTAAGCCTGAATAAACTGCTACTTCCTAATTTCTTCTTTAAGTGAAATAATAAAGGCAAAGCAGTCTGGGAATCAATTAAAGGGCTATCCATGGGGAGGGGGGAAAGATCTTAAAAACTGGTTAGCACTTCAAGGTCTTATTGAAATATCCACCACTAAATCCTTCATAAAGACCAGAGATGGAATGAGGCATGTGCTGAAGATAGGTAGCTTCATGGAAAGGGTATTAGCACAGCACTGGTGAGAGGGATAGGCCTCCCAGTCCTCATTTTGTTTTATTTTTTAGGACAAAAATAAGTTCTTTAAAAGGTTTTATTGAACTAAAATAAAATACAAAATGTCTGATGCTTCAACTGTAGTTCATGACTGCCTACTCTTTTCATTGATTTCTAGCTTGAATTGAAAAAGTTTCTCCATATCCTAATTTCCTTCACTTCCTAGACCATGACTGCCTATGCAATGAAGAAAGCAAAATGTGGTCCAAAACATTCAAAAAAGAACAACCCTTCCATCCCATTCCCACATTTTCACAAGAAATGCTTAACACTAAAATGCTAAGTGCTCGCTTAATTCTTTTCCTCACCATTTGCTTAACTAAAAGTGTGGCAGATTTATAGTCCTGACAAATTGGTAACAAAAAGACTGGAGGTCTCACTCTTAAAAAAACAGCAGATTCTGTAGTCCAATTTATTTCTTAGAAAGTATAGAAAGAATGAAACTTAGAAATAAGGTGGACCATAGCCAAACAATGCTGTGAAAGTGAGCAAAAGCATCTTAAAATTGATCTGCTATTTTACCTGGAAGCCAGAGAGAAGCTTTCAGCATTGGATTAAGATGACTGGCAGTCCTGGATCTGGTGAACTATTTATCTGCCAATTTTATAGTAGTTGTAGTCATTGGAAAGAACTAGTCAGAACTGCAATTAATAATGAATTAAAATAGTCCCAAACAGAACACAATGACATTGTGCACTACAATCTTCATAGCAGGTCAGGAGATTGATTGGTTAGATCTTTCAGTTATGTTGGTTACATAGAAAAAAAGGGGACTTAACCTTGTGGTCACTGGAGCCAATGGAAATTCTGCTACAGGAGCACTTGCATTTTTGAGTCCACAGCATGCACCAGACTGGATCAAAGATGTGTAGTTTTTAATTCAGGAGACAGAAAACTCCACATCTGTGCCAGCTCCATATGGGCCATACAGTTCCTCCCTGACTCCTAAATATGATCTGTATTTTGAAGGGTGAGATATTCTAGATAGTAAAATTAGTACCTAGCTTTTATACAAAGTTTTACAAGTGCTTTAACAATAAGGTCAATATAATTTCCCTCACTTTGCTTATGGGGAAACGGAAGCACAGAGAATCATAGAATTATAGAATATTTATTAGCATTGGAAGGGACCTTGAGAGGTCATCAAGTCCAGTCCCCTGCACTAATGGCTGGACCAATCACCATAGAGATCATCTTTGACAGATGTTTGTCAAAGTGAAATGGCTTGCTCAAGGTCATCCAGCAGAAAAGTAACAGAGCCAATAATAAAACCCAGTTCTCCTGACTCCGTCTAGTCCATTAGGCCACACTACCACATAAAGTACATTTTTAGTTTATACAAAGCAGAAAGGGTGACTTGGAACTGAACATATATCCAATGGGCCAATTTCTATGATTCCTCATAGTTCCTTGATTAAGGACAAAAGAACCTTACCCCATATGAGACATAAATGTTATTATCTTAATCCCCATCCCACCCCACCCCCCCCAAAAAAAACTTGTGTAATAAGGCCTCAAACCTGCAAACACTAATGCACTTGAGTAACCTTATAAACGTGGCCAATCCCACTGAACTCAATGGGACTACCTATGTGGATAAATTTTTCACCTCACCCCCATTCATATGTTTCAAAGTGGGCCCTACATGAAGACCTGACCTAGCATGGTAAAGCAAACAGAAGGGAGCAGGTAGGGAGAGTAGAATGCAAGTTTACAGATCCAAGTTAATGAGTTTAATCAACTGTTTAGTGAGTATCTTGTTATATTAATTTTAAAATTAATATGATTTGTTTTTGTGAAGGGAATTAATGGGATATAGATTAAAAGAATGTCATGACATGGCTGGGTTAATAGAACCCAAGGGAAAAGAAGAGCTAGGAAGGGAGGAAAGGAAAGAGCACAGAGAAGAGTAGAATGGATAGTAATCCAATGAGCAAGGCGACTGATGCAGCAGCCGAGGGACCGCGGAAGCTGATGAGAGGCAGTATGAAATCAACAGCCAGTCAGCATGATGTCCAAACACCAGTGAAGCAGGACAGCCATTAATAGAAACAACCCAGGAGTAACACAGAGGCCTCCCATGAAATGTACCAATCAGCACCCATTGCATCTTGTCGGCATTCAGTTTAAGAAAGTTAAATGATATTCAAGCCCAGTCATCAACGAGAAAGATATGTAATACAGACAGGACTGAAAGGTAATCTATAAATATAAACTAGCATGAGTGTCACAAATAGAACCCTGAGGAAATGCAGATTCACTTAATAGCTACCCATAGCTAAATGGGCCTACCATAACAAACTGCCTATAAAAACACTTAACCCACAACATTCCTGTTATTCCCTCACTGAGGGTACATCTACACAGCACCCTAAGGGTATGTCTAGATAACATGCCTCTGCCAACAGAGGTGTGTAAAATAGGCTACCTGACATAGTCAATGATGCCAGAATTTAAATATCCCCAGCTTCATTAAACTAAAAATGGCCACTGCGCTGTGCCGGCTCAGCTGATCGTCGGCACAGCGCGGCAGTCAAGACACAGATCGGTTGACAAGGGAAGCCTTTGTCGACCGCTCCATTATTCCTCATGAAACGAGGTTTACAGGAGCGGTCGACAAAGGCTTCCCTTGTCGACCGAGCCGCGTCTTGACTGCCACGCTGTGCCAACAATCAGCTGAGCCGGCACAGCGCAGTTGCCATTTTTATTTTAATGAAGCTGGGGATATTTAAATCCCAGCTTCATTGACTGTGTCGGGTAGCCTATTTTACATGCTTCTGTAGGTAGAGGCATGTAATCTAGACATACCCTAATTGTGAAGTAAGATACTCAATTTGTGCTACACAAATTGCGTATCTTATTTCAAATCTATTTTGAAATTTGAAATTTGGTGCGTCTACACAGCACCAAATTTTGAAATAACACACTATTTCGAGCCATTCTATATCCCTCATGCAATGAGGTTTACTGGGATGGCAAAATAGCCCGTCCGTTATTTAAAAAAATATTTTGAAATAAGAATTAGCTTGTGTAGACATGGGGTAGCTATAGATGTACCCTTAGTCACTAAGCTTTTGGGGGGAAATCTAGGATTGAAGTGGTCCCTAGACTTTTACTGAAACTTTTCTCTTTCTTAAGTGAACCTACAGACATTCAAATTTTTGGAAAATGAAACCTAGAAGACTCAATGTACAAATAAATTACATTAGCTGCAACTGATATAACAAGTACACAGAGTACATAATGAAAGATTAGTAGACGTCATATCACAAAGAAAATGAAAGACCCCGGCAAACCTCAAGGACAGTTATCATGTGCTTATATGTAAAAGGTTTAAGGACTCACTAGAAATAGGTTAACTCTAAAAGAACAAAATAGAAAAGTTGGTTAGACAAGTTTGAACCCAAGTCAAACACCTCACACCGATTTGATATGCATGATGACCAGACCTTTTACCCTCCCTGGACCAGATTTAGACCAATTGTGGTCACTGAAAGGGTCCATTTTTAGCAAGCAGGAGTGATAGTGCCCATCTTGGGGAAATAAAGAGTACAAACAATTTAAACACAGTCATTTGATCTGAATGGCCCAATTTGAGGGTGTTGTGCATGGAATGAAGCCTGTCTCCCAATTCACATCTGTTGTACACTCGTAACTTCTGCAGGTCTGGTATTAGTTGATTGAGGAAAACGCATTCTTAGGTATTGTATGAAAAGTCTAAAGGTCATACATGTAATAGTTCTGAGAGGTGAGGTGTGAGTGATTAGAGTTCTTCAAGGACGAGGCAGGTAACACTTGATGCAGGGTTCTGTGATTTATTAGCTCCTAACCCCATTTCTTGTCAATGTCTGCAAGTCAGTCATCCACAGTTACCTAGCATAACAACAAATAGCTCAGGGATCAACGACACAACTCCTGCTGACACACACCTCAATAGGCTAATAAGACTCCTGTTAAAATGCCTGCTCACCTCCATGTCTGCTGTCCTCCAGGTATAGCCAAAAATTGCTTGGTCTTATTCTCTACTCATCTACTTCATTCCAGAAAAGATTTGTTAATTTATTAATCTGTCCCTCAGCTAAAGTACACTATTGACACAGAAAGATGTCCAGGGTAATATATGTGTGCTTCTTAATCTGTACTGTACTCTGTGCCCTGCTGAGTATATGATGCAGTGCTCAAGACTCTCACACATACAACTAATGTACTTTACTAGGAATAAATCATAGTATGCATTAAAAATATAATACATCACCATTTTACAGTTTGGTAAACTGAGTCATGAGTCTAAAGTCTCTGCAGAAGCACTTTAGAATGGAGAGGAGGCAGTACAGGAAGGCTTTTGGCCTATTGATCCTAGTCAGCATGTGCAAAAAGAACCAGGCAAATGCTGCTGCTCATGATGGGAAACTGAGAGCACGGGAAATTAGCTTGCTTATTCAGTAGTGTTTCTTGGACCAAGGGAGAGCTACTAGCTAGTTGGAATCCTAGCAAGGGCTCTGCATGCCTGCTAGTGCCCAAAATTCACTTCACTCATACATGTACACCTTTGAGGAGACTGTTTCAGATGCTCCTCTCAGCTCTCCGCCATGCAGGCAAGATGTCAAAAGACTGAAGTGTCTGCATTTTGCATAGAAAGTGTTTGCAACAAAATCATCATGCCATACAGAATTGCGATGTGTAGGACACAAGCCAGACTTTTTTACAATCCTGTATACATTTGACATACTTGGGGTAAAATAAAGCCCTGGTTTTAATTAATTAAATCCTGCTAACTGCACTGAAGTTGTTCCACCGTAGATGATGCTGTGGTTAAATTGAATCTTAAATTACACTTGAAAGTAAGAATCTACTAGTTAATAAGAGCTTAATCTTCAGTGTAGGGCCAGAATGCTCATGCTGTACACTAAATCTTCAGGATTGGCATGAAGAAATCCTGCAGGCCTACTCCCAAGCTGCAAAATGGCAGCAGAAATGAGCACCACACATCAGACATTACAACTCCACCCCAAAAAGGCAGAATTTCACCTAAATGGTTCAATACTTTGCCCAAGGTCACACTGCAAGCACTGTAGCTGCACTTAGGACTGCTGAAATCTAGCCCCCCGGTCTGTTCACTATACACGCTTGCAGCTTGTGTCAGCTAGAAATCAGTTGCATACTGAGGTGTACTCTACATCTGTCACATTTACTTTTGCAGCTCTGAGTAAGGGCATCTTAATCAGGTCACAGGATGGAGAAGGTTAGAACTTATGGGGCATAGTGTTATTACAGCTCCTGCTGTTTGTAAAATGTTTCTCATCAGTCCTGTGAAGAACTAAATCTTTGTGCTTTTGAAAAGTATGTCTTTGAACTGGGCAAACTGCTGAGAAATTTGAAAGGGCTGTTTCTTAACTCACAGGGAGCAAGAATACAGGTGTCCACGAGTCTGCTAGCAGGAGCCCACACTGCAAAATCTACATTTGAAATTATGCTATGCCACCAAACAGACGTTAGAATGTGTGGGTGAGGGAGTGTAGTCTGTATTCTCCCCATGATTAAGAAAAATTAATGGAGTGAGTGTTCCCTATGTCTGACATTAAATTGGGGCTTTGTTAGCTAATACTTTCCTACTGTGACAAGCTGAATATATTCATTTATTCACTCAAAAAAAAAAGCATAACACAGAAGGGTGACTCCAGTTTGACAAAATGTAAGTTATGAGAACCAGAACCAGAGTAAAAGGTTGATTGAGGTTAAAGCAGAGGCCTAGGAGCTAGAAGGTTGTACTGACAGTTGCCGGTTCTCCATTTGACCATGGCGATATTTACACTGCAGTCACCACCATTTTATAGCAGGTAAGCCTTTCAAACATTCTGTCAGGATTCTCTCACCACAGGGTAATAAGTGAACAGGAGTTACTGTGTGGAATAATTAAGCCCTTTATACTTCAGTCTATGTCTACATTGCTGTGGGGTTTGTTGTTGTTGTTTGTTGTTTTGGAATTTGTGTATTTGGTGTTTGCAATTTGGTATCTTTTTCTGATTCATTTTTCGGAAGAGGCTTTTCCAACATTTGTCCCATCTACACTGGGACAAATATCAGGAAAAAAAAAAACCTTTTTCGGAACATCCCTTCTTCCTCATAAAACAAGGTTTCCAGGAATGCCAAAAAAACGCATCTGTTTTTCAGAAATTTTGTTTGGAAAAGCAGACACGTTCCTTGGATGCGGTATCCCAGAAAAACTCTGCAGTCTATACATAGCCTCAGTTTCTCCATCTGTAAAATTGGGACAGTATCCCTATTTATCACAGGAGCATTTATGGGTTCAATTCATGGACTATTGCAAAGAGATCTGAGGTGCTCAGACGTAGCCAAAAAGTATGTTGACTCTTTGTTTAGTATGACTTTATTCACTAACCTACATGTTCCACTTAACTTGGGCTGATGTACTAACAATGAGATTATTTTCCAAATAGCAAAGGTACAGGGAGCATTTTTAACTCTTCCTGAGAATTCTATTTTTAGGCTAAGTTCAATTAGTAGCTAATATTTGCCACACCAAAAAAACTCTAATCTTTGAATGGAATATTTATTTCCATAGTCAAAGATACCAAGCATGCTGTAGGACAAGAGATATTTGCTAAGTATGGTAAAGCTCTTTTGAGAATCTGCCCACACATGTCACAATGGGGATTTACTGAGTTGAGAAAACATTTGAAAAACTGGTCATGTTTAATGGAAACTTGAAAACTAGCTGTTTTGAAAATATGCCTCTGTATGCTTTAAAGCAACTTGCTTGGTTTAAAACAAGCATCAAGAGAATTGTAAGGAAATTCTGATTACTTCTCAGCACTGAAGAAAATGTAGATGCCAGGGGACACCTCTTTCACAGCAGGTTACATACAGAGTGTAAATGATGGTGTGATACAGCCCCAGTCTAAAGTCCCCCTCACAAAAACAGCAGGATACTATGTAAGGAAAAATCCTGCTTTGGAGACAGAAATCAGCTTATTTATCTTAAGAGATTCAAAGCAAATTCAACCATCTACAAAAGGACCTCAGATCTTTGAACTGCTAACTCCAAACAAAGCTCACAACAAAAACAAACCAAACTAAAGTAGCTATGCTTTTTAAAAACCTCTTCAGGAAATAAAAGAATTGTTCTTGCCACAACATCTCACTAGATTGTCTAGCTTGACCTCATCTGTAACACAGGTCATATTATTTCATATACTGCACTGGGAACAACAGTGATGTGTGATGACAGTGTATCTTCCAGAAAAACAGCCAATCTTATATGAAGGCATCAGGTGATAGAGAATCCACCACTGGCCTTGGTCATTTGTTTCAATGGCTAATCACCCCATTAAAAAAAGGGGGCCTGTCTCATTTGAATTTGCTGGGTTTTAGTTCTTGTGATACCATTCTCCACTAGATTATGATTTCTATGCCCCATTGACATTGGGAGTAACTGCTCTGCCTTCTTCCCTTGAGCCCCTGAAGGAGCTCCTCCGGGTTCTAGCAACTCTCAATTAGAAACCCTTTTCTTAGGGCAGGGAGGAAGAAAACATTTTGGGGTCTGTGCCATCCATCATACGTCATGAAATGAAGATGGAGACAAATAATCAGAATATGCATCAAAAATCTATGAAGGAATATCTGTTACTTGGAGATATAACTCCTAAGTGCATGCAAACTTTCCATTGTGAGGAATAGGAGTCGCACATATACCTAGTTCCTTACAGCTTTATATGGCATTTCTAGGAGTGCTCAAAGTATGGCAGCCCTGACAAACCTGTACCTTGCAGAAACGTACATTTCTGCTGCCAGTGATTTAGAAAAATCTGCAATTCTTAATGTGATTTGATTTTTGTCAGTACATGCAGTCCCCGAGTTACGCGGATCCGACTTACGTCGGATCCGCAGTTACAAACGGGGTTCCTCTCCCTGGTCTCCAGCAGACCAGGGAGAGGAAGCAAAGCGGCGGAACACGTGGGCAGCGGACAGGGCTGTCCGCTGCCCACGCGCTCCGAGGCTTGGCTCTGCTTTGTCCCCCCCCCCCCCCCCGTCCCCCTGGTCTGCTGGCAGCGCGCTCCGCGGCTTGGCTCTGATTTGCCCCCCCATCCCCCTGGTCTGCAGACCAGGAGGACGGGGGGGGGGGCAAAGCAGAGCAAAGCCGCGGAGCACGCGGGCAGCGGACAGCCACGGCGCGTCTGGGCTGTCCCGCTGCCCCGTGCTCCGTGGCTTTGCTTCAGACACCTGTGGTACAGCATCTGGGGCGCTGCCAGTTGGTCCCGTAGCGCCGCTCTGGGCGCTACTGGACCAACCGGGCAGCACCCCAGCTGTTCTGCCCCAGGCGTCCTAATTCAGCCACTGCTGGTCAGATTCAGCAGCGGCTGAATCAGGACGCCTGGGGCAGAGCAGCTTGGGTGCTGCTGGGTTGGTCCAGTAGCGCCGAGGAGTGGCGGCGCTACTGGACCAACCCAGCAGCACCCCAGCTGCTCTGCCCCAGGCGTCCCCAAGTCAGCCGCTGCTGAAACTGACCAGTGGCTGACTACAGGAAGCCCCTGCCCCGGGCTTCCTGGAATCAGCCGCTGATCAGTTTCAGCAGCAGCTGACTTGGGGATGCCTGGGGTTCTTAAGTTGAATCTGTATGTAAGTCAGAACTGGCGTCCAGATTCAGCCGCTGTTGAAACTGATCAGTTTCAGCAGCGGCTGAATCTGGACGCCAGTTCCGACTTACATACAGATTCAACTTAAGAACAAACCTATTGTTCTTGTACGTAACCCGGGGACTGCCTGTAGTTTTGGAGAGGCATAATCCTGTGCTCGTGCTGAAGAGTGTTGAAAAAACTATGTACAGGACTATGTAGCACTTTAAAGACTAACAAGATGGTTTATTAGGTGATAAACCATCTTGTTAGTCTTTAAAGTGCTACATAGTCCTGTATTTTGTTTCAGCTACACCAGACTAACACGGCTACATTTCTATCACGAAAAAACAATGATGACAATTAATAAAGATTTTCAGAGCTCAATGAGACACAAATAAGGCTTAGTGTCTGCCGTGAACAGCTCAAAATATATATTCAGGTATTAGAGAGTTTACCCTATGCAGGGGAGGAAGAGAGCATAAGATGATGCTTCACTCCCCTGTGCAGGCTACCCATACTGCTAGGCACAGCATGAGGAGACAACAGACTCCGTGGAGCCACTACTCACCCACCCAGCGAAGTGAGCAGGGAGCAGGCTGCATACCAAGCAGACACAGGTCACCCCAGCAACAGTGGAGCTGGCACTGAGAGGAAAGTAAGCCATGTCTGGTCTGGAGCTAGCACAGTTTACTTCTCAACTGGAGCAAAGGGTGAACCAGGGACTAAATTGTGACCTTCCGTGTCACAATTGCATCCCTGCTGAGCTCCTGGGTAGTACAGCTGCCTCTTACACAGGCCAGTGCTTAATTTCTGCCAGGGTTGCTGGGGGTGAGCCCAGTACCTCTAGGCTTGGTAGATCATAGCCCTGGCATCCTTAGGTTTGTCACATCAGTAAGAATTTTTTTTTATTTCTATTTTGCACTCTGAAATTGGTTTGATTTAAAATCCTCAATACCGCTGTCTTCATCAGCCCGTAACCAGGGTGAGGTGAGCAGGACAGCTGCCCCGTAGCACAAAGCTGGGGAGGGTGGAAAAATGAGGGCATGAAAACAGTAGGGGTGGAGCCCTGCAGCTGCACTGGGATCCCATCGGTCCCATTACCATGCCATGCCACCCACTTTTACACTGCTACTGACAGCAGTGCTGCCTTCAGAACTATGTGGCTGGAGAGCAGTGACTGATGGCTGGGTGCCCAGCTCTGTGGCAGCACTGCCACCAACAGCAGGTGGTCTGATATTTTAAAAGGACCCACACAATCCCAGTCATGCTACAAGCCTCTAACCAAGTTTTTTCTACCCCATTTTTCTGGGCCCTCCCCCCAGCTTTGCACATTTGAGGGCTGCCTGCTTTCCCTGTCCTGGTAACAGTGCTGGTAGAATACATGGTTGTAAACATCTAACACTAGTATGTACAACAAGCTACTTCTTCAAATAAGACTTTATGATAATGTGCAGCAGTATTAATGTCATTACCATCCGTGACAAAAATACCACCACATATTCTAAGTCATAAGAAGTTTAACATTCAAAATTAATTAAATTGCTTGAGTCCCAGCACCTCTGTCATTACACATTAAGCCCTGGTCAGAGCCAGATGCGAATGGATGTTCCCACCCGAAAAAGGATCACAGGCAGACAAAGCAGGAAAGAAAAAAAGAAGAAGAAGGAACACCAAATAGTGTATGGTTGTTCACTAAGGAATGTGCACATCTTGACAGTTCTTTCAAAACAGGGCTAACATATTAAGGAATAATTTCAGCATGATTTAAAATGTGCGTTTATTGGAAGAGACTGACGTGTCAATGCAATTTGCATAGAAAACATTTGCAACAAAATCATCGTGCCATACAGAATTGTGATGTGTAGAACTCACGCCAGAATTGTTTTCATAGTCTCATATACATTTAAGGTACTTGGGGCCAAATACAGCCCTGGTTTTAATGAATTCAATCCTGCTGACTTCACTGAAGTTGTTCCAACATATAGGATTCTCTGGTTAAATTGATCCTTAAATTGCACTTGGAAGCAAGTATCTACTAGTTAATAAGAGCCTTATCTTCAGTCTGGTGCCAGAACACCCATGCTGTATACTAAGTAGGCTTCTTCAGGGCTGACACGAAGAAATCCTGCCGCACGTCTCCCAAAATGCAAAATGACAGTAGGATTGCTTGGCAGATCCTCCTCAGCCTCAGAGCTTCATACAACTCAGCACTGGCTAGGCAGTTGACAGGCTGTACCACTGTATATCACATGATTCATGACTGTGTCAGTGTTGCTTTGTGCTTCCTACATCTATTTGTTGCATCTGATGTTATTGTTCATCTTTTGTTTGAATTATAAGCTCTTTGGAGATTTGATCCTTTTTTTGTTTTGTGTTTGTACAGTACCTAGCACAAGGTGGCCCCGATCCATGAATGGCATTACCTGAACACAAATAATAAATAGTAATAGCTAATATTAAGAGTCACTATCTGCCTCTATATGACACTCTGTTGACAAGAGGGGCCTGCTTCGGGGAATTTACAAAAATCTTGCTCAGGAAAATGGCACCTGATCACAGATTTATCTAGAATACTCTGTGTAATTACCTATGTTTCTCTCCCATTTTAAAGAAAGTCAATTAGAAGATGCATGCATAAATTGGGATAATCCCTTGAAGGATCTGGGCCTAAGTCATTTTTTTAAATGGGACTTAAACTCCTAAGTCATTTGGGTGCCATTGAAATGATTTAGTTTTTAAGTGTTGATATTCATCATTATAAGTACAATAGTCCTGATTCTGCTCTTGCACTGGTTTAAATCAGAAATATGCTACTGACGTTAATGGAACTGCACAAATGTGACAGAAAAATCAGATCCAGATTGTTGCCTTTGGATACTGGCAATTTATCAAGTATTATCCAAGTATTAATTAATATTATATATTTATTATTCCCTCCTCCACCAGTGACAAGTGATCCATTATGCATTCCAAAGCAATAAGCCAACATCAGAGTATTTAGCTAATTGCATGATCAAATTGAGCTAAGGTTTGTGAGTTCATAAAATAATTGCAGACAGATTGTAAACAGGTTTGGAACAAAATCAAAAAAATGAAAAATATTACGTGCACCCCATGAATGGTGCAGGAAATGTGTGAGCAACATTTCCATCCACTGTCCCTTTAAATTAGGAAACAGTGGGCCAGAATGTTGGATCTGCGTTACCCATTATATCATCAAGATTAGGCATTATTGTCTACTGAAGGGGATTTATTTAGCCCAAGGGACAATACTT
This sequence comes from Pelodiscus sinensis, assembly GCF_049634645.1. NCBI lineage: Eukaryota > Metazoa > Chordata > Testudines > Trionychidae > Pelodiscus > Pelodiscus sinensis. The sequence continues at coordinate 80,236,465 of NC_134713.1, read as the reverse complement.
TTTCCCAGTACAAATTGAAAAATCTAATCCAATATACCTCTCTTACTAAGTCCTTTAAAATCTGTAAACCCTGTTGGTATATTTGTTATTGATTTTTGCACCTGGACTTTGTTATTACATTTCTGAAAACCAGCTGCAGTATTGCAATATTAGCTCTTCTTGCTATAGATTACTATAGAATATGCTGACAGTAGCACCCGGAGTAACTTCCTTTCCCCTGTTTTGTCTTATTTCCCTGTTTCTACCATCTTTGCAGCTGTGGGTGTACGAGAAGGCTGTGGATAGAAGAGAATGCATAGACATGAGGCATGGCTTTGTTCTCACTTATATAACTACACTGAAATCAGTGCAGTTGCTCTGATTCACGCCGGTGTAACTGAGAGCAGAATCAGGGCTACTGAGCAGCACGAGCCTCATGTGTCGAATGCTAGTAGTAGCAATAGTGATGTCTTCTAATTGGCTTTCTTTAAAAAGGTCCGTTTTTTCTAATGGCCCCACCAAGACCATGGCTATCCATTCAAATGGAATATCAATGATCGGCAGGGGAACCAACGAGGCTCATAGATGGGGCTGAAGACTGTGGAATTGACATTCAAGGCAGGAGGCACAATACCTCCAATGTCTCAGGATATTCTCCTTACTACATCTCAGGGTCCTCTCCTACCACACCATCTTCATTTGTCTCTGCAGGTGGTCCTTTGGGCCTGCATCA